>NC_138551.1:78036343-78476343 GCF_964273705.1 Natrix helvetica | reverse complement strand
GTGCTCCTGGGGGGTGAGGGGCAAAAACGAGCAAAAGATGGCCTGTTTTTCATCAAAATGGGCCCATTTTTTGTCAAAAAAATTGCATGCATAGTCTTATGGAGGCTTATAGAGTGCTGCTGGGCAATGTTCCCTCTAACCTGCGCGCCTGCGCAGTCACGCACATAACAAGAAAACACAGAGCAGAAATTTCAAACTGCAGCGCAGTGTTTCTTTGACTGAAAATATCCCCCCTTCCTCCCTTCTCTCTCTGCACCGAACTCTTTCCTCCATCTGGTGATTGGTGAAATCAAGGAAGACTCTGCCCAAAGACGGATGACACTGCAGAAGGGAGAATTCCCATTGATCCTATGGGGATTCATCGGTCCCTGGGAAAACGTGATTTGCTGATTGTAGCCTGCATTTCTCTGAAGCCCCGTTCTGGGCTGGGCAGTCTTTCTGCGATCGCTTCCCTTTGGGGAGAGGGAAGCAGCGTGGAATTGGACTGCCTGAGCCAAAGGGGTCCATGGGATCTTGAGACTTGATTTTTGAGCAGTTACCAATCCTTTCCACTCTTTCCTTTCCCTTTCTGTCATTCTTCTATCTTCTTTCCCTTTCCTTTTTCCTTTCCTTTTTCTTTTCCTTTCATTTCTCCTTTCCTTTTTCTATTCCTTCTTTTCCATTTTCTTTCCTTTATCTTTTCCTTTCTTCTTTCCTTTCCTTTTCCTTTCCTTCTTTTCCATTTCCTTTCCTTTCTCTTTTCCTTTCCTTATTTCCGTTTCCCTTCCCTTTCCCTCCCTTCTTCATCCTTACCTTTCTTCTTTCCCATTTCCTTTCCTTTTTCCTTTCCCTTTCTTCTTTCCCATTTCCTTTCCCTCCCCTTCCTTTCTTTCCTTCCTTCCTGGGGGTCTGAGGGAGAAGGAGGGGACCCTTTTCCTCCTTTCCCCCCTCCCCAACATCTGCTCTGATGGCAATTATGGATAAAAGAAAATTCAGGTGCTCAGGCATGAAAATGTGCTGCTCAAACACTATACTTTTCCGCACACACTGAAAAAAAATTAGAGGGAACATTGCTGCTGGGGACTGGGGGGGGCAAAAACGGCCTGTTTTTTGCTCATTACTGCCCTCCCCAGCCCCCAGGAGCTCTCTGAAAGCCTCCATAAGGGTATGCACGACCATTTTGGTGAAGGGGCAGGGCTTCAGGAGGCAAAAAATTCTGTATTCAGTGTACCCAGATTTTCAGTCTCTTTTTTGAGGAAAACAGGTGCGTTTTATACTGTGAAAAATATGGTACATACATATTCCTTTATAACTGCTAGAAGTTAGCAACATATACAAATCTACACACTGAGTGTTTGTTATATATATATTCGTAGATTTTCATGGGTGTAGGTATGCTGGTCTTGTTGTATTCGGGTCTTTTCCCGTGTAAGATTGAGATTGTCTATTATGGAAGCTATCGAAATAGAGAAACACACCCACAACATGAATAAACGTGACAATATCTCCTGCCTACCAGACATCTGGAAACCAGCCCTGGTAAACAAACAAGCCCCACCCACCCCCCAGGCCGTTACAAAAAAAAAAAAACGGACCCACAGCCAGCAGCAATCAGCACCAATCTACCAATCATGATACAGCCACACATCCAATCAATCCACTTACTGAAAGAAAGCCAGCACTCCACACCCACCCACCAAGATTTCTAGAAAGACGGCAACTCCAGCCACACTTTAAGCCAAAAACACCAGCCTGAGGATGGCAAGTGAGACCTCGCCAAAACGTTGCCAAGACAATCTCAATCTTACATGGGAAAAGACCCAAAGACAACAAGATCAGCATGTCAGTTTTGACTGCCCTGTGACTACGTTATTCCTTATGGGGAAAATTGTTTGGTATTCATCATTGAGCCTCCTGTAATCAATTAACAATGAGTACCAAGGCACCATTGTGTCAGATTCTGTTATTATAACTGTTACCATAAAAGTAGTCCTGATCTATATAGTATTGGATTTTTAGTCTAGTCTATCGTTTTAGGGTTGATAATGACTCCCTAATAAAGGAAGTTATACTGAAAAGCAATGAAACCAAGCACCTATAGAAGAATGAGCAGCTGATCATGCAAAGCCAAAGCAGATAATAGAAGCATTACAAGCACAGGACTTTAACAACCTTGAAGGAAAGATTAAGGGGAAAAACATGGTTAGAGAAAGGCACATTAATGAAGGAAACAGATGCATTTCTTACTATCATGTCTCACTATATTTACTATAGGTCTCACATCCTGGACATAAATTGTTTCAACATCTACCCTCAAAACGACGCTATAGGGCACTGCACACCAGAACAACTAAACACAATGAGTTTTCCCCCCAAATGCCATCACTCTGCTAAACAACTAATTCCCACAAGACTGTCATATTACCTACTAAGACTGTATTACTATTATTCTTCATTTCCTTCCCAGTTCCTATCTCTTTCCACTTATGATTATAACCATATTGCTTGTAACTTTAAATTTTATATTGTTTTGTTTCCTAGTATAATTTGATTGCTTATAACCTATGAGTATCACTAAGTGTTATATGATTCTTGATGAATGTATTCTATTTTATTTTTCTTTATGTACACTGAGAGCACCAAAGACAAATTCCTTGTGTGTCCAATCATACTTGGCCAATAAAGAATTCTATTCTATTCTGGTTGTTGTTGTTTAGTAATAATTGATGTGTTTGTAGACTCATCAGTCTGCAGTATACAAATTTGGATGGTGGTGATGAAGACAACAACCAAGACGGTAATATCAGATGGGGGGTATTTTGAAGCTTCATGTATTTTGAGAAACCAAACATTGCCATATCATGTTATAGAAGACAGAAAATTATATTCAGCGAGACTTTGGTTTCTTCCCAATCTGTGACTTGATCTGTAGCCATTAAAACTACCGCCTCATTTTTTAAAAACATAATTATTATAAAAACCTTCTCCTCCCACATCCGGTTCCCTGTTATGTGAAAAGAATGTCAAAAACTTCAGTAAGATATTTTAATATGCAGATAATTGACATGCAGTACCAACATATTTATTTTACCTGTGCAGTTGGTTTTCCAGCATAAGGCACCTATGGGAATACTTTTTCTTTTAATTGGGCGGTCCAAATCTTCATAGGTAGTCTACATGGGAATGGAAAATTCTAATGACCCCCAGATTGTGTCCATTGCTCTGACCCACATCTCAGTGCTACCTTGGCTTCCATACAAATTGCGATACTAATCCTTCTTTTGAGAGGGAGAGGAATATAAAGGAGGGTAAATGTATGAACATGATGTTCTAGATTCTGCTGACTTGTCTTTAAAGAACAAGTCCAGGATTTGCCATGGACCTCAGAATGATGAGATCATCAGATCTTCCTTCCAACTCCTCAACTAGAGAGTACAAAAATACTCATTAGTGAGCTGCCCTGTCTGTGGATATATAAGCCCAAGGATCACTGAATCCCTAGCAGGGATAAGAGAGAAGCTGACTTGAAAAAAGTACAAGGAGATGAAGAGAGACCAGTTTCTGTCAAAAGATAAGAGAACCTTGGACATGGCCCTGGAGAAACTAGGCACAGATGATTAAATAAGCCATGTTTTAACCCCAGGAAAGAGTGAAAGAAGTTCAGATTGACTCTACCCTAATTCTATGTGGTATAAGAGAGGCAAACTCAATCTGAGTTTCAGGATTTTGTTGCTGGATCTCAGTGATGAAATCTAAATTTCTCCCCACTGGTTCTGTGGCTTTAGTTCCACAAGTCAGAAAGTACCAGGTGAGTTTCCTTCAATCCTTAGTGGAAGAAGTTTTAAATGCAAGTTCAAAAACTTTTCTAAAAAGCACATGTAGGGAATAAACAGCAAAAAGTTATTAGAACTTTGATTGTATTTGATTTAAAATACAATTCTGAAATTAATTATAACAATCCTTCCCTTAAGGAAATGCCTTTTTCGAATTGTTTAAAAGAGGGTAGATGACACTTTGAAGGTGGAGGAAACTAAAAAATATATATATAGTTTACAATTAAAGGAGAAGAACACTTAAATTTGACTTACACAGAATTAAGCAAAGTATTTTAACACTGGACATATGAAAGGTATCTTGGAACAATGGACCCAGACATTAACTTTAAGGTGTCTGCCTATGTAGATAGACTCTGTTTAAAGTTGTTAAGAATGGGGAACAAGTTTTTTTTAAAGAATTTTATTGGTTTTTAAACATTTATGGGAAAAGGTAAATGGGTACATAGAAAATTTTGGCAGCTCCCACGCTAGCGGTAGAAATCCCTCCAAATCTCACAATTTTTACAATATTAAAAACAACGTATAAAAGATAAGCAAAAACCAGAATCTTATTCTACATTGTATCACCGCCCCGAGTCCTTCCCGGGAGAGGGGGCGGTCTATAAGTGTGAATAATAAATAAATAAAATAAATCAACCATGTGTTCAATCACTTTTCCTTTGTCACTTTCTAGTATATCAACAATTACAAATATTTCAAATACTTTTATTTTTGTGACCTGAGCCTCTTCGATATTGCTCCTTCCTCCCTGTCAAAGGGGGAACAAGTTTTATCTGACAAGATTGCGACTGATTTGGAAGTGTATTTAAAAGTGATACATCGACTATAAGAATAATATGGAAAAAGGACTAGACATACAAAAGAAACTGGCTAATCTCTTAATAAGAAAGAATATGCACCCATAATGCAAAGCCCCCCCTTCCCCATGCCTATGCACCCACAACCCACAAGTTCAGAAACTATTGTGCCTGTTTTTCACCCTCCTCGAGCTCCGGAGGTTTTCCTGGAGCCTGGGGAGGACAAAAATGGCCTGCCCTGGCCCTCTGGAAGGCCAAAAACCAGCTGGCTGGCGTGTCCATGTGCTGTGGAGCTGATGGCTCGCGTGCCGGCAGATATAGCTCTGCGCACCACTTGTGGCATGCGTGCCATAGGTTTGCCATCACAGATCTACGCATTATTTGAAGATAAAGGTTGTAAAAGGGATTCGAGGCTGATTTATTTGATCATGGTTAAAATAGAAATATGGGTATCTCTGGTGACCCTCAAGGGACTTTGCTGATCAGGGCCCTTTTATGGCTGACTCAGGAATTCTGGGAGTATACGTCCGTAAGCCATAAAGGGGCCATCATCATCCCCCCCCTACTCTGAGGATCTGTTTATAGGTGGGAGATAAAATATGGGAAGACGATACCTTTTGTTTTATTTTAAAAGAAGACAATCAAGTATTCAAGTTAATTATACTTGTATAAAGAGGAAGAAGTAATTTATTTATAAGTTATAAAGATTTCCAGGCCAATTATAGTATTTTTAAAATTACTTATAATTATTTTTACCCACAAAACACCTGTTGTTCTGTTCATCATCTTCTTGGTAAAATATTCCATACTTTCCAATCAGTATTTCAAAGCCCAGAAGTCTGAATGGGAGTATTGTTGTGGTTGTTGCCATGAATGCCATTTAGGTGGTTGACATGAGAGTTTAGGTCAAAAGCAACTTCAAAAAGATGGGAGTTGCCTGCATAGTGTCAATCCCCTCCCAGAACTGTTCCTTCTACATTCAGAATTTCATTAACACACCCTAGCCATAAGCTAACTATGACGGTAAAACATGTAAAGGTACACGCCTCTGATTAATTTTTCTCACCTTTTTTCCCCATTTTCCATCAACAATTAAGAACAACCAGCGTTGTGTTTTAAGATTTATCATATTTGAAAACTGCCTGTCTTGGCAGTATATAGATGAAACATCAAACCATAAAAATAATATATACATTTTTTTAAAAAGCAAAGGTGATTCAAATTAAACATTAGAGAGTTAATTAAAAAAGGAGGGTGGAAATGACTTTCCGGGCAGTAGCCAATCCCATTGCATGTTCCTATGTGAGCACCAAGCAAGGCTGCAGAGCCATGTTTTTACCCTTTTCTGGATGGCCAGAAGAATGGGGGCCCACCTCACAGGGTGGGGGGAGAGTGTTCTACGGCAGAGAAAGTTCTCCTCCTGGACCCCCCCCCCCCACAAGTCAGAATTTTTTAACTGATGTGTGTGTATGTATGTGTGTGTGTGTGTGTGTGTGTGTGTGTGTGTGTATGTATGTATGTATGTATGTATGTATGTATGTATGTATGTTGGAACCTGAGGTGGCAATAACTGAGGAGACGAAGGTCCAACTAACTTTTTATTAACAGAGTAGAACTGACTGGAACGGAACAACACTAACTCGTCTGACAGCTATTTATACATATAGCTGTTAGACGGGGAACCAATGCGTGGCTTGCTTTTTTCCCGCCATTCGGCAGGCGCGCCAGAACCAATCAGAGGCGTTTCTCCCAACACCATCTGCTGGCTGCGCCTGGTGGAACACAACACCCCTTCCCCCTGGATGGCACATGCGTAGTCCCGGAGGTATGCCGGACGTCTGCGCACACGCTGAGATCTTCTTTCCAGTGGTGGAGCCGTCGCTGTAAGAGGAGGAGTGCCGGACCCGTTGTTCTGGCGAATCAGCAGTAATGCCCGCGCTGATGGTCCAGCCCCGAGCAGGGCGCCAGATTTGAAAGGTAAGGCAGCTGGCAAGAACATAACGGGTATTGTGGGCTCAGAGCTAGTGTTTTTTTGATTGTCTGTCCGTTGGTAGGGCCTGTTTGTTCTGAAGCGGCTGGTCTGTCCACAGGCCTCTCCGTTGTTCGCTGATGTATTTGATCTACATGCCGCCACCAATGTCTCCCATCGTCGAGGAGGACTCTGTAGGAACAGGGCCCTGTTATTTCGGCAACGTGACAGGGTAACCATTTGGGGTTGCCCGCAAAATTTTGTGCAAAACCCCCCTCCCCCATCAGAAAAGCCCTAGTGGGGTTAGGAGTATGGAAAGAGGATGAATTGTAGAGGGGGTGAAGACGGTCTAAGGTTGTGCGGAGTCGCCGGCCCATTAACAATTCAGCAGGACTCTTCCCAGTAAGAGGGCACGGTGTGGTGTGTTGCGATCTAAGGTAGGTGGTTAGTCTAGTAGACCAGGGAAGAGGAGCCATACAGCTGAGGGCCTCTTTGGCTGCACGGACAGCGTGTTCAGCCAAACCGTTCCCCGCCGGGTGGAAGGGGGCAACCGGGGCATGGGGAATGCCCAGCTCTGCCAAATAGTGCTGGAACTCTGCAGAGGTAAACTGGGGGCCATTGTCAGAGACGAGCATGTCAGGGAGCCCGTGGGTTGTGAAAAGGGAGTCTAGGACTTGAATGATGGCCCCAGATGTAGTGCTTTTCATGTTAAAAAGCTCGACCCATTTAGACCAGGCGTCGACAATGAGGAGGAAGGTGAGACCGGCCATAGGACCCATGAAGTCAACGTGGATGCGACTCCAAGGGGCCATGGGCCGTTCCCAGTCCCTGGAATGCGCGGCAGGAGGCGCCGGCTGTACAGCTTGGCATGGCATGCAGCGTTGCACCCAGTCAGCGATGTCAGCATCCATGGAGGGCCACCAGACATAGCCACGGCCTAGACTTTTCATCCTCACTATGCCTGGGTGCCCTTCGTGGAGGCGGGTATGTACAGCATGGCGGAGGGAGGCAGGGATTGTGACACGATTGCCCCAGAGAAGGCAGCCTTGAAGGATTGACAATTCTGTATGGCGTCGGAAGTAGGGAAGGAAATGGGGCTCTCTGGAATTGGAAGGCCAGCCCCTGCGGACGGGATTGATGACATAGGAGAGAATTGGATCCATTAGGGAGGAGTGAGATATGTCCGATGAGGACATGGGCAGGTGTATTTCGTCAATGAGGCAGAGGGAGTTAGTGGGGGCAGGATCAGAGATGTCAATGGGCAGGGGGCAGCGGCTTAATACGTCGACATGACCCATATGGCAGCCCGGTTTATGTATCAGGGAGTAGGTATAAGAAGCGAGGAACTCTGCCCAGTGAGACATTCTGGGGGAGAGTATGGGTGGAGTAGGGTGGTCACCGGCAAGAATACCCAGGAGGGGCTTGTGATCGGTCACCAGAGAGAAGGGGCGGCCGTACAAGTAGTGATGAAAGCGTTTCACTCCCGCAACGGCTGCCAGTGCCGCCTCATCCAATTGGCTGTAGTTGCGCTCAGGTTTGGATAAGGTGCGGGAGTAAAACGCAATAGGGGCCTCTGAGCTGTCAGGGTAGGAGTGACTGAGGACAGCCCCGACTCTAAAGGGGGAAGCGTCACAGGCAAGGATGAGAGGGAAACGATCATCGTATTGAGCTAGTACAGGGGGAGCAGTTAAGGAGCGCTTGACAGCCATGAGCGCGTGCACCTCACAGGTTGTCCAGGCCCATGGGGTGGAGCTGTCCAGCAGCCGGTGGAGAGGCTCAGCAAGAGATGCTTTATGGGGAATAAAAGAGGAATAAAAGTTGAGCAGACCAAAGAGGCCTGCAACTCAACTTTATTAGTTGGGGTGGGCGCGGACAGAATAGCGTCAACTTTAGAAGGGGAAGGGTCAATGCCATGCTGGTCTATTAGGAAACCCAGAAAGGTAATGGCAGGAACACCCAGCTGGCATTTTGATTTTTTAAGTGCAGACCGGCTGCGCGGAAATGCAGCAAAATGGCCCGCAGTGTTTTGGCGAGTCCCGATCGGTCGTTGGCAGCAATCAGGATATCGTCAAAGTATGGGGTGACCCCAGGAATGCCATGGAGCAAGCGCTCCATGAGTCCTTGGAAAATCCCTGGAGCCACACTAATGCCGAACTGCAACTGGCGGCATTTAAAAGCCCCGCGGTGTGTAACAATAGTTTGCGCAGTCGCAGTGGTGTCATTGACAGGCAGTTGCTGATACGCCTGCCCGAGGTCTAATTTAGCGAAACCCTTGCCCTGATCCAAGGAGTGCAACACATGTTGCACTACAGGCACAGGGTAAAGGTGGGACTGTTTTGCCTTGTTCACAGTGGATTTAAAGTCTGCACAGATCGTAATAGAGCCGTCGGATTTAAAGGAACCACTATAGGGGTTTCCCTCGAGGAGAAGTCGACGGGTTCCAATATGCCTTGGGCGATGAGCTTGTCAAGCTCAGAGTTGACCTTAGCTTTCAAAGCGAGGGGCAACCACCTGGCTTTAAGGTGGATTGGGGCCACTGTGGAGTCCAGATTTAAGGAGATGGGAGTATCAGTATAGCGGCCTAATGAAGAGTCAAAGACATCTTCAAATTCAGAGAGGAGGATGGTAAGGTCATCCCTGGAAGGAAAAGAACAATTAGTAGAGTGAATGCCAGAAATAGAAAGACCCAGAGCCCTAAACCAATCGAGACCTAGCAAGGAAGCTAAAGGAGGTTTGACTACTAGGAGGGGTAACCGAGCTTGGAAAGTGCCATAGCGGATAAGGAAATGGCCGCAGCCAAGCAATGGTATGGGGTTCCCTGATAGTCTCTGAGGCGGCAATTTACGGGCACTAACTGGTGCCGGCGTGGTCGGGGCTGCAGGGAGTGTAAGGTGTCCCAGGACATAATGGTCCTGGCCAATCCCGTGTCCAGTTCCATAGAGCAGGGATGGCCTTCAAGGTAGATGCGGAGATGCAGCTTACCCCGACCTCCCACAGTAGAAGATATAAAGATATCTTTATATCTTGCTATTTTGTCTAAATCCAACATATTCAGGCATATTTGTGCTTCCATAATTGATAACCACACACACACACACACACACACACACAGAGCAAAAGTGTCTGGTTTTGAATATAATCCTCCCTAGTGCTTGGGGAAAAAATAAGAGGAACATTTGAATATACATTTTGAATTAACTTGGGAAGAAAATTGCTAAAATCACTTTTAGTTGTGTTCTGCATTAATGTTTCATGCATTAGCATTTCTTGTTGAATTAGCAGAGTAATATTTACAAAACTAAGAAAAACTCTGTCTTTTAATGTGCATGGGTAGAGGACTTAGGCATAAGTGCAATGTTTGCCTGTGATTATATAATAAATTCACAGCTTATACATTTGAATTAAATGTTTTTCAATTCATGTTTAACCTATACTTGATATACTTGTATTCAATACATAAGGTGTTAATTATGTCAATGGAAGAGATAGGAAACTGCATTAGTGATATATATGTCAATGCGTTGATTTGTACTAAAAATGTTTAGTTTAAAGAAGTTATAAGGAATCACAAATATGAGTGAGGAAAATGTAATGTAGTTGTGGATGACCCTTTGCATGAGTTGTATTGGGAAAAATAAATAAATAAATAAATAAATAAATAACAACAACAACAACAACAACAACAACAACAACAACAATAATAATAATAATAATAATAATAATAATAATAATAATAATAATAATAATAATATTCCCCAAAGAGGTAAAAGGCTACATTTTGCTAGAGTTATTCTTTGCTTCCAAACTGTTGAGGAAGGGGATTGGACTCCATTGTCTATATTTCCCTTTCCATCCCCATGGTTCTTTAGTGAAAATTATAACCTAAGAACATATAGATCTGTTAAAATGTTCCCATTCTCACTTTCCATATTGGGAATCCCTAGGTACCATGCAATAATCTCATCAAATAATTCAAGCAAATGTTGGTGACATTGAGCTGAAGCCAAAGTTCAAGAAATCATACCAAGAGTTTTGGTTACAGAAAGAAATTTCTGATCGCTATCCTGCACTATGGAGAGTGGTTAAGAAGCTACTTGTTGCATTTCCAACATCATATTTGGTGGAACATGGCTTCAGTGTGGTCATCCAACTTCTCTCCAAGCAAAGAAAATGACTCCAGATTACTGAATGTGGTGATTTAAGACTGTTGCTAAGTGACTTAAAACCAGACATTGGGAAACTGGTATCACTTCATGAAGCCCATCCACCACATTAAGAATTTACTGAACAGTGAAGTAGTTACTAAATTTTACTAAGTTTACTAAGTTACTAGTTACTAAGGTTCTTGATAAATGACTATCAGACTTTGAAAACCTGGTATCACTGGATCATGTTCAACAATTTTGTTGAATTAACTAACTACAAAGGTTTTTAAATTGGATTTTGAATAAATGTGCAATTGTTACAGTTTTGAATTTTACTGTTACTATATTCCTTCATGCAAACCGCCCAGTCACATGACTCCCCCAGCCACGCCCATCAAGCCACGCCCACAGAACCGGTCGTAAAAAAATTTGAATTCCACCACTGGGTGGGGGGCACCGAGGATCAGTTTGTAGCACCAAGGGGGCGGTGGACTGAAAAAGTTTGGGAACCACTGGATTAAGGGGGAAAAACATGGTTAGAGAAAGGCACATTAATGAAGGAAGCAGATGCATTTCCTACTATCATGTCTCACTATATTTACTATAGGTCTCACATCCTGGACATAAATTGTTTCAACATCTACCCTCAAAATGATGCTATAGGGCACTGCACACCAGAACAACTAAACACAATGAGTTTTCCCCCCAAATGCCATCACTCTGCTAAACAACTAATTCCCACAAGACTGTCATATTACCTACCGTATTTATTCGAGTATAACGCGCAAAATTTTGTACCAAAAAAAGGAATCAACGTGTGGGTGCGCATTATAAACGAGGGCTGGGGTTTTGAGGGCGCAGGCGAATTGTAAATTGTAAATTTCCGGACTGCAGCCTCGATCCCGGCCTCAGGTGGCGCCGCGCCGTGCTCAATAGTCGCAACTCAGCTGCCTGCCGCCTTTCCCCTCCTTTGTCTCCCAGCTATTGCCGCCGCTGCTGCCGCCGTTCACAGGACCCGTGAAGAGGGTGAGAGGCGGGTCCTGTGAACGGCGGCAGCAGCGGCGGCAATAGTCGCAACTCGGCGGCGGGCCGCCCCGGCTGGGAGACAAAGGAGGGGAAAGGCGGCAGGAAGCTGAGTTGCGACTATTGCCGCCGCTGCTGCCGCCGTTCACAGGACCCGCCTCTCACCCTCTTCCTCCAGTCGGCAGGAGGAAGAGGGTGGGAGGCGGGTCCTGTGAACGGGTCCTATTTCCCTTAAATGTGAACCAATTGGGGCAATTGCAACAGAATTTCTACTTATAGCATAAATGCATGCAGATATTTTACTGGGAGTAGCAGGTACAGTGATTCTTAGAACTTATGGTAAAAGATAATTTCCCCCCATTATACTGATGTCATATTTTCTCTTCTCCATGTGCCTCTGCTTCACTACATTGTCAGTGGGATTTTTTCCTTAATAACCTATTTCCTTAATAACCCATCTTCCTTCTAAGCTTTAAAAAGCTAGACATTTTCCAAATTTCTATTCTATACATGTATTCAATCAAAAATATTTCTTTTTGCATATGCAACAAAATCAAAAGGAAATCATTTTTTAAAAGATTCCGTGAGATATAGGACAGCAAACAAAATGATATAATACATTTAGCATATAAACAAAATGTAATGAGAATTATACTAAAATAATAGTACTTGCATTGGTTCAGTAAAAGTTAATGAAATAGATAAACAGACCCTTACAATGCTTGGTGTGAAACAAAATTTTATACCGATTTTTAATCGAAAACTAGGGGGTTCGCGTTATACAGGTGTGCGCGTTATACTCGAATAAATAAATACAACTAGACACAAGGACAGTTTTCCCCCAAATGCCATCACTCTGCTAAACTAATTCCCACAAGACTGTCATATTACCTACTAAGACTGTATTACTATTATTCTTCACTTCCTTCCCAGTTCCTATCTCTTTCCACTTATGATTATAACCATATGGCTTGTAACTTTAAATTTTATATTGTTTTGTTTCCTAGTATAATTTGATTGCTTATAACCTATGACTATCACTAAGTGTTATATGATTCTTGATGAATGTATTCTATTTTATTTTTCTTTATGTACACTGAGAGCACCAAAGACAAATAACTTGTGTGTCCAATCATACTTGGCCAATAAAGAATTCTATTCTATTCTGGTTGTTGTTGTTTAGCAATAAAGTTTTATAGCAATTGATGTTTTTGTAGAGTCATCAGTCTGCGGTATACAAATTTGGATGGTGATGACAACAACGAAGACGGTGATATCAGATGGGGGGTATTTTGAAGCTTCGTGTATTTTGAGAAACCAAACATTGCCATATCATGTTAGACCCACCTATTCCAAGCAGCTGGCCTGGCTCAACTTTGATCTAACCATATCGCTCCTGACGGGTTTTTAACTGGGTATTTTAATTATATTTAATTTCTAGGGGTTTTATATACTGTATTTTAATTGTTTTTATCAATCGACCTCCTCCTTGTGTATGTTTTAGTGTATGTCTTTGCTATATGTTTGTTTTGTTTACATATTTATTTCGTATGTTTCGTTGTACGCCGCCCCGAGTCCTTCGGGAGAGGGTGCGGCTAAGAAATAAATATATTATTATTATTATTATTATTATTATTATTATTATTATTATTATTATTATTATTATTATTATTATTATTATTATTATTATTATTATTATTATTATTATTATTATTATTATTATTATAGAAGACAGAAAATTATGTTCAGCGAGACTTTGGTTTCTTCCCAACCTGTGACTTGATCTGTAGCCATTAAAACTACCACCTCATTTTTTAAAAACATAATTATTATAAAAACCTTCTCCTCCCACATCCGGTTCCCTGTTATGTGAAAAGAATGTCAAAAACTTCAGTAAGTTATTTTAATATGCAGATAATTGACATGCAGTACCAACATATTTATTTTACTTGTGCAGCTGGTTTTCCAGCCTAAGACAGCAAGGGGCACCTATGGGAATACTATGTCTTTTTCTTTTAATTGGGCAGTCCAAATCTTCATAGGTAGTCTACATGGGAATGGAAAATTCTAATGACCCCCAGATTGTGTCCATTGCTCTGACCCACATCTCAGTGCTACCTTGGCTTCCATACAAATTGCGATACTAATCCTTCTTTTGAGAGGGAGAGGAATATAAAGGAGGGTAAATGTATGAACATGATGTTCTAGATTCTGCTGACTTGTCTTTAAAGAACAAGTCCAGGATTTGCCATGGACCTCAGAACGATGAGATCATCAGATCTTCCTTCCAACTCAACTAGAGAGTACAAAAATACTCATTAGTGAGCTGCCCTGTCTATATTTTAGTATATTTTGGATAAATAAGCCCAAGGATCACTGAATCCCTAGCAGGGATAAGAGAGAAGCTGACTTGAAAAAAGTACAAGGAGATGAAGAGAGACCAGTTTCTGTCAATAGATAAGAGAACCTTGGACATGGCCCTGGAGAAACTAGGCACAGATGATTAAATAAGCCATGTTTTAACCCCAGGAAAGAGTGAAAGAAGTTCAGATTGACTCTACCCTAATTCCATGTGGTATAAGAGAGGCAAACTCAATCTGGGTTTCAGGATTTTGTTGCTGGATTTCAGTGGTAAAATCTAAATTTCTCACCACTGGTTCTGTGAAGTTTTAAATGCAAGTTCAAAACCTTTTTTAAAAAGCACATGTAGGAAATAAATAGCAAAAAGTTATTAGAACTTTGATTGTATTTGATTTAAAATACAATTCTGAAATTAATTATAACAATCCTTCCTGTAAGGAAATGCCTGTTTCAAATTGTTTAAAAGAGGGTAGATGACACTTTGAAGTTTAGACACTGGAGGAAACTAAAAAAATATATAGTTTACAATAAAAGGAGAAGAACACATAAATTTGACTTACACAGAATTAAGCAAAGTATTTTAACACTGTACATATGAAAGGTATGTTGGAACAATGGACCCAGACATTAGCTTTAAGGTGTCTGCCTATATAGATAGACTCTGTTTAAAAGTTGTTAAGGAAGGGGTAGCAATTTTTATCTGACAAGATTGTGACTGATCTGGAAGTGTATTTAAAAGTGATACATCGACTATAAGAATAATACGGGAAAAGGACTAGACATACAAAAGAAACTGGCTAATCTCTTAATAAGAAAGAATATGTAAATAACAAACAAATGGAATGACCTGAAAAATTTCCTATATTGGAATTTGCAAAAGAGGCTTGTTGAAATGAAGAATTTTGTGTGAAGGGACAAAAAAATGAAATCAAAATCTAGGGCAGTGATGGCTAACTTTTTTGTTGTTGGGTGCCAAAAGTGCAAGTGCGCATACGTGATAGCACGCATGCATGCCAGCACTCATAATGCAAAGCCCCCCCCCCTCCCCATGCCTATGCACCCACAACCGGGAAGTTCAGAAACAATTGTGTCTGTTTTTCACCTTCCTCGAGCTCCGGAGGTTTTCCTGGAGCCTGGGGAGGGCAAAAACGGCCTTCCCTGGAAGGCCGAAAATCAGCTGGCCAGTGTGTGCATGTGTTTTGGAGCTGATGGCTCGCATACCGGCAGATATGGCTCTGCGCGCCACCTTTGGCATGCGTGCTATAGGTTTGCCATCATGGATCTACGCATTATTTAAAGATAAAGGTTGTAAAAGGGATTCAAGGCTGATTTATTTGATCATGGTTAAAATAGAAACATGGGTATCTCTCAGGGACGTGCGGTCAGGGGAGGCAAGGGAGGCAGAGCCTCACCTCTCTTCATGAAATAATAGTATATAATATTATATGATATATATATATATATATATATATATATATATATATATGTGTGTGTGTGTGTGTGTGTGTGTGTGTGTGTGTGTGTGTGTGTGACGTGCGGTGAGGTTTACTGCTGGTGAGGCTGGTGACGACATCAGGAAGGTGGGGAATGGGACCACGTGTGCTGGAGGCGGAGGCTGCCTCAGCCTCCAGCACACGTGAACCCATTCCCCGCCTTCCTGAGCGTGCTCCGCCGGCTCGCGCTCCGCAGTCCTCGAAAGCGACTGGGGAACGACGAGAACCTTCCTGCCTCTGCTGGACTTTGCGCAAGTCCAGCAGATGCAGGAAGGTTCTCGTTCCCCACTCGCTTTCGTGGCTTCATAATCCGGGAACGCCGACAACATTTCTGCCTCCGCAGCTCCCGGGCGCAGCCGGACGGATGTATATAATATCATAATATTATATATATATGTTTGTGTGTGTGTGTGTGTTGTATTTGTACTGATAAATAAATATATTTATTATATATATATATAATATTATATATATTATATATTATATTATATATATTATATTATTATTATTATATACTATTATTTCATGAAGAGAGGTGAGGCTCTGCCTCCCTTACCACACGTCCCTGATATATATGACGAAGCCACGAAAGCGACTAGGGGAAGGTTCTCGTCGTTCCCCAGTCGCTTTCGTGGCTTCGTCATCCGGGTGCGCCGACAACATTTCTGCCTCCGCAGCTCCCGGGCGCAGCCGGACGGATGTAGCCAGAGCGACGCCGAGGCGGTCCGGGCGGACGAAAGAGCAAGCGAGCGAGTGAGCGATGGAGGTCCTCGGTCACTCACCCGCCAGACTGCCTCGGCGCCACTCTGGCTACCTCCGTCCAGCCACGACCGGGAGCTGTGGAAGCAGAAATGTTGTCAGCGCTCCCGGATGACGAAGCCACGAAAGCGACTGGGGAACGACGAGAAGAGGCAGGAAGGTTCTCGTCGTTCCCCAGTTGCTTCGAGGACTGCGGAGCGCGAGCTGGCGGAGCACGCTCAGGAAGGCGGGGAATGGGATCATGTGTGCTGGAGGATGAGGCAGCCTCAGCCTCCAGCACACGTGGTCCCATTCCCCCCCTTCCTGATGACGTCACCAGCCTCACCAGCCGTAAACCTCACTGCACGTCACTGGTATCTCTGGTGACCCTCAAGGGACTTTGCTGATCAGGGCCCTTTTATGGCTGACTCAGGAATTCTGGGAGTATACGTCCGTAAGCCATAAAGGGGCCATCATCATCCCCCCCCTACTCTGAGGATCTGTTTATAGGTGGGAGATAAAATATGAGAAGACGATAGTTTGTTTTATTTTAAAAGAAGACAATCAAGTATTAAAATTGATTATACTTGTATAAAGAGGAAGAAGTAATTTATTTATAAGTTATAAAGATTTCCAGGCCAATTATAGTATTTTTAAAATTACTTATAATTATTTTTACCCACAAAACACCTGTTGTTCTGTTCATCATCTTCTTGGTAAAATATTCCATACTTTCCAATCAGTATTTCAAAGCCCAGAAGTCTGAATGGGAGTATTGTTGTGGTTGTTGCCATGAATGCCACTTAGATGGTTGACATGAGAGTTTAGGTCAAAAGCAACTTCAAAAAGATGGGAGTTGCCTGCATAGTGTCAATCCCCTCTCCCAGTACTGTTCCTTCTACTTTCAGGATTTCATTAACACACCTAGCCATAAACTAACCACGACGGTAAAACATGTAAAGGTACACCCCTCTGATTAATTTTTCTTACCTTTTTTCCCTATTTTCCATCAACAATTAAGAACAACCAGCGTTGTGTTTTAAGATTTATCATATTTGAAAACTGCCTGTCTTGGCAGTATATAGATGAAACATCAAACCATAAAAATAATATATACATTTTTTTAAAAGGCAAAGGTGATTCAAATTAAACATTAGAGAGTTAATTAAAAAAGGAGAGTGAAAATGACTTTCAGGGCAGTAGCCAATCCCATTGCATGTTCCTATGTGAGCACCAAGCAAGGCTGCAGAGCCATGTTTTTACCCTTTTCTGGATGGCCAGAAGAATGGGTGCCCACCTCACAGGGTGGGGGGAGAGTGTTCTACGGCAGAGAAAGTTCTCCTCCTGGAACCCCCCACCACCAAGTCGGAATTCTTTAACTGACAGGAAACTCAACATACCCTCCCTGCCTTATTAGGTAGGACAGGTTGATGTAATGGTGTGAAGACCGGCAACAATAGGTAGGCAGGCAAGCAGGTGGGTAAATAGATATATATAGAGAGAGACAGACAGTCAGTCAGAGAGACAGACTAATATAGATAGAGATGGATAAGCTGGATGTTTTCGTAGATTTTCACAGGTGTAGGTATGCTGGTCTTGTTGTATTTGAGTCTTTTCCCATGATTGAGATAATCTCAGTCTTATATGGGAAAAGACCCGAATACAATAAGACCAGCATGTATGTATGTATGTATGTATGTATGTATGTATGTATGTATGTATGTATGTATATGTGTATGTATATATATACTATCAAACTTTAACATTACCTATTTCATCTTTAATTATTCCTTTATCTTTACTTCTATTCTCTAACCAGTTGTACCATATAGTCCAATATTTCAATATCAAATAATATTCACTTTCTTCTCTTTCTTTAATTTCCATTGTCAGCCTATCCATCTCTGCACATTCTAGCACTTTCTTTATCACCATTCCATCAAGAGGTATAGTTTCATTTTTTCAATTGTGCATGTAAACAATTCTGGCCTCTGTTATTATGTGTAGCATTATGTATTAATTTTTTAATTATAATTTCCTATTAGTATGCCTAGCAAAATAGCTCCAGTTTTAACTCTATTTTGTTGTTTGGTTATTTCCTCTAGCCACTTTCTTATTCTTATCCAATATTGCTTTACTTCTGGGCATGTCCACCGCGTGTGGAAATATGTTCCCAGTTTCGGTTTGCTTTTCCAACATTCCACTGATCTAGTTGAAACATTTTTGCTAATCTTGCTGGGGATAAATGCCAACAATAAAACATTTTATGTAAATTTTCTTTGTATGCTACCAACATTATCAATTATAATCCCCCCCCCCCCACAATTTTTCCCAATTTTCTAATTCTATGGTATAGCTGAAACTTTTTGCTGAGATTATCATGGTTTCTTTTACCGTTTCTTCTTCCATTTTGAATCTCAACAATTTTTTCCTCCGTCCCCTGTAATATTTTATCTATCTTTTGTTGTTCTGTATAGAAACCATTGTTTTCTGCATCTTTTTTGTATCTCGCCTGGATTTGCATGTAAAGCCACCAATCTATGTCAATTCCCTGGTTTTTTAATTCTTGTTTCCTTTTTAATTTTCCTTGGTTGTCTAATATATCTTTATATCTTGCTATTTTGTCTAAGTCCAACATATTCAGGTATATTTGTACTTCCATAATTGATAACCAGACTGATATTTTATTGTGGTGGTTCTTTTTAATTTTTCCCATGTTAGTCTCCTGAAGGCCCCTGAAGTCTCCAGAGATCAAAAATCAGCCCTACGGACAAACCAGAAGCCACCATTTCTGAATTTCCGGGTTCCTGGTAGGTCCATTTTTTACCCTCTGGAGCCTTCAGGAGGCTTCCCTAAAGGCTCCAGAGGGCAAAAAACGGACCTGTGGACAAACCAGAAGTCATTTCCAGTTTGCTCGTAGGGCCATTTTTTGCCCTCCGGAGCTTTCAGGAAAGCCTCCTGAGGACACCCAGGGGGGCGTGGGCAGGGGAGGCTGTTTTCACCCTCCCCAGGCTCCTAGAAAGCCTCTGGAGCCTGGGGAGGGTGAAAAAACTGTGGGAAAAGTGGGGGGCACTGGTTGTGCATGCATGTGGGCGGGGGGAGGAGGCACATACATAGCATTATGGATGTGGCACTCCAGTGCACAACCCCCCCCCCCCGTGTTCCCCCTGCTTTTGGCACAGGAGTCAAAAAAGGTTCGCCATCACTGCATTAGTTTATTATTTTGAAAACTGTATATTGTCTTCTTACTTTGGGATTTTAACCCCTTCTTTGTTATCTAGAGTCATTGCTGTGAAATGTGTGCCTACATAAATTTTATGAATAAATATTTTAAAAACTCTTTATGTGTAGAAATTCCAGGGTGGGATTCTACTGGTTTGGACCGGTTCAGGCGAACCAGTAGCTCCGACGATCAGCTTGGAGCAAAGCATTTTGCCGTGATGATCTGATGGGCCCACCCACCCGCCCACACTATTTTCCTACCTTTATCTTCTCAGCTGATTCACTCAGCAGAGCAGATTGCCACACAAATCAGCTGTGTTACTCCTTTGAAGGAACCCGAAAGTGAAGATTTCATCAAACTGCACCAGCACGTCAGGCGCGGCAAGGCATGCAAATTGTGTGATCAGTGAACCAGTTGTTGAACTGAGATAATCCCATCCCTGCTATTGATGGATCAGAGATGATGTGGTGTAATGGTTAAGATGCTGGGCCAGGAGCATGGAAATCCAGGTTCTAGTCTTCCCTCAGATATGTAAGCTATCTGGGTGAGATAGGGCTAGTCAAAATCCAAAATCATCGAGATTCCTAGTGCTCCTTTTCATTTGCCACAAACTGCTGAAGATCTAGTTTTTCTCTCAGGCCTATGGTTAGGATGGTGATTGAAATCCTTTGGTTTGGTTTTTTGAGGTCCTGCCCTTTGCTTAATTGTCTTTTTTTTTTCTTTTTTGATATGCCTTTAAAAAAAGCAACTGTAAGCTGCCGAGGGTCACTTTGAAACCAGACAGTCTTGAACTCGAAATGATAAAGGGACCAAGTACAAGCAAAGAAATGTCCTAAATAATGTTGCAGAGCATAAGAAATGATGGCTTTGGACAGAAACGGTCAGATAAGGCGACCTGAACCTTGGCCAAGAAAAAGTTATGAGAATTTATCTCAGAAAAGGTCTTCCCTAATTCATATGAAGTGTGGAAAAGTGAAGCAGATTCAGACTTATAGTGATACCTTGGTACTCATTTGCTCTGAAACTCAACAAATTTGGTACTCATTTTGATGTAAAAATCTCCCAGCACTCATTATTTGTTATTTTAACCCACATGTAAGAACTTGTCAATGTCGACTGCCCTGTGACTACGTTATTCCTTATGGGGCAAATTGTTTGGTATTCATCATTGAGCCTCCTGTAACCAATTAACGATGAGTACCAAGGCACCATTGTGTCAGATTCTGTTACCATAACTGTTACCATAAAAGTAGTCCTGATCTATATAGTATTGGATTTTAAGTCTAATCTATCTTTTTAGGGTTGATAATGACTCCCTAATAAAGGAAGTTATACTGAAAAGCAATGAAACCAAGCACCTATAGAAGAATGAGCAGCTGATCATGCAAAGCCAAAGCAGATAATAGAAGCATTACAAGCACAGGACTTTAACAACCTTGAAGGAAAGATTAAGGCAGTGATTCCCAAAGTGGGCGGTACCGCCCCCTAGGGGGCAGTGAGATGGCTTAGGGTGGGGCGGTAAGAGGCAAGGGAGGCAGCAAAGGAATGCTGGAGGTGGCCTCTTCTAGCGAGCCATTCAGAACCAGTTTGCTCACTCACCCCCACCCATCCAGAAGCTACTCGATCGCTTGCTCCCCCCGCCCATCTGCACTATGCTAGCCCTGCCCACTCACTGATTGGCTGGCTCACCAATCGCCCTGCCCGCCTTTAAGAGCCCTATCTAAACCCAGTTATCTTTTTTTCTGCTTGGCTTTCTATAGATAGGGCTCTTAGAAGTGGGCAGGACGATTGGTGAGCCAGCCAATCAGTAAGCGCAGGGCTAGCATAGTGCGGACAGGCGGGGGGGGGAGTGATCAAAGGGAGGCCACTTCGCCTCCCTTCGCTCCCACTTTGTCTTGGTGAGGTCGCTGCAGCTGTGGGTGCGGACGGACGGAGGTAGCCAGAGTGGTGGGGAAGCCCGGGGGGCAGACGAGCGAGCGAAAGAGCTGCCTGATCCTCCATTGCTCGCCCGCTCGCCCACCCGGGCCACTCTGGCTACCTCCATCCGTCCTCACCCGGCAGCTGCAGCGACCTCATCAAGACAAAGTGGGAGGCGAAGGGGCCTCGGTGCCCTGCCTGATCCTCCTTTGCTTGTTCGCTATTTTGCCTGAATGGGGTGCCTCGGCGGAAGCCCTTTGCTGTCGGCCAGACCTCCCCTCCCCGGGGCGACAGCCGATCCATGCTCACCGTCCCAGTAGCGCTGCGGCCGCCCGGCCTGCAAAGAGAGGGAGGGAGTAAGAGTGAAGGGTGGGGGAGAGCAGCAGAAGGGGTGGGGGCTCGGCATTCCCCCCACCAGAGCCTTCCCAGAGGAGGTGGGGCTGGGGAATGTGGGGCCGCTGTCTGGGGTTAGACTAGATGACCTCTGGGGGTCCCAACCAGCCCTTCTGACTCTGGAGACCAGAAGCAAGCAAGCAAACACACACACACACACATACACTCAGCAAAAGTGTCTGGTTTTGAATATAATCCTCCCTAGTGCTTGGGGGAAAAATAAGAGGAACATTTGAATATACATTTTGAATTAACTTGGAAAGAAAATTGCTAAAATCACTTTTAGCTGTGTTCTGCATTAATAATTCATGCATTAGCATTTCTTGTTGAATTAGCAGAGTAATATTTACAAAACTAAGAAAAACTCTTGTCTTTTAATGTGCATGGGTAGAGGATTTAGGCATAAGTGCAATGTTTGCCTGTGATTATATAATAAATTCACAGCTTATACATTTGAATTAAATGTTTTTCAATTCATGTTTAACCTATACTTGATATACTTGTATTCAATACATAAGGTGTTAATTATGTCAATGGAAGAGATAGGAAACTGCATTAGTGATATATATGTCAATGCGTTGATTTGTACTAAAAATGTTTAGTTTAAAGAAGTTATAAGGAATCACAAATATGAGTGAGGAAAATGTAATGTAGTTGTGGATGACCCTTTGCATGAGTTGTATTGGGAAAAATAAATAATAATAATAATAATAATAATAATAATAATAATAATAATAATAATAATAATAATAATAATAATAATAATAATAATAATAATAATAATAAAAATAAGGATTCCCCAAAGAGGTAAAAGGCTACATTTTGCTAGAGTTATTCTTTGCTTCCAAACTGTTAAGGAAGGGGATTGGACTCCATTGTCTATATTTCCCTTTCCATCCCCATGGTTCTTTAGTGAAAATTATAACCCAAGAACATATAGATCTGTTAAAATGTTCCCATTCTCACTTTCCATATTGGGAATCCCTAGGTACCATGCAATAATCTCATCACATAATTCAAGCAAATGTTGGTGACATTGAGCTGAAGCCAAAGTTCAAGAAATCGTACCAAGAGTTTTGGTTACAGAAAGAAATTTCTGATCGCTATCCTGCACTATGGAGAGTGGTTAAGAAGCTCCTTGTTGCATTTCCAACATCATATTTAGTGGAACATGGCTTCAGTGTGGTCATCCAACTTCTCTCCAAGCAAAGAAAATGACTCCAGATTACTGAATGTAGTGATTTAAGACTCCTGCTAAGTGACTTAAAACCAGACATTGGAAAACTGGTATCACTTCATCAAGCCCATCCACATTAAGAATTTACTGAACAGTGAAGTAGTTACTAAATTTTACTAAGTTTACTAAGTTACTAGTTACTAAGGTTCTTGATAAATGACTAATAGACTTTGAAAACCTGGTATCACTGGATCATGTTCAACAATTTTGTTGAATTAACTAACTACAAAGGTTTTTAAATTGGATTTTGAATAAATGTGCAATTAATTGTTAGTTTTGAAATTTACTGTTACTATCTTTATTCCTTCATGCAAACCGCCCAGTCACATGACTCCCCCAGCCACGCCCATCAAGCCACGCCCACAGAACCAGTTGTAAAAAAATTTGAATTCCACCACTGGGTGGGGGGCACCGAGGATCAGTTTGTAGCACTAAGGGGGCGGTGGACTGAAAAAGTTTGGGAACCACTGGATTAAAGGGAAAAAACATGGTTAGAGAAAGGCACATTAATGAAGGAAACAGATGCATTTCTTACTATCATGTCTCACTAGATTTACTATAGGTCTCACATCCTGGACATAAATTGTTTCAACATCTACTCTCAAAACGACGCTATAGGGCACTGCACACCAGAACAACTAGACACAAGGACAGTTTTCCCCCAAATGCCATCACTCTGCTAAACTAATTCCCACAAGACTGTCATATTACCTACTAAGACTGTATTACCATTATTCTTCTCTTCCTTCCTAGTTCCTATCGCTTTCCACTTATGATTATAACCATGTTGTTTGTAACTTTAAATTTTATATTGTTTTGTTTCCTAGTATAATTTGATTGCTTATAACCTATGACTATCACTAAGTGTTATATGATTCTTGATGAATGTATTCTATTTTATTTTTCTTTATGTACACTGAGAGCACCAAAGACAAATTCCTTGTGTGTCCAATCATACTTGGCCAATAAAGAATTCTATTCTATTCTGGTTGTTGTTGTTTAGCAATAAAGTTTTATAGCAATTGATGTTTTTGTAGACTCATCAGTCTGCGGCATACAAATTTGGATGGTGATGACGACAACAATGAAGACGGTGATATCAGATGGGGGGTATTTTGAAGCTTCGTGTATTTGAGAAGCCAAACATTGCCATATCATGTTATAGAAGACAGAAAATTACGTTCAGCGAGACTTTGGTTTCTTCCCAATCTGTGACTTGATCTGTAGCCATTAAAACTACCACCTCATTTTTTAAAGACATAATTATTATAAAAACCTTCTCCTCCCACATCCGGTTCCCTGTTATGTGAAAAGAATGTCAAAAACTTCAGTAAGTTATTTTAATATGCAGATAATTGACATGCAGTACCAACATATTTATTTTACTTGTGCAGCTGGTTTTCCAGCCTAAGACGGCAAGGGGCACCTATGGGAATACTATGTCTTTTTCTTTTAATTGGGCAGTCCAAATCATCGTAGGTAGTCTACATGGGAATGGAAAATTCTAATGACCCCCAGATTGTGTCCATTGCTCTGACCAACATCTCAGTGCTACCTTGGCTTCCATACAAATTGCGATACTAATCCTTCTTTTGAGAGGGAGAGGAATATAAAGGAGGGTAAATGTATGAACATGGACATGGCCTTGGAGAAACTAGGCACAGATGATTAAATAAGCCATGTTTTAACCCCAGGAAAGAGTTAAAGAAGTTCAGATTGACTCTACCCTAATTCTATGTGGTATAAGAGAGGCAAACTCAATCTGGGTTTCGGAATTTTGTTGCTGCATCTCAGTGGTGAAATCTAAATTTTTTCCCCACTGGTTCTGTGGCTTGGTGGTGGGTGTCATGTGACTGGGTGGGCGTGGCCAACTTTTTTTCACTTTTTATAGCTTTTTTTCCCTGCCCGTTTGGGCGAATAGACAGGAAAAAATGCACTAATAAAAGGGTGGGTGGGTAAGCTTCTGAGGAACAGCTGTGAGCTGCCTGATTATCAGAAGCTTTTTTTTTTCATTACCGGTTCGCAGAACCAAGTACAATCATCCCTACCGGTTTGGCCGAACCGAGTGGATTTTACCCCTGCTCTATCTCTATAAAGTGCAGTTCAAGCCAAACTTCGGCAGTTTTCTGATCTCACGTACCCGAAAAGATCAGTGTAGCTTTGTCATTATGATCCTGCACCATATGAGGCTTTAAAGTTAAAGCCATGTACAGCTTTAAAGTTCAGCATTCTGAAGTTCACCAGGAAGTTCATTGGCAACCAGCTGGGCTTACAAACAAGGGGAAATTGTGATGTGCTCAATAGTACTCTGATCAATGCTTTCTGGATCAATTGTAGCTTCTGAATGGTCTTCAAAGGCAACCCCATGTAGAGTGAATTGAAATGATCTGTAAATTTAGTGACCATCAATAAACCTCCAAGCTGGAGAATGGTTATCACAAATGCACGAGACTGAGTTTGGCAAAGAGTCCTCCCGTCTTTGTTGGGAAGGATAGCAGCAGTTAAAATGAATGTTTTGCCCAAGTTTCTATTCTTCTTTCAAATGATACCAATACTTTAAAAAGACGCAAATTTGGAAGAATGGCAGAAAGGTATCAACAACTTTGTTTGGGCAGGAAAGAAACCGAGAATAAAACTTAAAATAATGCAAGACATATGTGAAAGAGGAGGCTTAAAAGTGCCCAACTTAAAATTATACTATGAAGCAGCAGTTTTAACAACAATTAGCGATTGGATTAACCTAACGAATATTGAATATTGAGGGTTATGATCTGGTATATGGCTAGCATGCTTATCTAATATATGACAAGAAGGCCAACAAGATCTTTAAAAGTCATATTTTAAGGAATGCTTTACTGCGTGTCTGGAAAAAATATCAATATAGACTAAACGACAAGATACCTATTGGGGGGGGGGTGCCCGGACACGCTATAGAGACCATAAGTATAGAACAAAAACAAGATGTAACTACATATGCAGAACTTCTTAGTATGGATAGAGGTGTACCACAGTTAAAATCTTTGAATGCATTAAGAGACGAAAGGGTAATTCAAACCTGGTTTCAGTATGGTCAGTTACAGGCTAGATGGAAAAAAGACCAGAAATCTGGTATTATCCAAAATGAGGATAACTTGATAAAACAAATTAGGGACCAGGGTCAAATGCACATAAAAAGGTTGTATAATGTATTTATAGAAATAGACTCAGAAACAGAATTAGTTAAAGATTGTATGATAAAATGGGCACAAAATTTTGAAGAACCAATAGTGATGGAAACATGGGAAGAGATTTGGGTAAGAAACGTAAAATTTACACAAGCTCAGAACTTGAGAGAGAATTTTTACAAGATGCTGTACAGATGGCATTTAGATCCAAAAAGGCTAGCCTGTATGTATCCGAATCTACAATCTAAATGTTGGAGATGTGACTGTGTTGGTGCCACATACTACCATATTTGGTGGACTTGTAAAAAAGTTAAAGCATTTTGGATAAAAATATGGTGGGTTATTCAAAATATTTTGAAAAAGAGGATAAAGTTCACACCCCAGTTGTTTTTGTTAGGTATAGTTTCAGATTGTACTGTTATAGAGACTAATTTGATTTTGAACCTAACGACGGCAGCAAGATTGTTGGTGGCGCAATATTGGAAGAAGGAAGAGTTGCCCACTATCCAAGAATGGACGTTAAAAGTAGTAAACTTAGCAGAGATGGCCAAAATTTCAGCGCATCTGAAGGACCACTCAGATGAGAAGTACAAGCTGGACTGAAGATGGATTGACTATATTCATAACAAATACCGGACTAAAAAAATTCAGTTAGCTTATGAATGAAGGCATAAGGAATGCTACAATTTATTTAAAGTTAGTTTAATAAAGGGGGAGTTAAAGTACAAGAATAGTAACATGTTAAAATTAGTTAGCTTATGTTAGGGTATGGTTGTTAAATGTTTATACCCTGTATTTTGCTTTAGGAGGTCGGAGGGAGGGAGGGAGGAAAGGGTAAGGGGGGCAATAATTGTAAAACTTATTTTAAAAAATTAATAAAAAAAGAGTCCTCCTGGTTACCATTTAATCTGCATTTCCAACATTGAAAACATTTTGAAGCTTTATTCTGCATGGAGGACATACAACTGCATCAAGGATCAAAGCTGTCTCACAGAGAGTCCAGGATTACCATTAATGATGGTACTGAAGGAAGCCAGGAGATCCAGCAGGATCAGGAAGTATGCTGGCCACCTACAGGGTATCCACAAGGGCAAACCATGAAATCCTGAAACTAGTCTGAAAAGAACCTAGGAAGTCTACTTTGCCTGTTCCTCTCCATAGCTGCAAGCTTAACAATCTTCACTGAAAGTGAGAAGATAGGCTGCTGGTTATCCCGCCCAGTTGGAAAAGATGCATATCTGTTCCTTCAAGGTGGATGGCAGCACTCCTTTACCCAAGGGCAGATAATTCATGCCCTTTCCCAATCTCTCTACCTCCCTGACAACAAGGGAAGTAAAAAATGTAGTGGCAGCAAGCCAGATGCCACAGAGAACCTCACCTACTTATTCAGGATTGACAAGGCCAAACCACCTCCCATGAATGCTTCTGTCATCTCTTAATGGATCTGCCCAGCCAACATCTGGGCAGTGATGTTGAATGAATAAAAGCAATTTTCTTCCCCAAATGTCTTACCAATTTGTCACAGTGGCCTAATATGTGATTATCTGCACCAGCCTTCCTCAGGGGCATTCAGGTCATACATTGCCCAGTGAGTTTAATGTCTATTTTTACATTTATATTCCTCAATAGGTTTAACTTATAAATATGTCACAGTTAATTGCCCAAAAGAAATGAATTCTAGGTAAACATCTGTACTTATAGAACTTCTACCAACAGCTACTCAATTTATTTATTATTTATTTATTTGTTATGCTTCTAGACCGCCCCCTCTCCCAAAAGGGACTCGGGGCAGTGTACAGTCCATGCAAAATATATCAAAATACAATAAAAATTGAATATGTACAGTTGGAATGGAGGGGGTTAAAAATGGAATTAAAAGAACTGTACAAAGGTATATATAAATATAGGTTTTTAAACCCCTAAAACACACACAATAAAATTAAAAACAATACCCCTAAAATAACCAGTTAATAATACATTTGCCAGGAGGGACAGTTGTAATTATGCCAGGCCTGCTAATCGGAACAGGTGAGTCTTCAATTTTTGCCGGAAGGAGCGGAGGTCAGTAGTGGTTCTAATGTCGGGGGGGAGGTCATTCCAGAGGGTTGGGCCCATCACAGAGAAGGCCCTACTCCTTGGTGTCGCCCGTTGGCATTGCCTAGTGGACGGCACCAGGAGAAGTCCCTCCCTGTGTGAGCGAATTGGCCGCAGGGATGTATGTGGGAGGATGCGATCCCGCAAGAGTTAGGAAAGTTTAAGTATCAAATTTGTTCAGCCAGAAAGAAGTAGAAATGTTCCAGGACTTACATACATATACAACAGATGTTCGATGTGAAGATTTTGGAATTTGGCTTGATACCAAAAAAAGCAAGATGATGTGCTTGCTACTAAACTGAGTTTGTGAATCTTATTTCTAAGCTCCACAAATGCCAACCTATTCTTCAGAGTTCGATCAAATGTCTAAACAGAAATCAGCAACAAAACTCTCAAGTGTAGAGATTCCTATTGAAAAGGGTAGAGATTCCTATTGAAGAGAAGGTGATAAGGAAAATGTGCAGAATGTGCATAAATGGATAGATTAACACTAGCAATTAAGGAGAAAGAGAAAACTGAATATTATATGACTTGGGAAATATTTTACCAATGACTGGAGAATAAAAAAGGAATTGGAAAATGAAGAAGGCTAAAAAATAAGTAGAAGAGATATTAAGATAGAGATATAAGTATGATAAAAATTGTTAGTATGTGTATGATGAGAATAATGATGTTTAATGTTAATGTTATTATCACTAGGAGATATTAAGAAGAAAAATGGAGAGTTCCACAACGTTTAAATGCTCAATATATTATAATACTAAACATAGGGAAATAATGTTAATATGAATGTGAAACATGTGGCAAATGAGGAACAATGTTGCACAGAGATGTTTATACCCAGACGACACTCTGCATAAGGAAGGATGGAATATTTATTTTTGTAATTGAAAAATAAAAAAAATCTTTATAATTAAAATAAGAAATCAGCAAAACGCTGAAGGTTAAAAGTCTCCTATACCTCCCAGGAGTTTCTATTCTCCGCCTGGTGTAGAGATTCTATGTGGTGCTTATGATTCACAAGCACTGATGGCATTGTTATTTTTATGATCCATTAAGACAGCCCTGATTCCTGGGGAATTCTAGAACAAGTCCCTGAAGTTTTCTTGGCAAGATTTTCAAAAGTGGCTTGCCAGGACCTTCTTTCTAGAGCTAAGAAAGAATGACTGACTCAAAGCCAACCAGGAAACTTCATGTCTAAAGTCTATAACTCACCGTTCCCACCTTTACCGGTAACTGCTGCACCAAACTGTCACTGCATCTTCTTTAAAAGGTGTGGAGTTCTCTTTTCAAAATTGTCCACGCATGCAACCAATGTTACGGCTTTCAGCAGATTTCTCCTAATCTTACATTAAGCCTCAAGAAAAGACTTTTGTTCCTTCACCTCAATAGGAAATAAAGAAACGTAAGTAGCATCAAAGCCTGGTAGCTATGTTGAAAAATGAAGCAGAGCGTCACTATTCCTAATGGAGAAAGATCCAAATCACTCAATTACCTACAAGAGATTGCAAGCTTTATGATACCTGAAGTATAATAATGTAATACACACCCCAAGGATCCTCCCTAGAGCTTTCCTGTGAGAAAAAAAAGAAGGCGAGCAACTTGCCAATTGACTGAAGATGACAACAGCCTGGCCAACAAGTGGCACTTTGTAAACCTTTGCTAAGAAACCATAATTGATCTGGAGTGCAGAGAAGAGCAACAAAGATGATTAGGGGACTGGAGACTAAAACATATGAAGAACGGTTGCAGGAACTGGGTATGTTTAGCTTAAGAGAAAGAAGGACTAGGGGAGACATGATAGCATTATTCCAATATCTCAGAGGTTGCCACAAAGAAGAGGGAGTCAAACTATTCTCCAAAGCACCTGAGGGTAGAACAAGAAGCAATGGGTGGAAACTAATCAAGGAGAGAAGCAATTTAGAACTGAGGAGGAATTTCCTGACAGTGAGAACAATTAATCAGTGGAACAGCTTGCCTCCAGAAGTTGTGAATGCCCCAACACTGGAAGTCTTTAAGAAGATGTTGGATAGCTATTTGTCTGAAACGGTATAGGGTTTCCTGCCTAGGCAGGGGGTTGGACTAGAAGACCTCCAAGGTCCCTTCCAACTCTACTATTGTATTGTATTGTATTGTATTGTATTGTATTGTATTGTATCTGACCACAGGTGGCCTTTTGTGAGTAATGGGCCCCTGTCCAGATCCATTAGATCATCTCTTCCTTGTGATCATTTCCCTTCCATCAAGAAGTGGTTTTGGTAGAAAAATAAAGGCCTTTCTCCATGATTCCTAAGAAGACAAGGAAAACAAGCAATAAATTAGTATCCAGGTCAGGATATTCTAGTTTGGGGAGCAATGCTGCTATGTATTCCTGTAGGAGAAATCCCACAATTGTGGCTGCATATACTACACAACAGGAGCCTAGGTCTTATTAGAAGCTTTTTCGAAAAATGGGAGGGTCGCGCGCATAGAATTATGGGTGTGGGCATTCCCGCACACAACCCCCCTGCGCTCCCCCTGCTTTTGGCACGCGATGGCAAAAAGGTTAGCCACCACTGGCATAACCTGTCTTAACTTAGTGCCAAACATTCACCTTAGGAATATTATTCTAGTAACATGAAGCAAACACATGCACACAAACTGAATTGCCATTATCTTCATGATTTGCTATGCTGCAACCCTGTAAAATGACTTCCCCTTTATAATATGCCAGATCCAACACCAACGGAGTAGATGTATAACTCTTTTCTTTGTAGGATGGTTTTCTCCATCCATTAACCCTCCTCCCCTCTCATTTTTAGTGAATTTTATTATAAATTGCTTCAGATTTTTTGCAAAGAGAAACAGGATAAAATACTTTTGACTAATGCCGTTAATAAATAAAAATGTACAAACCTGTATTCAATTGTGGTGTCTTTGCTGATGAATTCAGCAACCAGTTGAAGAATTGCAGCTGGCTTTCGTTTATTCCAAAATGGTAAAACAAGATTTGGTTGGTATTTGGAAGGGAGCCTAGCTTCCTGACTAGGCTAGACTCAGAAGTCAAACAGTATTTCAAAAGAACTAATGGCAAATTACTTCCTTAGTTTCAAAGAAAACCATATGGTTCATAAAGAAACTGGGAAGTGAACTTGAACTAAACTGAACTTGAAGCCACTACCTTAATTATTTGTGATAGCATCTTCATTCATGAACAACCCAGCAATTAAACAGGTATTTCCCTAAAGCTCTTGTCCAGATTATATACTATTTAGTTGCAGCAATTACTACTTTCTGCAGGTGCCTCCTTGAAGTATTTAAAGGCCAGGATATTTTACTTTTATTCAGCAGAGCCACATATTTCATATATCACTGTGTAGAATAAGAGCAAAAAAAAAAAAAGGCTGCATTCCCACCCCTTTTTTTAATATCCATAAGAGAATTGCAAGGCCAATTTATTTGGTATTTACAAAGATAATTATGATAGCAATGTTACATTATCAAAAAAGTAACATATTAAAGAGGTTAAAAAATACAAGAGAAAAAAGTATAATTATTATTCAAGACATTTGTATTTTTCGGATTATAAGGCGCACCCAAATTTAGAAGAGGAAAGCAGAAAAAAGGGGTTTTGCCTCTGTGTACCTTGGCCCTTTTGGGGGGCCCTTTCCAGCCTTTTTTTCTAACCATTTTTGAGGCTTTTTTGGACTGTTTTCGGGGCCTTTCTTGGCCCATTTTCAAGGCTTTTTTCAGCCTGTTTTTTTTTGGGGGGGGGGACAGGCTGAAAAAAGCCTCAGAAAAGGGCCAAGAAAAAAGCCTCAAAAACGGGCTGAAAAAAGTCTCACAAACGGTTTGAAAAAGGCCTTAAAAACGAGCTGAAAAAAGGCCTGAAAAAGGGGCGCGCAGAGGCCCAAAAATGATGGGAGGATGGGTGGGTGTATCTTCGGCAATATTCAGTCTATAAGACGCACTGACATTTTTACCCCCTTTTGGGAGACAAAAAAGTACATCTTATAGTCTGAAAAAGACATTATATATTTAATATGCATCTATAACTATCATGCCTACTGAGGATAAATGTGTTGCATATAATATTATGCTTGTCCACGCTTATGTCTCTAGGCAATCCACTCATAGGTGGCAAGTGCAATCAGCTCTTCAGTTTGTTGAGAGAATGTGGCCATAGCTTTTATCTTTCCAGTATCAGTCCTATGGCCATAGTAAGAGCATGGAGAATGAATAATTGTCAAATTCCATATACTAGGTATGTAATTTGAGAGACTATTATGCTCTGAAAATTTTAGCTCTTTTTGCAAAGTCATATTTATTTCTATGTGACAAACCACTACTTTGTCCTGAGAGGAAAGGCCAACCCTGCAGATGTATTGGGACTGAAATTTCTTTGCCCAGGGAACCAATGACAATATAGAACTGCAGGAGAAATATAAGACTGAGGTTGCCTGCAGATTAGGCTATGCAATCTTTTGGTTTGATGATTTAAATGATGTCTCATCCCCAAAGCTAAGTCGTGACATGTCAGGACCCCTCTCCTTTCTGACGGAAGCAGAGCAGCCACATTGCCTCTCTTCACCTGTCCTGACCATTGAAGCAGATGAAATAGCAATAGCACTTAGACTTACTGTGTTTCCCCGAAAATAAGAAAGGGTCTTATTTTCTTTTGACACCCCCCCCCCCCCCGAAATATGCACTTGGCCTTATTTTCGGGGAGGTCTTATTATTTTTGAGGTGCAGGAGGCAGCAAGTATGGTCACCTCATGGCAGCTGCTGTGTTGCAATATTTTTGGGGGAAGGCTTATTTTTGGGGAAAAGCTTATTTTAGAGCATGCACTCAAAAGCCCAATTAGGCTTATTATCCGGGGAGGTCTTATTTTCGGGGACACAGGGTATATACATCACTTCACAGTGCTTTATAGCCCTCTCTAAGCGGTTAACAGAGTCAGCATACTGCCCCCAACGCTCTGGGTTACCCACCTGGGAAGGATGGAAAGATGAGTCAACCTTGAGCCAGTAAAAATCAAACTACTGGCTGTCAGCAGAATTAGCCTGCAAAACTGCCTTCTAACCACTGTGCCACCATGACTCAGTGGTAAATTGGGATACACGCAAAAACCATCGCAGCTTCTGCAAGGACTTGTTGAAGCTACAGGGCATCATTGTAAGATTTCATCCCATCCCCATATACACACAGGTTTTTAAAACCTTGCTTGCTGTTCAGTTTAATGTTTTGACTTTTAGTGTTCTAAGAAGGCCTTATTAGAAGCTAATATTCTTTTAAAACACACACGCACAGCAGAAATGTAAGTACTCTAGCTCAGGGCAACTGCTAAGTTTAGGGCTTTGACACGGCAGGAAACGCAAAGCTGAAAACATTTGGAAACCATTTGCTTTCCAAACACAGCAAACATTTAGCTTTTCAAGGAAAGTGTTAGATACTTGTTCTAACTACAGTGGTTTCCACCAAGGTCCTCTGTTCCCGCAGGAGCAGAGGTTTAATCCTATTGGTCGAAGGGTCTGACAGCTCCCTATAAAAGGGCTGCTATCAGACTCAACCTTCGTTGGATTGTTCTCACTTGCTGTATTTAATAAAGAGCTGTTGTTATCGTTAAGCCTGTGTGTGCCTATCCATTACCCAATCTAAAAGAAAGCTTCAAGTTCATAACTGCACTCAGATACTCTTCGTTCCCAGGATCCATTTTCAGGGCTGATTCGTAGGCTTCGGTGGCTTTTTCTTTTAATCCAAGGCGTTGGGAGAGGAATCCAATGCTTTCGAATATCTCAACACATTTTTGACCTTTCTTAACTGTCTTATCTATCAATTGCTTCAAGCTCCTTTCACAGTTCTTTTGTTCAAATGAATGATTTTCAATTTTCAGCCCAGCCAGGTACTGTTTCATAGCATTCCTTTCCGATTTTCTGTGACGTTCCTGAAAACGTCCATAATTAAAGTGAAGCTGCTGCTTCTCTGTGGCAGTTAGGTTGCTGATGGCAAACACTTTCTGAAAGGTTTTATCTGCTTCCAGTATCTCTCGTTTTTCGGCATACATGTTAGCAAGGTCAATATAAGCATAGACAAACTTGGTTTTACGCTCCACCACTTTTCGGAAATGAAAAATGCAAAGTGTCATCAGTTCATATTGCTTTAGCACAGACTGGAATTGGTCTTTGGACACTTTTTTTTTCAGTGCAAAGTACTGTGCCCTATAGCAAATCCCAATCTGATGGTGCAAGAATCCAGAGTTCGGGGTCAAGCTTAATGCTTTCTTCAAATGTTGCAGTGATGTCTCTACAGCTCCTTTCTTCCTGTAAAATTTGGCAGCGTACCTTAATACATAAGGAACATCAGGATATTTCCCAAGCACTTCCTCAATGTATTTTTCTCCTTCCTTCGCTCTGTTTGTTTCCTGTAACTTTAATGCAAGGAGAGGAGTCACAAAGATGTCGTTGGGATTCAGTTTTACTGCAAGCCTCAAAGGTTCCAGTGAAGAGTCTTTTCCTGAACATTTTTTGGCATAATAATCTTCCAAGCGGTATACCGTGATTGCATAGCCTGAGTTAAATTCTGGGTTTTCAGGTTCTTTTTCCAGGGCTTTTTCAAAGCTCTTCTTGGCCTTTTCATAATACCTGGCTCCGAATTTTAGGAGAGCCCAACCCTTGTCACAGTCGATCTGTGGGAGCTCCATCTTATAAGGAGACTCACTTCCAAGTTGCTTGCAGGTGCTTTCTACCTTCTCCACGTAAGCTTGGGATTCGGTAAGACTGCCCATGTGGTAGTGCACCCAGGCATAGTTGCCCCAGGTAACCAGGCTTTCCTTTTCCACATCCCCAGGGTATTCTATGGGCACAGTCTCTTCAGCTTTCTGCAAGTTTTCCAGTGCTTCGTCCTTCTTGTCGTTCAGGAATTTCACATAGGCAAGAAGGTTGTAATTTCTAACTTTGGATTTATTGATTAAGAACCGGATCTGCTCAGCAATTCTTTCCTCCAATTCGTCAGGATCAATATGCTCTTTCTGCAACTCCCATGTAAAATGGCATTCAAGTTGTTGGAGAATCTCCTTTAAACCTTCCTGGGAGAGGAGACTGCAAGACAAAAGGAAAGAGAATGAGACACCTGTACATTTGTGAAAATAAGGAACAGTCCTATTATCCATGATAATTAGAGATTTTTTTTAAAAAAACCTGAACTTAGTGATGGATTTTTGTACTTTTTAGATAGTACTTAAATATACTGGTAGATAGGAATTAGTACTATTTGCAGTAATGGTCTTCCAGAGAAGAAATGTTAATCTGAAGATGCCTGTGCTTTTATCACAGTGAAATAAAAAGACGGAAAGCAGAAAAGTAGAGAAAAATGGTCCAGACAAATGCTCTTCTAATAAGGAGACTGCAAGACATCAGTCTTTAACTGTTTAGAGCGCTGCACTACAAACCCAGTTTGCGGCTTTAAAGACATTGGGTATGCATACTTATTTTTCATACTTATTTGGGAATTGCTTGTTAACTGCTTTTTAGCTATTAGGAAACTTTAGTTCCACAAGTCAGAAAGTACCAGGTGAGTTTCCTTCAATCCTTAGTGGAAGACATTTTAAATGCAAGTTGAAAAACTTTTCTAAAAAGCACATGTAGGGAATAAACAGCAAAAAGTTATTAGAACTTTGATTGAATTTGATTTAAAATACAATTCTGAAATTAATTATAACAATCCTTCCCGTAAGGAAATGCCTGTTTCGAATTGTTTAAAAGAGGGTAGATGACACTTTGAAGTTTAGACACTGGAGGAAACTAAAAAAATATATAGTTTACAATAAAAGGAGAAGAACAATTTGACTTACGCAGAATTAGGCAAAGTATTTTAACACTGGACATATGAAAGGTATCTTGGAACAATGGACCCAGACATTAGCTTTAAGGTGTCTGCCTATATAGATAGACTCTGTTTAAAAGTTGTTAAGGAAGGGGGAGCAATTTTTATCTGACAAGATTGCGACTGATCTGGAAGTGTATTTAAAAGTGATACATCGACTATAAGAATAATACGGAAAAAGGACTAGACATGCAAAAGAAACTGGCTAATCTCTTAATAAGAAAGAATATGTAAATAACAAACAAATGGAATGACCTGAAAAATTTCCTATATTGGAATTTGCAAAAGAGGCTTGTTGAAATGAAGAATTTTGTGTGAAGGGACAAAAAAATGAAATCAAAATCTGGGGCAGTGATGGCTAACTTTTTTGTTGTTGGGTGCCAAAAGTGCAGGTGCGCATACGTGATAGCATGCATGTATGCCAGCACCCATAATGCAAAGCCCCCCCTTCCCCATGCCTATGCACCCACAACCCGGAAGTTCAGAAACGATTGTGCCTGTTTTTCACCCTCCTCGAGCTTGGGGCCCACCTCACAGGGTGGGGGGAGAGTGTTCTACGGCAGAGAAAGTTCTCCTCCTGGACCCCCCCCCCCAAGTCAGAATTCTTTAAACTCAACATATCCTCCCTGCCTTATTGGGTAGGACAGGTTGATGTAATGGTGTGAAGGCAACAATAGGTAGGCAGGCAAGCAGGTGGGTAAATAGATATATATAGAGAGACAGACAGACAGTCAGAGAGACAGACTAATATAGATAGAGATGGATAAGCTGGATGAAAAATAGATGATAAATGACTGGATGGATGGATGGATGGATGAGATAGATAGGTAGATAGAGAGAGAAAGAGCGAATAGAGATAGACAGATATAGAAAGAGATAGATAGATGATAGGTGGATGATAGAAATAGAGATAGACTGATATATATAGAGAGATGGATAAGTTGGAGAAAGGATGGATGGATGGGTGTAGTGTGAATGATGGGGGGGGGGGAGAAAAGCCCACTTGCAAGTCCATAAAGCAGTGAAAAGGATTTCTGTGTGCAAGAGCTGAAGACTGAGGGAAATGGAATGATTTAAAAGAGCTAAGAAATAGTCACGGTAAGAAAACAGTGCTACATACTTTAGAAATAGGTACATACAACTACAGAACATGAGACAAGAAATGTATAGATGAAGTCAAAGGGAAAGAGTTGTGAACTTCTAGGATTAGGAAGATGATAGAACAAAACACGGGCTTCGTTTTGTACAGCTGGGCGTGGCTAATGAGGGTCTTTGTGTTTTGTACCCTTATTAGAAAACCCCTAACACGATGGGCGAGATCATTCCCTTCCGGCGGAGCCTTCCTCTCAGGGCTGTTGTTGCAGAGATAAAAACGACAAGAAACCGCCGGTTAAGGCGCCCTGATCTTTTAAAGGACGCTCACTTGGAACCGCAATCCAACCACAACCCAGTCACAACAAGAAGTATAATTAAAAAACTCCACAGGATGCAACAACCCCGACATTGAGGAAATGAGGAGGAGGAGAAGGAGAAGGAGAAGAAGAAGAAGAAAGAAGAAGAAGAAGAAGAAGAAGAAGAAGAAGAAGAAGAAGAAGAAGAAGAAGAAGAAGAAGAAGAAGAAGAAGAAGAAGAAGAAGAAGAAGAAGAAGAAGAAGAAGAAGAAGAAGAAGAAGAAGAAGAAGAAGAAGAAGAAGAAGAAGAAAATGTCCCTCTATTATTATCTGTTTCCTTACCTCATAATTGCAGTTTTTGTTCTGTAGGGAGAACAAATGGCGTCGTAGCCTCGAGGACTTAAGTTTTATTATTAGGTTTGGGAGGGGGAAAAAACCCACGGAATCTCCTTTTCTTAAAGGAATGACGAGCCTTAAATTTCAGAAAGCGAAGAGGAAGACGATCGGCTGCTCCAACCGGCCACCCGTCTGGTCAGAAAGAAAGCGGGCGGGGGGAAGGGAAAACGAAACTCAGGCGATCCAGTGAACTTGGGAGAATCGAAACTACATTTTGCCCTGCTGAAAGTAAAGTCTGGAGCGGAATCGATTTCCATTTCTTCTTATTTCCGTCGTTGTTAAGGGGATCACGGGCAGGACAGGCTGGCTTTTCCCGGTTTGGGGTAAATAACGTCAAGATTGGCGAATACATCTGGTCAAGTTTAACACACGACACTCAGTAGAACTGATAGGAAAGAATGGACGCTGCTTGCATTTTTCTGTGTTTAATAACGGTTGCAGGAACTGGGTACGTCTAGTTTAATGAAAAGGAATTCTAGGGGTGACATGATAGCCGTGTTCTAATATCTCAGGGGTTGCCACAAAGAAGAGGGAGTCAAACTATTCTCCAAGGCACCTGAGGGTAGAACAATGGGTGGAAACTAATCAAGGAGAGAATCAACTTAGAACTGAGGAGAAACTTCCTGACAGAACAATTAATCAGTGGAACAGCTTGCCTCCAGAAGTTGTGAATGCCCTAACACTGGAAGTCTAATGAACACTTAACTGTTACTGATACTACCGTAGTCAAGCAATACCTAGAAGCAAGCAAATTTATAACCAGAAGCCAGCATGGGTTTGTCAAAACCAGATCATGCCAAACAAATCTTATTTCATTCTTGTGCAACCATTCGATTCCATGTGGTGGTGGTGATGATTAAGTCATGTTCATTTTTGTGAGCATTCTGAGTTGCTATTGGTGATGTTAAAGGAAGATGATGCAATAGGTTAGAAGGTCAAAATGCTGCCTGGAGTATGGATGCTAAGGCTGAAACTACAGGCCAACAGCGTAACATCAATACCTGAGAAGATACTGGAAAAGATCATCCCAAACCAGAACTAGATGCCAGCACAGATTTGTTAAAAACAGATCATGCCAAGCCAATCTTATTTCATTGTTTGACAAAGTGACTAAATTAGTAGACCAGCAAAATGCTGTGGACATAGGATGCTTAGACTTCAACAAGGCATTTGACAGAGTAGACCACCACCTACTTCTTGATAAGATAGAAAAATGTAGGATGGACAGCATCACCACCAAATGGATTTGTAACTGGTTGACAAACTGTTCTCAACGAGTAGTTTTTAATGGTACTACATCTACATGGAGGGAAGTAAGTACTGGGGTACCACAAGGTTCCATCTTAGACCTATTATTCTTCAATGACTTTGTTGTTGTTAGTTGTGAAGTCATGTCCGACCCATCGCTACCCCATGGACAATGTTCCTCAAGGCCTTCCTGTCCTCTACCACCCTCTGGAGTCCATTTAAGCTCACACCTACTGCTTTGGTGACTCCATCCAGCCACCTCATTCTCTGTCCTAACCTCCTTTTGCCCTCTATCTTTCCCAGCATTAAGTTCTTCTCTGAGTCCTTCCTTCTCATTAGGTTGCCAAAGTATTTGATTCAATGACTTCGATGAGGGACTAGAAGGGGAGCTTCTCAAATTTGCAGATATTAAGCTGGCAGGAAGAGCCAACAGACTAGATCATGGGTGTCAAACTCGCAGCATCACGTTGGCATCACATGACATATTGCAATGTTTTTTCCCTTCATGGAGCTTGGGTGGGTGTGGACTGCGCGTAACACATCCAGCCTACAGGCCGGCAGTTTGACACCCCTGCCCTAGATGATAAGCTCAAGATCCAGATGGATCTTGACAGATAATGGATGGAAACTTATCATGAAGAGATTCAGCCTAGAAATAAAGAGAAATTTTCTGGCAGTGAGAAGAATCAATCAATAGAACAGCTTGCCTTCAGAGGTTGTGGGTGCTTCATCATTGGAGGTTTTCAAGAAGAGTCTGGACAGCCACTTATCTGGAATGTTATAGGGCAGGGGTATCCAACTGTCGTCCCGTGACCTATCATGACTTTTCCCCCTTCACTAAACTGGGGGTGGGCATGGCCAGCACATGACGGTCCATGGGCTGCAAGTTTGACACCCCCCATATAGGGTTTCCTGCTTGAGTAGAGGGGTTGGACTAGATGACCTACAAGGTCCCTTCCAACTCTGTTATTCTGTATCTTTTCTGTATCTGTTGTGATGAACAATCAAAGCCAGAAATGTAACAACCCCCCCCCCAACACGCTTTTATTAATTCCTTACCTTATGATTGCAGTACTGTTATGAGGTGTGGAATGGAAAGCAACTCGTTTCTTTTTCCTAAAAAGTTACTGAGTGCTTTTTTTATTTATTTTTCCACTTAAAACAAAGAGAAGAGATTCATTAATTGGCAAAGCCTGGTGGAGGAAAAAAGAGAAACTTAAGAAATCCCCAGCTTGTGGGAAACTGAAACTAAACTTTGCCATGCTGAAGGTAAAATCTGGAGCAGAATAAGTTTCTATTGGAATGGACACTTCTTGTTTTTCTGTGTTAAGCACATGGACTCTAATGTATCACACATCTGAAGATTTGTGTAGGTTCTTCCAGGTAGTCTAGACAAGTAACTCATCCAGGAGTTATTAAGTACCCAACTAATTAATTACCCAACAAATTATCCCATCACGGTCAACCTTTGAGCTGCTGTGTAGGCGTGGGTATGTACCTGATATATGCACACGCTGTCAGGCCTGCAGTTATATTCCTTTTTAGGATCTTTGGCCTGCCACACCCTCTATTATTTTCCTATGCTGTTCATTAGTGTAGTAGTTGGGATAAGAGGTGAATAGAAAGGAGTAGAATTGTGGAATGTGTTGTTGTCATTCTTTTCTAGAAGCCCAAGGTCATCTTTTGTCTCCGCACCTCTGCACCTGACCAGAACCAGCTGGGTGGAGATGCCAGCGTTGCCGAAGAAGATTGGACCATGTGATGGATTTATGGGTGTGGGGATAAGATCATGAACTTTCAACTGGGTGGAATCCCAGGAAGTTTTCAGATTTGGGATTCCACAGATGTGCCAACATGTCTGACTTATTAAATTGGAACTTTAAGGATAGTTTTGCCTTGGACTCTGATTTAATTCTGCATGATATTTGGAACGCTGACATACACATACATATACATTCTACTATAAACCTCTTTATATATAAAGCAAGAATTAAAACAACCACACTCAGATAAAAGTCAATCCCAAACACCATATAAAATATATGTGAGTATTACAGACATTTCTTTCCAATAAAACTGGTGCAAATTTATTATCAACTTATGTTTCCCCAGCAAGAACAGTAATATGGTAGCTGTGTTTTGGACATTATTGCACAGGCCAGCATCCATGCCTCTATGGACCACATAAAAGACAGTCAACTCTGTGGCTTCGAGATAGGAAATCGAATTATGAACAGAAATACATCATTGCAGCAGAATTCCAGGGCTGCTCAGGCCCAAGGGGAACTTAGATTGATAAATTCACCTAGGGGGTTCCAATTTCTTGAATGATCTTCCATTCCAATGTTGTCACACAAATTATTTTCAGATGCTTTGCAAAGGAAACCTCCAAGATGCTTCAGCCTTCCAATGCCCGTTTTTAATCTGCATATCCAAATCTAGGTAAAAGGCTTGGGTTGTGTTTTTTTTTTCAACAAAAAGGAGGCAAGTCACATTGTCAAAGATGGATCTTCATAACAGTTCCTTGCAAACAATGCTGAGGCATTTCGACAGATTTTGAGAGATCTAAAAAATGACATGAGAGAGCTTATTGCGCCACATCATTTGAACCATTTCTGCGTCCTGTTGCAGTGTCTCTCTTTCCTTTCCCCTTGATTACGAGTTGTTTCTAACATTGAGTTCATTTGCCTCACACTACAATACTGGGATCCCATCACATTTAACAAAATCATCATGATCACTGAAGCCTTTGTTTACTACAGGCTTTTTAATTTGTAAGGAAGACAGAACATTTCTGAATGAAAATTCTGTGGTTCCTCTCTCCCTCTGTTGGAGGGAAAAAAATCAACTGTGTAGCTTTGCAATATCTATTTTAGGCAAAAGGGGAGCATTGGCACATCTGTCATCTTTTGCTGTGGCTGTTTGGCTCCTCAACCAACAGTTCTTCACCTCTTTGATCCATTTCTCCAGTTACCAGATAAACTATGGTTCCATTTGTCCAACTTTCTTGTTTGGCCTGAGTGTCTCTGCTCCCTGGTCCTGAGGACGTGGGTATGATCTTGGCCAGCCGTGCGCAGCACAACAGTGTCGAACTGAGTACCATAGAAAACCCACAAAGCAGGAAAGATGCAGTGTAGTTGCCAGTTGTATCCACAAGCCAACCTGTAGGTAACACAAAAGATTCATTCATATATTTGGATTAGTTCACATACTTTTGTGGATCGGAGCTCATTGGCAATCAGCTGCAGTGATGGGATTCTGCCGGTTTAACGGGTTTGGTGATCGCGTGCTTTGCGCGCATGCAGAGTTTTAAGAACTTACCTTCTATGTTACTGCTGGGGAATAACACAGCTGAGGTGTGGCAATCTGCTCTACTCGCTAATCAGCTGAGCAGATATAGGTCAGTAAAGTGCAGGGGAAATTGGGCGGGAGCAAACCGGTTTGTTCCCGGCTGATCGTCGGAGGATATCGGTTCACTCCCAACTGATCGTCAGATCTACTGGTTCACCCAAACCAGTCTGAACTGGTCGAATCCCACCCCTGGTTAGGTGGGTTTATACAATGGAAATATGCTTATGGTTTACACTAGAAACTATGGTGTACAAATAATAATAGCACTTACAGCACTTTACAGCCCTCACTAAGTGGTTTGCAAAGTCAGCATATGACCCCCAACCATCTGGGTCCTCATTTTACCAATTTTGGAAGCATGGAAGGCTGAGTCAACCTTGAGCTGCTCAGAATTGAACTCCTGACAGTGGGCAGAGTTAGCTTGCATTCCGAACACTGCGCCACTGTGGCTCATGGCTAGAACGTCTTTCTTTGTAAAACCTAGCAACGTGTATACACCCAGCCAGCACTCATTGAAAACATGAGTTTCCTTACCCTTACCCTTGCAAGAAAACTGCATACTAAGTTATTAAATGACAAATCCATTCAAATGGCTGAGACCGTTAACTCTTTAGGAGGGCACTTAAGATGGATGTCCCCATGGATGTTGGGGCCAGAGTTTTGATGAGCTTGTCCTGGAAGGTAGGACATATCCTGGGGCTCCCCCAAAATTAATGTTATCTTGTTGGGATTTTTTCTACCCTTTCAGCGGGATTTATTATATTCTGCTTTTATTGTTGTCCCACTTCCCATTTTTGCAAGTTGAGCAGCCTTATAAAGACCTTAAATGAATGACTCCTTGCAGAATCAAAACATTTCACTTCTCCATTCTACGGTGTCCAGATTTCTTCACATTCATGAAAGACAAAATATCTCTCTGGAGCAGCAGGAAATAAACCTTCAGCTGCAAAGGCAATATGTTATGTTAAAGGGATAGTGGACTTTCCCAAGATGGGAAACGAAGATTGCCCAATAGCTATTTATTCCCCTGCACAGTTTTAGTAGTCCCTAATTTTCTAGAAACTGGGATCAAATCACCCAGTATAAGATGCTGTGTGGTGATGCGTGTGGGTGAAAAAAGCAAGCATTCTCAGTGGTGTCCATGTCTAAGTGGGCAGAATGGTGGACACAGCATTGTGATGTAGAGCCACTCCTTTTGAAGATCTGCTGGTCCGAAGCAGAGATGGCATTATAGTATATCCTTTCAAATACAGAATCCATCACAATATATGTCCACCATCTTGCTGGTTTTAACCTCACCTCCTCCACAGCTTCTGCTGACCCTTCTCATCAATGTCTCATTAGAATAAATCCCAGCATCCTTCATCGGATCCTGTGCACAGCATAACTCTGGAATGCCTTGAGCAATTTCAACCAAACTTGGTACACAGATGACTTACTCTCTAGAAAAAATTACTGCGGGGATAAGACACACCTAACACCCCTTGGGGCAGGTGTTCTGTTAAGATACAGACTGTTGTGCCTTAAAATGGCTTCTACTGTACTGCCATGAAATGGCTTCTACTGTACAGTGCAGTGGGGTTGCCATGGAAACGGCATCACAGTACTCCACAAGGGGGCTCCCTCTGGTAAGGGGGAAAAGTCCAACATTAGAAATTACATTTGGTCTGGACATTTTCCCCCAATAAATAAATAAATACCCGGGCAATGCCGGGTTATCAGCTAGTATGACATAAACAGCAGGAAAGGACCTGCTGAATCAACATAATTTAAGTCTGATTATCTTGGCAGAATTTCAGGGCCTTGGCACAAACATTTGGCTTAATTTCCTTTTTGGAAGAAAAGAAGGCATACGGTACAGCAAGCCTGGACAGAACATTAGAAAAGATTATGAAGAACGGGGACCTACAAAAACCCTTCTCTTCTTTTCTAATAAAAAAATGGGGATGGGTCTTCTTCCAGAGTTGTGTGGTTTTCAGGTCCTGGGGGAGGGGGAATGGAGCAAAGTGGTGGTGGGCACAGAAATAAGTGGAGACAACCAGGAACAGCTTTGAAGCAGTTTTTTAAGCCATGAAAGACTTGACTACTTTAACAATTTGAAGATAGACTGATCTAGATTGCTCCACCTTTTTGTTTTTTTGAAGGAGTTCATAGATTCAGAGAACAGAAAATGACCTTGGCAATGAAAGGGTGAGAAAGAGCCAAACTATGGTAGTAAGTAATAAAACAGTTCCTCATGTTTCAGATTCATCAAAGTCCTTGAAGTACTGCTCATAGAAGAGCAACAAGAGTGCATATTACTCCTTTCCCCTATTTTCCAGGTGGCTGGAGAAGAGATAAGAACACACTGCCCTCTAGTGTTGAGTTTATGAAAAAAATCACACTTTTGAACTGATTTTGTCCAAAGAACTGAGCATCTATCTGTTATTTCATGTGTGTTCATTTATAAATGAACGTTTATAAACATTTATAACATTTATTCCATACAGTCCGTTGTGTATTATTTTAAAGATCCCCATCATATATTCATATACGTGTAGGCAGATTCAGAGATTCATGAGGTCCACAAAGGTCCTTCAGAATGCCTTCCAAATCTCAATGGAATTGTGGTGTATCCTTTTAAGTAGACTTTACATTGTAGAAAAATGGAAAGAATTTTTCCTTCTTAGTCCCCAAAAATCAAATCAAATCAAACCTTTATTGTCAATGCACAACATGTGTGTACAATGAAATTGAATGAGCCTCCCTTGGTACAAAAAAAACACACATGAAGATTGTAGATGGGGATATTGAAGTAGACAAGTTTTTTTCTCCTTAAAAGGACACATTGCTTGTTCAATGAAGTAATCTGTTTGCTGGAGATCAGCAATCTTGGAGAAGAGGAATGAAAAAGTGAGATAAGGAAGAGATCTGGAGGACATTCTTCCTTGTGGACAGTATATTGTGAGGTACTAGACCAGAGGTGAGTTGCTGTTGGTTTGACCCCAATCTGCCGAACCCATAGTAGCGGCGGGTGAGAGGCTCTGACCACCTGCCCGGATGCTTCTGCGCATGCGCAGAGACATCGCACGCGGGAATGCAGCCAAACCAGTAGTAACAAAATTGGCAACCCACTGTACTAGGCCACTGGCAGAACTGATGTCCTGTGCTGATCATGGTCATCCTGCAGAGCTCCCATCATATCTCAAAAGGTTTTGGTGAAAAGTTGTTAGTCCAGTAGGTTTTCCAGGGGGCAATGCTCCCTTTTCTTGAACATCTCAAACATTGTTATACTTTTAGATGCAGTCTTATCCATCTGGGGAGTTGGACATATCCTGATTGTCTTCAAGAAGACCGTTGGCTTTGGTTCATCAATCCCAAAGCCTACTGATGCAGCCTCACAGCCTGTGACACACTTGTCCTGCATATACAAATATTGTTCACTGAAGCAGTGAACAAGCAGTGTCCTGCATATACAAATATTGTTCACTGAAGCAGAACTGACTTCTTTCTACTTTTCCAATTGATTCCCCACCACCGCCACCCTGTACACACATTTGTCTACAGCAGGGGTGTCCAAAAAAGGTTTGCCATCGCTGCCTTAGTTTATTTGACATTATGTCAGCACCTTGACTGGGAATCTGTTTTGCAGTTAGATAGATGTGTTGACTTCATCTCACAAGGACAAGAAGCAACGGATAGAAACTAATCAAGGAGAGAACCAGCCTAGAACTAAGGAGAAAGTTCCTGAGAGCAAGAACAACGAACCAGTGGAATATCTTGTCTTGAGAAGTTGTGGGTGCTCCATCACTGGAGGTTTTTCAGGAGAGATTGGACAGCCATTTGTCCAAAATGGTATAGGTGTAATTCTCATTCAGCTGGGGGCTCACAGGAGAATGGCGGAATAACAGATGTCGGGTTAGGAAAGAGGGAAGCTTTTAAAGACCCAGGAGTTTATTGGGAAGAGAAAGCTTCCACATGAAGGTGATGGTTTGCAGATGAAATGGCTAAAATGGATTTAGACACCTCTAGTGGTGATTGAAAGGGGTGCGGTGGCTCAGTGGCTAAGACGCTGAACTTGTTAATCACAAACATCGGCAGTTCATGTCCCTAGTGCCACGTAACAGAGTGAGTTCCTGTTATTCGTCCTAGCTTCTGCCAACCTAGCGGTTCGAAAGTACGTAAAAATGCAAGAAAAATAAGGACCACCTTAGTGAGAAGGTAACAGCAGTCTGGCTGCAGGGCCACACTAGAAACAGCAAAGGATTGGCCCACAGTGCCTCTGCCAGCAAAAATGGAGCTCGGGAGGGCTGTGTGTGACCCTCCAGGCTCCATTTTCAGCCACAACGGCCTCCTGCTGCTCTCTGCCAATAAAAATAAGAGCTCGGAGGGCTGCATGCAGACGATCAGAAAGGTCCGCAGTTCGGTGGTTTGAATCCCTAGCGCCACATAACGGGGTGAGCTCCCGTTATTTGTCCTAGCTTCTGCCAACCTAGCGGTTCGAAAGTACGTAAAATGCAAGAAAAATAAGGACCACCTTGGTGATAAGGTAACACCGGTCTGACAGCAGGGCCACACTAGAAACAGCAAAGGATTGGCCCACAGTGCCTCTGCCAGCAAAAATGGAGCTCGGGAGGGCTGTGTGTGACCCTCCAGGCTCCATTTTCAGCCACAATGGCATCCTGCGGGGTGAGCTCCCATTATTTGTCCCAGCTTCTGTCAACCTAGCAGTTGAAAAGCACGTAAAAATGCAAGTAGAAAAATAGGGACCACTTTGGTGGGAAGGTAAGAGCATTTCATACACCTTGGGCATTTAGTCATGGCGGCCACATAACCACGGAGATGTCTTTGGACAGCGCTGGCTCTTCGGCTTTGAAACAGAGATGAGCACCGCCCCCTAGAGTCAGGAACAACTAGCATATATGCGCAAGGGGAACCTTTACCTTTAGTGATGATTGAACATGCACTGATGAAGCTAAACAGACAGTTTTAATCCAGGAGAGATACGATTGACAGAACTGAATGAAACCATATTCGACAGGTGTATATAAACAGATCTGTATATTATTCTGATTCACCCCTCTATACTGACCTGCAACAGGTGGGCTGACCAGGTAAGGGACTGCATGAAGGAAGTAAATCATTCCAAGGGCGGAGGATAAGGAAGCGGTTCCCACCACATCTGCTGTCACCACAGGAATTAGAGTGATGTAGGCTCCGTCAAAATAGCCAAAGGTGAAAGAGAAAGGCAGCAGGAGTGAAAAGCTTTGGAGAACCGGAAGGAAGAGGCAACAGAGGCCATCCATTGCCACTGCAAAGAGGTAGCAAAGGTAACGGTACTTCTTCAGACACCTGAGAGGGAAGAGTCAAGAAAAGAAAGGAGAGAGTTAGTTGTGATGAGAACCTCTTTCTTCAAGCGGGTGGGATGTCCTTGATGGTCTTGTGGTTCCATCTTTTTTTCCCCCTGTGTTTGGCCTACACAGATTTTTTTTATTCTGACAGGCTAGCTATCATTTCATCCGAATAAAAAACAACAGCTGCTTTTCAGGTTATACGCTAACACTAAATTGTAGAGTCTTTTTTTCTTTTTACAACTCTGTAATCGCTTTTATGTGGGTGGAGTGGGGGGCAACTGAATGTCACTGAGCGTTTACTGGCCGGATGCCCTTCCTGATACCTAGACAGAGTTTGCAACAGGTAGTTTCTCTTTGTTCCCTGATAGAGAAACATCTGTCGCTGCCTAGGATTGAACTCTCAACCTTCCGAGTGGGAGGTAAGCATGTTGGCTCAAGGCCATTATGCCTCCCTCTAAAGAGTAGTGTCTATTTTTTAGAAATTAAACATAATCCATTTGCTTCATCTCTTTCTGGGATAAAATAAAATCAGAATTATAACTTATTTGGAAAACGTTTTTCAGACTGGTGGCTTATGGAAATGCTTCCATTCTTCCAGAAAAAAATCATGGAAAAATTATGTCCCTTTCCTGCCCTGCGTATTTTCCTCCCAAGCAGCTGCTTGATCTTTCATTTTTGCTTTATAAATGTAATTGGTTTCATTGTAGTAGTTTAAGTATATCATTCCCAAATCTGCCCAATTAGTATTGAGTCGGCAATTTTCAGAATTCCAACTATCAGTGCTGACTAAGAATATTACATTTAATCTCATATCTTATCAGGAAGGCACCAGGCCTAAGGAAGGCTGAAATAAAATATTTGGTGTCCTTTTTGTTTCAGCTGCAAAAGGCTTCAAGAGGCTCAGAGGAAGCATTAAAAGAATTAAAGTATTCTAGTAAAAACAATTTACAGGTCCGTAAAGGCTAGATTCATAAAAAGCCTAGCACTAATAAGACTCTTGTGAGCATCCTTCGGAGAGACTTCTGATATCCCACAAAAATAAAGGGTTTATCTCTAATGTCCTGTTTTACACTTGGCTAATGAGGATAATTAATGATAAATTAAATTAATCATTAATGATCAATGATAATTAATGAGGATAAGGGACATGATTGCTCAGAAGCTAAGACGCTGAGCTTTTCGATCAGAAGGGTTGGCAGTTTATTGGTTTGAATCCCTAGTGCTGCATAACAGAGTGAGTTCCCGTTACTTGTCCCAGCTTCTGCCAACCTAGCAGTTCAAAAGCACATAAAAATGCAAGTAGAAAAATAGGGACCACCTTTGGTGGGAAGGTAACAGCGTTCCGTGCACCTTCGGCATTTAGTCATGCCGGCCACATGACCACAGAGACGCCTTCGGACAGCGCTGGCTCTTCGGCTTTGAAACGGAGATGAGCACCGCCCCCTAGAGTCGGGAACGACTAGCACATATGTGTGTGGGGAACCTTTACCTTTACCTTAATGAGGATTAAAAAATGTTTGTAGCTCAAGGTTGAAATGAGAGGTCCTTGATGGTCTCTGAGCTTGGGTGTTCTCTTACAGATGTTTCATTCATTAAAATAGGTAACATCATAGGTGATTATCACTGTCTCCAGTTTGCCAACTAAATGTGGAAAAGTCATTGCAAAGGATTGGCAAAGGATTGGCATTCTGCTCCAATTGCTGATTGACTTATGGCTACTGTTTGGAAGGGAAACCAAGTGCAGAGCCTTATGTGGATCGTTACTTCAGGAAACTATGATTCCTACTTTGACCAAAGGAACATCTGATTTGTGGAAAAGCTGCAGGGAAGCAGCTTCTCTTATTCTACATTTCAGCCCTGGCCATGGACTATATGCACACACCCATCCAAAGGAAGGTCTGAGCCTTCAAATAACAATAATAATATGGGAGCAAGGAAAAACAAAAAAGGAATTAACTGCATCAGGTTGGGAGGGAGACCATCACAAATCATGCTCCTTAAAGCATGGCTGAGGGCAGCTGGGTGACTGGGATAGAGGTGTTAATCAATTTTCAAGTTTGCCTGAGTGACAGGTCACGGTGCAGAGATGCTTCATAGATCATTCAAACCCCTTAGGCAGGGGGGTTAAACTCAAGGCCTGGAGGTTGGATCCAGCACGTGGGGTGCTTAGATCTGGCCTGCAGGGTTGCCGTAGAAACAGCAAAAGACCGGCCTGCAGTGCCTCTGCCAGTGAAAATGGAGCTTGGGAAGGCTGTGGGTGACCCTCCCAGGCTCTGTTTTCAGCTGCGACGGCCTCCGGCTGCCCTCTGCCAGTGGAAATGGAAACACCACCTCCCCGAGCTCCATTTTCACTAGCAGAGGGCGACAGGAGGCCGACGCAGCTGAAAACGGAGCTCAGGAGCCCGTTTTCGTTGGCAGAGCGCTCGGGCCACCACAGACGCCCTCGAAACGAGTGACATCAAGATGGCAACATCCCCCCTGGCCATGCCCCCCCCAAGCCCTCTCCCCCCCCGAGGTCAAACACAACCCTGATTCAGCCCTCAATGAAATAGAGTTTGACACCCCTGCCCTTAGGGTTCTCTCAAGAGAAGGTGGGAAACATTTACATTAGAAGGAGAGAGCAGTTGAGGATGACTCTATTGGGTCCACAATGCTCTGAGAGTAATGCAAAGGCTGCATCACAAAGAAAGATCTTCTGCAAACAGCTCCTGGCACGCAAGGAGAGCATCCAACTGCCTATTGCCTTGGACTATCTCCTTCTCCCATACGGCCATCCACTTACCTCTGATCCGTGAGCCATCCAAAAGTAATGTTGCCAATGATGTCGATGACTCCAAGGACAGACATGAGAAAAGCCGCCTGTTGGTGGCTGACTCCGACACTTAATGAGTAAGGCACCAGGTAAACAAAGAGTGGACTACAGCCGTAAGCCATGAATAAGATGGACACTGCAAGCACCACAAAGTCTGGGGTCAGTACAAAGTTGTACTCCTGCTGCGAGCAGTGGCACGCCCACTTGTGAGACCATAGCTTGATCATAGGAGAACAGAAAGACCACTGCTTGAAGTCTGGCTTTGGCGCTTCCAGCTCAAGCTCAGAGAATTCCAGCATGTTCTTCTGCTCCTCTTTTCCCGCAATTGGCCTCATTAAGGCACCACAGACACAGAGGTTCAAAACGAAACCACCCAGGATGAGCAAGGCGCCGCGCCAGGAAAAATGCTCAATCAGAAGCTGGACCACAGGAGCCAGGATGAAGGTCCCAATGCCGCAGCCTGACATGGCAATTCCATAGGCCAGGGCTTTTCTCTTGTGAAAATAGTTGCCCACCATCGCTACGGCTGGAGAATATGAAAGAGCAAACCCCAATCCTGGAAAGAGAACGACACACACGTACAAAACAGGCAGAAGATAAATTAACTGCAGCAATCAAGAGGGAATGAGTAGTGAAACACTGTATGTTTGTTTTTTCAAAAATTATCCTTCCGATTTTGGGTTCATCTGCTTTTTAAAACATCTTTATGACAACTGAGTTGAAATAGAAGAGTGATCTAGTATTTTTGCGGACTTGCGGACTTAAATCTTAAGAGCCAGCATAAAGGCAGTGTGCTTTCTTTTGGTTCACTGTACCTAAGGCTAAAAGTCCAACTTATATATCACAGTCGAAACCTAATATTCCATCTATCTTCTATTAATCTGTTTATCTTAGATGCCAATCATTAATATATCTAAAGCTTTAGATTCTATAGATATTTCATTGCTCATAATAAATCCCATTAAGAAATCCTCTATGGCCTATACCCGTAATGGCGAACCTATGGCCCACGTGCCACAGGTGGCACACAGAGCCCTCTCTGCGGGTATGCCAGACGTTGCCCCAGCCCAGCTCTGCCGCGCATGCAAGCTCCTCCCACCATCCAGCTGGTCTTTGGCTCTCTGCTGCGCATGCGTGGGGGCAGGTCCTTCACCAATCTCCACAGTTTCCGCCCAGCGTACCCTACCTTTCTTTTGCATTCCTGCCGCCCGTGCCTTCCCCGATCTCCACAGGTTCCACCCCTCCGCAGATACCTCTCCACGGCAGGAAGGGAGGAGAAAGCCTGGAAGCGTTGGGGAGAAACTGTGGAGATCGCGACACCCCCCCCCACTCCACATTTTGGGCCTGAAAAGCCTCCTGCATCAACCTGGAAGCCAAAAGTGTGGGGGGCGGCATGCACAGGGAACACACACGCATGCGTGGGGGCAGGGTGCTCACATTGCATTTGGGGAATTGGGGCATGCGTACGTGCATTCACGCACACACGGACGCACTTTGGACACTCGGCACCAAAAAGATTAACCATCACTGGCCTATCAAGAACAGGGATGCATGTGTGGCAAGCTGGTGCAAGCATTCAAGTGCAAAGCTCAACTTACACAAATTGAGCTGCGTGCACATGTCTGTGCACCTCAGCCTGCTGCTCACACAGACCGGTTACCCTCTCCCCTTCCTCTCCAGCCAGGCTGGCAAGCCACAAAGGTTAGAGACCGCTGCTCTATGGATATTTTATAATGTCATCAATTAAAAAAAACAGATGCATTTACAGACAATGCTTCCAACCAAGGTTGATGGAGAAATGTTGGCCCAATACATCAAACATCCATCATAACACCAGATTTTTGTTCCTTGTATAAACAGGTTCTTGGCAGCATTTCAGTGCAATATTTCTGCAAAATTGTTATTCAACAGCAGGGGTCTAAGCAGTAAGCTCACATCACTACAGCTACAATGCAAGCTTTAATAAGTCAGCAATTTTAGCATAAACATTTCCATGTCTCATTTTGAACTAGGAGAGAACAATGGGATGCTTTAGTTTTGTTCTGTTTTTAAAAGGAAGGGCTCAATTCATTGGGAACAAGACTCTAGACAGTACAGTCTGCCACAAGTAAATATAGTCAATTAACCATTAAATGTTAAGCCCTCATATATACCCAGATGAAAAACAGCAAACCTAAATTTTAAATTCCAAAATTAAGATTTCGTCACGACTCAAATGTGCATATTATTTCCCAGACCTCATTTTAGTTCTAGTCCAAGTTTCTTTATATTCCTTTGCTGGTTTTGTGTTCAAAATATATATAAAATCTCTCTTGAAATTCTTTCTTCGGATATCAAGTCAAATACCTTTATTTTGGCAATCATCCAGCAAAAAAAGCTTTGACGAGTAAAATTACAACTGGGCCGTTACTTTTTGATCACTAGGCTAAACGATAAAAACGTGATGCTACTAGAGCTAATGTTATAAGTTTAAGATTTTAAATATCTAAGATAATTTTCTTGAAGGTAACTCCCACTGGATGGCTTTGTATAAACATTCTCTCTTACTTGATTCCCAAACAGGGAATTACAGTAGCCTAATTCAAATATCTAATGTGATGGTCCTCAACCTTTAGGGCACCAGGGACTGGTTCCGTGGAGAGGTTTTTCCATGGATCAGAGGGGGTGTGGTTTTGCGTGCTTGTTTGTGTGGTCCAGTTTCTGATATGCCGCAGATTAGTGGCGGTCCACAAGTTGGGGACCTCTGATCTAATGTACTCAAACTGTAATCAGAGATGGTATTCAACGGGTTCTCTCTGGTTCTGGCGAACCAGTAGCGGCGGCTGCAGGTGGACCCTGTCGCAGCCCCCCCCCCGACGTAATGCGCCCCGACGTAATGCGCATGCGGTAGGGAAGGCAAGTGAATCCCACCGCTGGCTGTAATCCTAAATAAATAAATTCAAGAGTAAATTCCGTGGAATGCAGTTGGATTGTATCCTAACTTCAGGCACAGGATGACACTCCCATGCATACTGAAGATAATAGAACAGCTCCCACTAATGTGTGCATAAACAATCATATCCATGCCAAAAATAATACCTGTAAGAATGCCCAAGGAAAGGTAAAGATGCTCCAAGGTGGTGGCAAAGGAACTCAAGATAAATCCAGCAGATGCAAGGAGTCCTCCAAGCATGATTCCCACTTGGCTAGAGACATGATTGCTGATGAAACTCCCAAGAGGTGCTTGAAAGGAAAAGAAATAGCAATAGGACTTAGACTTATATATCGCTTTACAGTGCTTTATAGTTCTCTCTAAGCAGTTTACAGGGTCAGCATATTGCCTGCAACAATGTGGGTCGCCATTTTACTGACCCTGGAAGGATAGAAGGCTGAGTCAACTTTGAGCCGGTCAGAATCGAACTGCTGAATTGCAGCCAGCCAGCAGGCAGAAGTAGCCTGCAATACTGCATACTAGCCACAGCGCCACTTTCATACCAGAAAAAGATTATTTCATTTAAAGCGGTGCCAAAGCTTCATTTACTTTAACTGTCCCCTTTACCTTCTGTTGGAATTTGTATAAACATTTTTTTTTGTTCCTCCGAAGGAGAAAGATCTCTTTTCCATAAAGTTTGAATGGGCAGAGAAAAATAATTCTTATGTTTAACATTAAATACAATTTTAAAAGAGCATCTTAATTTCAAGGCGATTGGAGAATACTGGCAAAGCTTTCGTTTCACAAGGACAAAGTGTCTCACAGAAGCCAATATCAGATGGGTATAATGGTTGTGTGGCAGGAGTCTACCTGGGGAGAAGAGATTCAGGTTCTCCCATAGCCATGCAGCTCATTGGGTGACTCTGAACCAATCATTCTTCATTCAATGCAAAAATAAAGAAAACAAATACTGTGTGTTAGACAGTTATAGGTACACAAAAACTGAATTCCTGCAGGAAAGACAAGTTCTGTAATTCAGAAAGCAAGTAGAAGTAGTTCTTGACTTACGACCACAGTTGAGCCCATTGCTAAGCGAGACAGATATTAAGTGAGTTTTGCCCCATTTTGTGACCCTTCCTGATGCAGTTGTTAAGTGAATCCCTGCAAGTTGTTACTCTAGTAACGTGATTGTTAAGTGAATCTGGCTTGCCCATGAACTCTTCCCGTCAGAAAGTCACAAAAAGACTTCACATGACCCCTGCAACCGTCATAAATAGGAACCAGTTGCCAAGCATCCGAATTTTGAATGACCATGGGGATGCTGCAACCATCATAAATGTGAACAACAATCACAAGTTACTTTTTTCAATGCCGTTGTAACTTTGAACAATCACTATACTTATTTATTTATTTATTTATTTAATTAGCACTTCTAGACCGCCCCCTCTCCCAAAAGGGACTCGGGGCGGTGTACAGTCCATATCAAAAACATCATAAATAAAATTTAAACAATTAAAATTATTAAATGGATAAATACATAAATAAGAGGAGGATAAACATAGACAGAACTGTAAATTGCTAAATGAATAATTTAAAATATACAGAATTTAAAACCCCAGTGTCCTATAAAATTAAGTCCCCTAAAAACCAGTAGTAAATATATATGCCAGGAGGTAGACGTTAAAAATTATGCCAGGCCAGCCAGTCGGAACAGGTGTGTCTTCAGTTTCTGCCGGAAGGAGCGGAAGTCAGTGGTGGTTCTAATGTCGGGGGGGAGGTCATTCCAGAGGGTTGGGCCCATCACAGAGAAGGCCCTACTCCTTGGTGTCGCCCGTTGGCATTGCCTAGTGGACGGCACCAGGAGAAGTCCCTCCCTGTGAGAGCGAATTGGCCGCAGGGATGTGTGTGGGAGGATGCGATCCCGCAAGTAACTAGGCCCTATGCCATGGAGCGCTTTAAAGATGGTGGTCAAAACCTTGAAACACACCCGAAAGACCACAGGTAGCCAGTGCAGCTCGCGCAGGAGCGGTGTTACGTGGGAGTACCTAGTACTCCCCATGACTGCCCGCGCGGCTGCGTTCTGGACTAGCTGCAGTCTTCGTGCGCGTCCCAAGGGAAGCCCCATGTAGAGAGCATTACAGTAGTCCAGGCGAGATGTCACCAGTGCATGAGTGACCGTGCGTAGGGCATCCTGGTCCAGAAGGGGGCGCAATTGGCGCACCAGGCGAACCTGGTGGAACGCCCCCCTTGCCACGGCTGCCACATGGTCGTCCATTGACAGCCGGGCATCTAGGAGGACGCCCAAATTGCGCGCCCGTTCCACAGGGGGCAGTTGTTCACCCCCTATGGCCAGCGTTGGAGTCAGCTGACTGAACCGAGGTGCCGGTAGCCACAGCCACTCAGTCTTGGAGGGGTTGAGTTTGAGTCTGTTGTCCCCCATCCAGACCCCGACGGCTTCCAAACACCGGGACATCACTTCGACAGCCTCGCTGGGGTGATTTGGGGTTGAAACGTACAGCTGAGTATCATCAGCATACAGATGGTATTCAACCCCAAAGCCACGGATGATCTCCCCCAGCGGCTTCACATATGTGTTGAACAGGAGGGGCGAGAGGACCGACCCCTGCGGCACCCCACAAGTGAGTGACCTCAGGGTCGACCTCTGCCCCCCTGTCAACACACATTGCGACCGGTCAGAGAGGTAGGAGCCGAACCACCGTAAAACGATGCCTCCGACTCCCATCCCCTCCAGCCGGCGCAATAGGATACCATGGTTGATGGTATCAAAAGCCGCTGAGAGGTCTAATAGGACCAGGATAGAGGAACAACCTCTATCTCTGGCCCTCCTGAGATCATCAACCAGCGCGACCAAGGCTGTCTCTGTGCTGTGCCCGGGTTGGAAGCCGGACTGGCGTGGGTCTAGATATTCGGATTCGTCAAGGTGTCGTGGAAATTGTTGTGCCACCACATTCTCAACAACCTTCGCTAAAAAGGGAAGGTTGGAGACTGGACGATAATTAGCCAGCTCCATTGGGTCCAGTGAAGGCCTCTTGAGTAAGGGCCTCACCACCGCCTCTTTCAAGGCAGTTGGTAAGAAGCCCTCACCCAATGAGGCGTTCACCAGGCCCAGAAGCCAGCCTCGTGTCACCTCCCAGGATGCCAGTACCAGCCAGGAGGGACACGGGTCCATTAAATATGTGGTGGGTCGCAGCCGTCCACGCAACCTGTCCAAATCCTCGGGGGCAACAGAGTCAAACTCCTCCCAGAATGGTCTCACAAGACTCACTGTTGACGGCTCGTCCGGCCCACTGGAGGGGGCCCATCCGCTCCAGATCTGAGCGACTTTGTCCTGCAGATATTCCCCAAACTCCTCTGCTCTACCCTGCAAGGGTGCCCCCCGCGTCCCGTGACAGGAGAGAGCGCGTCACCCTAAACAGGGCGGCAGGGCGGTTATCTGCGGACGCAATAAGAGCGGCACAATGTCTACGTTTGGCCGCTCTCAATGCCACAAGGTAGGTCCGTAAATAGGCTCTTACCTGTGTACAAATGGAGGTAAGTTTTTCTCACGTCCATAATAATTCACTTTGTTTTTTTGCCTTTTCCAAATGCAATTCCTCAAATTTCCAATTAACAATTAGGGGGATTTAAGTCTAAAACACTGAATTAGGAAAGCTGAATTAGATTAAATCAAGAGCTGGATCCATTTAGCTCTAGTTATTTGGGATAAGCATAAGGAGGTTATCTCTCTCTATATATAAACGTGTGTGTGTGTGTGTGTGTGTGTGTGTGTGTGTGTGTGTGTGTTCGTTCCAGCATAACTCTGGAACGCCTCGACCAATTTCAACCAAACTTGGTACACAGATGACTTACTCTCTGGAAGCAAATACTGTGGGGGTAAGACACCTCTAAAACCCCTCAGGGTGTATATTCTGTTAAGATACAGCCTGTTGTGCCTTAAAATAACTTCTACTGTACTGCCGTAAAATGGCTTCTATTGTACAGCGCAGTGGAATTGCCATGGTAACGGCTTCACAGTACTCCACAAGGGGACTCCTTCTGGTAAGGGAGAAAATCCAACATTAGAAATTATGTTTTGTCTGGACACTTTCCACCTATAAATAAATATCCACGCAATGCCAGGTTATTGTCTGATACATAATACAAAACAGCAGAAATATAAGCATTACTGGATGGAAGATTGCATCATATGCCAGGTAATACTGTACACTACATAAATACTTACCACACAACATAGTAGCACAGTCTACAATGGAATGGATCCAAGCTGTCCGGGCATAATCTTGTGCAAAGTAAGTCTGGAATTCCACAAAAAATATTGAGATACATCTGAGGAAAGGGGGGAGAAAAAAGAAAACTTATCACTGGATGTGATACCATCAGAGTGAAAATTTAGATAGAAATTGACCGACGATCTACTAAGCCAAAATCTCTAAAAAGATATGCATGTTTAAAGATATGAAGATGGCATCTTCAGCATACAAATCTTGCAGTGTACAATATCTGCAAATCCAGCCTCCATATCAACCATCATCCTAAGATAACAGTAGCAACAAACGTTTCCCTAAATGCAATGATTTTCACACAGATTGAACAAGTGTATGTGAATTTAAGAACAAGGTTTACTTCTGGTTTTTGGCAAAAAAAAAAAAAGCCAGTAGTTGAACAATGGACTCACTTTACCACTGCCATGTTTGTTTTACAACCAGATTTGCTTAACAACCACCACAAAAAAATGTTATAAAATCAGGTCAAATGATGACCCACTTAACAATTGAGATTGCCAGGCTTAACTATGGTTGTAAGTCAAGGAAGTGCTTATAAAAGTGATGGCGGACCTTTTCGGCGCCGAGTGCCAAAAAGGGAGCACTTCATGCACATTCATCTGAGCCACGACAAGGAAGAAGAGATGCCCAGGAGCCATGCACTCGCTGGAAAATGGACTTCTGGTTTCCAGTGTGTAAGCATGCATGTACACATGCCAGTCATATGACAGGCACACATGCTCACACCGGAAAATGGAAGACTAGTTCTTCTGGTTTCCGGCACTGCTGCAATGTACAAAGGCCAGCTGATGGTCACGTATGCATAGGCGCCAGAAACCTGGAAAAGGAACAGACGATGCCGTGGATGCCAGGCTCCATGTGCCCAAAGTGGCATGCATGCCATAGGTTCATGTGCCACCACAGGTCTATAATGAGGAAACTTTGCAATGCTGGGGGATTTCTATCAGTAGTAGGGAAAACAGAGGTTGAGCCTTGATTCAATGTTATACAAAATAAATAAATGGAATTAAGTGGTACGACTTGAGAGCTATGATAAGAACAGAACAGATAAAGTCAAATTTTGACCGAGGCAACGTGAGGAACACAAATGGCAAAAGAATTCATCTCCTATATTCAGGAAGTGCCAATCCTACCACTTGACAAATTAAAAGTTAAGTGTGTTATGGATTAGGGAGTATATTTTTTTTTAAAAAACAGCAGTCATCACTGTTTAGACTTCATTGTTGTGTTTCCAATATGGGGGAATCTACACTGGAATGGTAAGTTGTATAATGATACCGTCAGCTTTGAATCGAACCTGGCAGAAGCCATTTTTCTATTCCTCAGATGCCACAGAGAGAGCGGAAGTGGGAGGATGAAATACATTGCTAGACAAAACACCGAACTTTCTCGTGGGAACCATCTCTACATTTGGTGGAGAGAGACAGGGAAGGGGTCACTGGAAAGCCTGCCAATTAACCTAATTGGCCAACATGACCTGTGACTTTTGGGGAGGGAGTTATTTCCTATTTTAATTATACTGAAACAGCAGGAAACATTTAGAGTGGTTTTCCATTTGAGTGTACTGATATGATGTACCCAACAAAGAAGTTCTTAGAGCAGTGTTTTTCAACCTTGGCAACTTGAAGATGTCTGGACTTCAACTCCCAGAATTCCCCAGCCGGCTAGGGAATTCTGGGAGTTGAAGTCCAGACATCTTCAAGTTGCCAAGGTTGAGAAACACTGTCTTAAAGAAAGACCTCAGCCTCAAAGTTCTGATTTGCCTACGTTTGTTAGTCAGGATCTTGATATATAACTTTTACCCTCACAACATTACCCAGTAATAATGAGAAAATAATTATAGTCACAGTAGTTATTGTGTTCAAGTGGAATACTGACCAAAAACGAAAAAATATTGTTACCACAGGAAAAATACTTGGTAACTGAACAGCAAAGGAATCAGTCATAATCATAACTGCCTGATTCTGAGCACTGTGTAGTGTTTCAGCTATAGGTATTTTTGCATTTGGAAGCAATAAGTATATATTCCAAATAAGTATATATTCCAAATGCAAAAATAATTTTTTGCATTTGAAAGCAATAAATAGTATGGGTAATTAAACTTTATTCCAAGGCAGTATGAGAAACAAGGAAAAAAGTAATAGAATACAGCTCACAAAATATATATTTAAGAAGCAATAAAATACAGTTTATATATCAAGAGTGCAAAGTGCAAAGAAGAGGGACAAAGAACCTTGCACTCCCAGCTACTCAGAAATCCCTGAGGGTGATCTTCCATCTTCAAGCTACCAAGTGTATTTCCTCACCCAGGTTCTCCTCTTTGGGATTTCTTGTTTATATACATTCACTGCCAATAAGAAATAACACCCGTCTTTTCAATAGAAGGAAAGACAAAATGGCTTTGAAGAACAGGAGGAAGAGCCACCATCAAGGCAATGGTCAGGTAAAAAGGTCTAAGCCAGGGACCAGAAGTAATGAGACCATAGAACTATCTTCCCTAATTCACACAAAGATAAAGGGAGAGATGGAGGAAGCCCATTCAGATTCCATTATTATAATTTACAGCAAAAATAGTACTGATCTAAAGGGCATTGGATTTCTACTCTGGCCTACTTGGAAGGGCTGATAATGCCTGTTCATCTTGTCCAAGGACAAAGGGAATAGGGTAGACAAGATTATCAACACGTCAACCTGTCCTTGCCATGAAGGAGGAAGAGAAACATATCTTAACTTATCCTTGACAGTCTTCACTTACCCTATGTCAAAAGCATGGCCTTGACAAGGCAAGGAGTACCTAATTAATAGCCAAGGACAGACAATATCCAGATTTTTCATGCCAAGGACAAGATAAGGAAGTTAAACAGAATAAATATTCGAGGTTTGATAGCATGCAGATCTAAGTTGCTCTTTGTTCGATCCTCTCTGTTAGATCTGGGCAGCGAGAGAACAGACTGCGGACACGAAGTGACTTATCAGCTCTTTATTAATAGTAGTAGTGATCCAGCTTGCTCTGTGGTCGGAGGGTTCCCCTTTTATAGGGATCGGGTACGCCCCTCGACCAATCAGAACGATACCTGTTTCCCGCTGTAGCAGCGGACCAGAGGGGAGACTTGCCACGATATATGCTAATATCTAACACCCCTTCCCTCCTAGACGGAACGTTGCGGTAGGTAACATAGTCTTTTAGGTATGTTGGGGGTTGCCTTACTCGGGAGGAACGTCGTGGTTCTGGTTGGTCAGAAATGATTTCTGGATCGGATGCTTTTCCCGTTCCACATTCGGGAGGTTTCGTACCCTCGTTGCTAGGGCGTTCCGGAGTCTGCTCGGTTGCATTGCCTGGGGTTTGCTCTGCTTCGTGCGTGCTTTCTTGTTCCGAGCTTGGTTCGCAGGTGTCGTAGTTTTCTATGATGGGGCTCTCGCGTGGCTGACTTTCTGTAGGCAGGAAAATCTTGTCTTCGTTTCGAAGGTCTGAGTGCGCTAGGCGACCCCGAAGTTGATCGATGTGCCTTTTCCAGTTCCGCCCATCTTCCAGTTCCAGCAGATACGATCGTGGACCCGTGATGCCAATGACCTTTGCCGGCATCCACAATGTTCCCCCTGCATAGTTGTGGGCGTATACTGAATCCCCTATGCTAAAAGACCGAATTTTGCTTGTGGAGTCTGGGGGAGCTGTGGCAGAGTAATTTGGGTGAAGACGGTCCAGGTGAGACCGTAGACGGCGGCCCATGAGTAGTTCAGCGGGGCTCCTACCCGTCGTTGCACTTGGGGTGATATGCTGAATTAAAAGGTAATGATCAATGCGTGTTTGCCAATCACCTGGACCCATCCTAGCGAGGGCCTCTTTTGCGAATTGTACCATTCTCTCTGCCTGTCCATTTGATGCCGGATGGAATGGCGCGACGAGGGCGTGCCGAATTCCCTGACCTGCTAGATATGTCTCAAATTGCATGGCCGTGAACTGGGGCCCGTTATCGGAGACCAGGAGGTCGGGCAGGCCATGGGTGGCGAAAAGTCGCCGTAGAACCTTAATGACTGCCTCTGCCGTGGTTGAAGTCATTAGGACTACTTCTAGCTATTTTGAGTATGCATCCACAACTATAAGGAAAGTCTGACCTTGGAATGGCCCTGCGAAGTCGATGTGTATTCGCGACCAGGGTGCTTTAGGTTTCTCCCATTCTGTGGCGGGCACTTCCGGGGCTGCTGGTCTCGATTCCTGGCATGGGTCGCAAGTGGCCACCCACTCCTCTATTTCTTTGTCCATGTTTGGCCACCAAACGTAACTTCTTGCTAACGCCTTCATCCTAACAATCCCCGGATGACCCACATGTAAAGCATCTAATACATTCCTACGTAACGCATACGGAATAACAACTCGATCCCCCCACAATAAACAACCTTGCAACACTGAGAGTTCGTCCCGTTTTGACCAAAACACTTTGAATTCCGGGCCCACGTTTCCCTTCGGCCACCCCCTCCAAACCCAAGTTTGAACTTGCTTTATTAAATTGTCTTTAGAGGAGAACCTTGCAACGTCGTATGAAGAAACCGGTCCAGAGTCCAAACAGTCAATGAGCAATACCGGTACTTCTGGAGTGGGGTCTGGCAGAATGTCAGGTAATGGGCAACGGCTGAGTGCGTCTGCGTGTCCGAGAGTGGAGCCCGGTCGATGAATCAATTTGTATGAGTACGCAGCCAGGAAAACAGTCCACCTGGTCATGCGTGGAGAAAGGGAGACCGGAGTGGGGCGGTTTCCCGCCAAAAGTCCCAACAACGGTTTGTGATCTGTAATTAGTTCAAAATCGCGGCCGTAGAGGTATTCGTGGAAACGTTTTACTCCAGCTACAGCAGCCAGTGCTTCCCTGTCCATTTGGCTGTAATTCCTTTCGGCCAATGAAAGAGTCCTGGAGTAGAAGGCGATGGGCGCTTCTTTTCCGTCGGGCATCCTGTGGCTGAGGACTGCTCCAACTCCGAAGGGTGATGCGTCGCAGGTCAATACCAGCGGTAGGGTCTGGCTGTATTGGACAAGCAGTGAGTCAGTGGTGAGCAGGCGCTTTACCCCGGCGAAAGCTGCAGCTTCGGATGGTCCCCATTTCCATGGTGCGTTCCTCTGGAGTAGACGGTGTAGTGGCTCAGCAACGGTCGCCTTCTGCCTCAGAAAAACGCTGTAGAAGTTAAGTAGTCCGAGGAAGGCCTGCAACTCGGTCTGATTTCGTGGTGTGGGGGCGTCCTGGATCGCCTTAATTTTCTTTGAAGTGGGGTGTATTCCCTGACCATCGATTCTATAACCCAGGAATTCTACGCTAGGCACGTTAATTTGGCATTTTTCCTTTTTTAGGCGGAGACCCTTTTCTCTGATTCTGGCCAAAACAGTTCTGACTCTTTTATTTAATTGCTCCTCATTTGCAGCGGACACCAAGATGTCGTCAAAATAGGGGACGACTCCCGGTATCCCTTGCAAAAGTCGTTCCATGACGCTCTGGAACAATCCTGGGGCAATGCTCACGCCGAATTGTAGCCGGTTGCATTTGAATGCTCCTCTATGCGTCACTATAGTTTGGGCCTCCGCTGTGGCGCTATCCACTGGCAGTTGCTGGTAAGCTTGTGCCATGTCTAATTTAGCAAATACCTTTCCTGGCCCCAACGAGTGCAATAAGTGCTGTACTACAGGCACAGGATATGCGCTCTGTTGTAGCGCGACATTAATTGTGCATTTATAGTCCGCGCAGATGCGGACTGATCCGTCTGGTTTGACTGGGGTCACGATGGGTGTTTCCCAGCGCGCGTGATCCACCGGCTCAAGGATTCCTTGCTCCACTAACTTATCTATTTCCTTATCTATTTTTGGGCGGAGTGCAAAAGGCACTCGTCTCGGTTTAAGTCGGATTGGCGCCACTTTGGGGTCTAAATTGAATGATATTGGTTTACCCACATACTTACCAAGACCGGGGCTGAACACATCCTCGAACTCCTTAAAAATCTGTTCAGCGCTGCTGTTTCTCACGGCGTTGATTCCGGTGACTTCTAACCCCAGGGCTTCAAACCAATCAAGCCCCAGAAGGTTCTGTAATGGCGCGCTGGCGACGGTCACGGGCAGCTGGGCTTCGATGTCCTTGAAACGGATTTGGAATGTGCCTTGGCCCATGATGGGGACTTGGTTCCCCTGGTAGTCTCGTAGCAGGACGTCTGGAGCGCGTAGTTGGCTCTTTCTGAGGCTAGGGATAGCCTGTTTCATGGATGCCCATGAAATAATTGTCAGGGTCGATCCTGTGTCAACTTCTAGCTCGCAAGGTGAGCCCTCCAAGAGGACTGTGACTCTCAGCCTTTTTGGCCGCTTAGGGCGGACCTGATGTATTGTGGTGAGATACGTTCGCAACTCCTCTCTCTGGGTCAACTCTATCTCATCGTCTATATCCTGAAAATACTCTCGTTGAGCGTCTTGATAGAACGCTCTTTCAGCTCTTTGTGTGTATTCTCTCTGGGGATACGCTCGCTCAGCTCCTTGTGAGTAATCTCTCTGGGGATACGCTCGCTCAGCTCTTTGGGAATTTTCTCTCTGGGTATACACTTGTGGATTTCTCTCTGGGCGCCCTTTCTGATTTCGCCAAGCCCCTGGGTTGGGCTTCTGTTGGCGGTACATGGGTGGCTGCCATGAGGCAGGGACTCCGCTCCGGCACACTCGTGCGATGTGCCCAAGTTTGTTGCAGTGCGAACAAACAATGTTCCTGAACCTACAAGTAGACCTGGGGTGATTCCCTCCGCAACTTGCGCAGGGCGGCAAACGGGATCCGGGTCTCCCCCCAGGCCTCAAGTGACTGCTCTGCATCATGTGACTGTCCTCGAACTCGGGATTCTCGTAGTCGGGGCTTGTGTCCTCGTAGTGTACTCTGGTTTGTCTTGGTGCTGGCTGGTTTATGCTGGCCCCTCGTTGTATGGTCACCGATGATTTCTCCGCTGACTCTGACGCTCTTGCTTCGTTTAGCGCTATCTGTAGGGTTAAATTCGGGTTTGCCAACAGCTTCTTTTGTAGTGAAATGTCTCTTAACCCACAGATGAGCTGCGCTAAGATGTGCTCGTCCAGATCCCTGAACTCGCAGTGAGTTGCTGCTTTTCGTAGGGCTGCAACATATTGATTTATGGATTCTCCCGCCTTCTGGTTCCTCGTGTTGAATTCCTTGCGGCAGACATGGCGGGAAGGTTTTGGCGCGTAATGAGTTTGCAGGGCCTGTTGCAACGCCGTCCACGATACTGCCTGTATTGGAGTAGGCGCGGTGAGGTCTCTGGCCGTATTGAAGACTTCCTTTCCGCAGTATCCGAGGAAGATGTTTTTCTTCCTCGCGTCGGTGATCCCCGTGTATTCGTTCGCTTCGAGGAAACACTCGAAAAGAATCATGAAGGCTTCCCATTCGTCGTTTGCTGGGTCGAAAGGAGCGGGGGGAGCATGCATCGCCATCTTCTCTGTTTGAATTTGCCGCGCTGCGGTGATCTGAGATGGCTGCCGGAATTTCTGCCGAATTCCTGGGCTGGATCAAATCCGGAGATTCTGGAGGTAGCGTTTTTCGTCCTATCTGCCTCTCGATCCCACCTTCGTCGCCAATGTTAGATCTGGGCAGCGAGAGAACAGACTGCGGACACGAAGTGACTTATCAGCTCTTTATTAATAGTAGTAGTGATCCAGCTTGCTCTGTGGTCAGAGGGTTCCCCTTTTATAGGGATCGGGTACGCCCCTCGACCAATCAGAACGATACCTGTTTCCCGCTGTAGCAGCGGACCAGAGGGGAGACTTGCCACGATATATGCTAATATCTAACACCCTCCTCTCCCACCTTAATGTATTTTACTTGGAGTGAATTTAGTTGGGAGTTAAAGTGAGCCTCTTTTACTGTTCTGCTTTGTTTTTGCTTCAATAAGTGCCCTGTATACTTTTTGAGTGAAATGTTAATTAAGCTTCATAAAATGAGGGCTAAAAAAAGCTGGAGGAGGAAATAGCCAGATCTTTCACCATAGAAGAATTACTCTTGATGTCAGTCCTCAAGAGGAAACTGTTCCTATTGCTGAGATTCTTGGAAATCAAGATGAAATGCCTCCAGTATGGTCAGTCTTTTTTTTTTTTTAACAAAATTTTATTGGTTTTTTTAAAATTTACAAGGGAAAAGGTAATGGAAAGGTGTACAAATTTTGGCAGTTGCAAAGTGTGGTAGGCGCCCCCTCCCTCCAAACTCATAGTATACATCTGAGTATAAAACATTAATGCATAGTCATATATAATCAGCATAATAGTTCTATTGGTACTTTCAATCAGTTTAATACATTATAATATATAATATTACTACTTTCGGTCAGTTTATATCAGTGAGATTTTCTTATTCATTTTTGTGATCTGAGCTTTCTTGGTATTGCCCCTTCTCCCCCCGCTGGCAGAGCTCCGGCCCCTCCCGTGTCCTGCATATCCGTTGTAGGATCTTCTGTTTTTTCTAGGTGTATTTTGTTTTTTTCCATAAAGGCGAGTATGGTCAGTCTTAATTCAATCTGTGGCTCAGAATCCTCAAGACCAATCAATTCCACCCAAATGGTAGATAAATTGCAATCAATGTGTAACCCTATTTTTATTTCATTTATTTTTATCCTTCATTATTTTTATAAATATCTCAAGGCAGAAAATCTACATAATACTCTTTCCTCCTCCTATTTTCCTCACAACAGCAGCCCTGGGAGGTGAATTAGACTGAGAGAGAGTGATTGGCCCAAAGTCACCCAGACAGCTAGATATCACTCAGATGTCTAAGGCAGGACTAGAACTTACAGGGTCTCGGTTGCTAACCTGGCGTCTTAGCCACTGGACCAAACTGGTCTTATGGTAAAACATTTTATGGTTGTAAAGTAACCTTATGGTAAATTATGAGACAATTAAGGTTCATAAAGAACCTTATAATACTCAAAATATTCCCGCTCTGGATTTCAACATTGCATCCTCTTTTCATGAAATTATATGAATACAATGAAAGTTCAAATGAACACTTTCCAAGCAGAGCTGGAGAGTGTGAAGTCAATAACTGATCGTTCTGGTGAACCCTGGCTGAAGGCAGCAGAAACTGCCATTCAAAACTAAGTAAGGAACTTACATGTGCATGATAAAGTTTCAATTAAACTACAAGGAGAGCTGACCCAGCAGAAATGTAAAGATATTCCTACAAATAAAGAGCCCACAAGCTGTCCACTTCTCTTTGTTTTCATCCCGGTCGTTAGAAATCATCACCCGCAACTTTGAAGCAAAGGACAAGATGAGTAAAATAGAGCAAAGGCTCATGGCCACAAGGTTTACCTGGTCACAGCTCGAGTGCAGATCGTAACAAGGAAGCAGCCAATCACAATCATCCATCCCCAACCGCCATCGGGAGGGGAGGTACTTGAACGTTTCTTTGCCACAGCCATAGTTTGATGAGGCATTACCGCTTTTTAAACTGAGGTAAAGTTATTTTAAAAAGGCAACTGCCAGTTGAAGGCAGAATGTACAGGGAATGCTACCTGTTACAAGGATTATTCAACATCTGAAACAAGGAGAACAAAAGAAAAAAATATATTAAAGCCAGCCATTTTTTGTTCTCTAACAAAAATCAAAAAGCATTTCTCAAAGGTTAAGGTATACTTCTAGCTCCAAGGATTGCAAGATACAAATTCTATACATTGTTGGAAGGTGATAGATAAATCTAGATAAATAAATATCTAGAGAAATCAAGATGGCCCAGTGATCTAAAATGTCTGATTTGATTTTACTGATCGATCTAAATTGACATAATAACAACGACTGAAGAACCTCGGTGGTTTAAAAAAACAAAAACAAATGAAGGTCACAATTTTAATGACAGTGAAAAATGCAAATAAGTAAAAAAGTTAATTAAAATCAAGAGTTAAAACAATCTAAAAACCTGCATGAAATATGGGTTCCAAGGGCTTATTTAAAAGCTAATGAAAATATTATGCCTCTCAGCTTTTCAGGTGAGCTTGGATGGCAACAGAGAAGGATGACTTCTAGTCATTGTCAGATGAGCTTCAGGTAAACTGTGGTCCACAAATACTCTCAGTAAACATGGAAGTTCCTAATTTTTCTTAAAACAGCTGTGGTGGCGCAGAATGCAGTAGAATGCAGTATTGCAGGCTGATTCTGCCTACTGCCAGGAGTTTAATCTTGACCGTCTTAAGGCTGACTCAGCCTTCCATCCTTCTGAGGTTGGTAAAATGAGGACCCAGATCATTGGGGGCAATATGCTGACTCTGTAAACCGCTTAGGGAGGGCTATAAAGCACTGTGATGCGGTATATAAGTCTATGTGCTAAATAACCTGAACTTAAGCAATAGATGACTTTTAAAATAATGACCAGACTTTAAGCATAGGGATCATATGGTCTCTTTCCATTCTTCCTAAAACCAACCTTTTGTTATCAGTTGAAGTTTCCAGATAAGAGACAAACGTTGAGCGGGGAGTGGGGGAGGGGTTTTGGAGTAGAAGACCTCCAAAGTCCTTTCCAATTCTGTTATTCTGTTGCCCCATGTAAATTTCATTACTATAGTCTACCCTGGAAGTGGCCAGCACATGCATCATACATAGCTTTATGGTTATTATCTTCCAGAAAGGAATGCTGTCGACATATCAGAAAAGCTGATCAAAGGTGTTCCTGTCCATTGCTTTGATCTAGAAATCAGAGAGAGTTCTGGATCCACAAACACTTTTTTAAAAAATGCATACCTCCTCCTCCAAGTCCATTCAGAACAGACAGATCTACCACATCTTTGAAGTTGTTCACAAGTGACACCTCCGTGTTATTTGGATTCAATGTCCATTTGTTATCTCTCATCTACTCCATTCCTGCCTGCAGAAAGGCATTTGGGGAACTTGGCCATTTTCTGAAGAAAAAACAGACAAATAAATCTGGGTATCATCAGCTTCTAATTTCCAGATCATAACCGCCAGCAATTCCATGCAGATATTGACCTACACTGGAAACAAAATGGGGTTTCCAGGTTAGCATATTGTATAGATGTAATCTGATTGATGCCATGATTATTTCTTACCGCTAGAGAAACGGAATTAGGTCGGAATATATTCTCATACAGTCAAAAAATGGCGTTCCCCAGAATTTTCCAGGAAAGTGTATGATGAACTGATTAAAAGCCTCCTCGATTGATCTGCTAACAAATAACTAAAATACACCTCAGAACAAGCGAAACAATGTCTGAAGCAGAGAATACCATCCTTGGCATACTTGAAGGCTGGTATCAGTGCTTTCAGAATTTTCCTTTGGAAGCTCAGGGGTGTCCACAATGGGAGGGGGAGGGGTATCTAAAAAAGACAAGATGGCAGCTGAAAAAGGGGTGGGGCTTTGAGTGCATGGTTTTTTAATCACCCCCATGGACTCAGCAAATGCAGAAAATCCTTTAGACCATCTATCTTAATAGCTCATAAAGCTGTTGAAAGTTATATGGCTTCCTTCTGAATTAAATTACCGTTAAGATTTCAGAAAAAAACTGTGTGGTATGTGTTACAGTTTGTCTTGGAGAGGAACTTAAAATGGCCCAGCTGCAGTCTTACTAGCTATTGCACACACAGTATTCATGCTGACAAGAATCAGAGGCTGACTCATCAAATGTCATCTGATACCATCTAGGCTGAGACCGGTTTTTCTGTAAACAATCAAAAGTAACTTAAGATAAATTTGCAGATCAACATATCTAATTAGCACTGACGGTCTTACATCATAATTACCAACACTTTATAAGAGCTTCCCACAGAACCAGGCCATAGGTTGGTAATTAATTTGAAAGTTATGACTATAACTTTGTGGCTTCTATCTTTATTTCTTATATTGTTTTCTTTAGTTTCCTAGTATGCTTTATGTTGATTGCTTATTTAGTAGCCTATGACTATCACTAAATGTTGTATCTTAAGATTTATGATGAATGTATTTTTATGATGACTATGATCATGATTTATCACTTATAGCTTTTATGTACACTGAGAGCTTATGCACCAAAGACAAATTCTTTGTGTGTCCAATCACACTTGGCCAATAACAAATTCTATTATATTCTATTTACATTGTGGTCTTTGCCACATCGGAGCTACCAGTCCATTAAAAAAAGAAATCAGCAGTAAATGTTAGACTGGATTCTTGGATTCTACACAGCAGATCCCTTAATGCTAGTGTTTTGAAATATGCTTGTGTAGGTTTCAGAAATCCATCACGCAGTTTGTGTCCAAAATATCTGTCTGCCTTTCGCAGAGTTTATTTGGCTTTTATAAAGTTTTTACAAGCAAAGCACAGAGCAACAACACATTACTTTCGGTTTTACTCCCCCAAATCTTCCCTAGAGAATCAAGAATACTATTCAGGCCAAGGTTACCTCATGCCTTTGCTCTGGTGAATTAATGAGCTAAAGATAACAGACTATGTGCATCACCTTTCCCTTATTCCAGCATCTGGTTCTGCTAATTATGTGAGCTTGTAGGCTTCCAAGATAACAGCCACTGAGGTCATGGTAGTTTCTACGGATGCCTGTACGTAAGCCTTACCTCTCATTCCTACATGCTTGGTATTTGCCGGACAACATCTGCTCTGACCTAGCCCCTCCTCCACCACCATTTGCAGCCTTGAAAACTCTCCGTGAACGTAAGGTAGCATAAAATGGCAACATGATCACATTTCTATCCATTTCTGCCAAAATGAAAACAAGGGTGAGAGGCTCAGAAACTGGCATGAGATTTCTAGACTGGTTTCTAGAACAGGGAGTCAAGCCTGATTTCATTGAGGGCCGCATCAGGTTTGTGTTTGACCTCGGAGGGCTGGGGTAGGTGTGGCCAGGCTGAGCATGGCCAGCCTGACATTACTTGTGTTGGCCCGAGTGCTCTGCCAGCAAAAATGGGCTCCCAGCTCCGTTTTCAGTTGCGACAGCCTCCTATAACCCTCTGCCAATGAAAATGGAGTTCAGGAGGACCATGCACGGCTCTCCTGAAGCTCAGTTTTTGCTGGCAGAGGCACTGCGGGCTGGTCCTTCACTATTTCCAGGGCCAGATCTAAGCACCCCGCAGGCCGGATCCAGCCTCCGGGTCTTGAGTTTCACACCCCTGTTCTAGAATAATGAAAAATGCTAGAGATTGCTAGGGCCATACGAATCATTTGGAGGGGTGCTTTGACTGGAAGACACTATCCCTTGCTTCATTTGGATGGCCATTCTTGTGGAAAATTCCTCTGAGTATACATTGATGTAAGCAGTTAACTTCCACAAATTTCCTGGTTACAAACCAGCCCTGATTCAATTCCAGTTACAAATATGAGAATCAAAGAAGGCACATCCAATGACCCTCTCCGAGTGTGCAGTTTGAGGGAAAAGCAATTCAATTTGACCTTTTGCCATTTATCTGAAATAGGCCAAATTAATCTTGTCCTATCATAGGGAAGCATTTAAATACTGCAGCTGCTTCCTTTGCGGGGTAGAACGGAATGAAAATAGATATGATGCAAGACATTTATCTAATTTTATCTTGATTCCGTCGAGGTTTCGACACATAATAAGTTTTTCAGGCATTTTTTCCTCAGCAATTTACAAGCAGAGATAGCAGGGTGAAGGGAAGGTCAGCACCACAGCCACCAAATTTCCCTTTGAAAGGGCCAACGTTTGCTGAATCATGGCGGAAAGCGTCCAAGTCAACTTGAAAATTAAACCCCCCCAAAAAATGTTTAGAAACTAAGCTCTTATTTTTCCCATTTGCATTTCTGGAGAACTGTGGTTACCGTTTACACTGGTAAGTGACAACTGACTTAAACATATTTTGTCCTTGAGTACAGATAGTGCTCAACTTACAGCAGTTCATTCAAAGTTAAATGGCATTGGGGGGGAAATGGCATATGACCATTTTCCATACTTATGACCATTGCAGCATCCCCACAGTCACATGATGAAAATTCGGATGTTTGGCATCTGACTCATATTTATGACAGTGTATCCCAGGGTCATGTGATCCCCTTTTGCAACCTCCTGGCAAAATCAACGAAGAAACCAGTTTTTAATTTAACAACTACAGTGATTCACTAAATAAATGGGGCAAGAAAAGTAATAAAATGGGGCAAAATTCACTTTACAATTGTCTCACTTGGACAATTTGGGCTCAATTGTGATCATAAGTTGAGGACTTATGTGCAGTATTGTGGAGTACCAGAAACGTTAGCCTATGTGGCTTCTGTAACAAGCCAAACTGGGTAGGGCATCCTGGCAAATTTAGGTTCTTGGGGGCAGAATAACCGTGACATCATGCTGTCATGACCATGAAAATGACTTCGGACAGTGCTGGATCAATGTCCCTGAAATAGAGATGAGCACCATCCACTATAGTCAGCAATGACCAGTAGAATAAAATCCACAGGGATTCCTTTACCTTTTTACCTTTCTTAAAAGTGTAAACCAGGGGTGTCCAAACTTGAGAACTTTAAGACTTGTGGACTTCAACTCTCAGAATTCCCCAGCCAGCCATGCTGGCTGGGGAATTCTGGGAATTGAAGTCCACAAGTCTTAATGTTCTCAAGTTTGGACACCCCTGGTGTAAACATTTTGGCCAGTTTTCACCCCACTCAAGGACTAGTTGATAGTAATTTAGTTTGATAATATATTCATGCTGTGGGGGGGGGGATCTCATGGCACTCTTGCCTCCAGTGGAGTTGGCAAAGCCTCTAATGACACTGCTAAGACAACCACAGACCGCCTGCTGCAGTCCATCAAGCTACACAATGTTTGTACATATCACTAAAAGGGTTTTTTTTAAAAAATAAAAATAAAAAATCATAGTCAACATCAGGAAGGACTAGCTTTTGCAAAATCTTGACATTTTATTTATTACTCTTAGACGCAATTCCTTTGTTACTGTACATTTACCCTTCTGCAACATTTTAGTATGAACATAGTATTAACCATGCTTCTGTACGAGGGGCAGGACCTGTATAACCTTGACTGATTGGGCCTGATGAGAGTTGGCTCAGAGACTTCCAGGAAAGTAGGTCATGCTGGAAAGCCAAACAAATACCCTGATAAAAGACAATGGCACACCCCTATTGCCGCCAAGAAACATTCCATGTGTCCATGATGTCACAGCTGTTAAGCTCAACTTGAAGGAAGCCTTTCTCTTTTAAATCTATCCTGATATGGAATACAACTAGTTGCAAAGTAACTACCATATTTTTCAGAGTATAAGACGCACCAAGGTTTTGAAGAGACAATTTTTTTAAAAAGTAGGTAGTAGATAAAGGAATAGAGAGAGAGAGAAAAATAGAAAGATAAGATAGAGAAATAGAGTAGGTAGGGAGGGAGAGAGAGAGAGTGAGTAGGTAGGTAGGTAGGTAGGTAGATAGAGGGGAGGGAGAGAGAGAGATACAGTAGGGAGGGAGGAAGGGAGAGTAGGGCGGTAGGTAGATAAGTAGAGAGAGAGAGAGATTGAGAGAAATACAGCAGGTAGGTAGGGAGAAAGAGTAGGTAGGTAGAGTAGGTAGATGTTTCCAGGTATATTTATCCATGTGCTGGAGAAGGAAATCGCTGACAATCTGCAGCACCTAAGACTTTGTTTCTGCTGACACACCACTTGATCAATCTAATTCTCATCAATCAGTTAAAGAGCTTTTCAAAAGGGAAAAAAAAGTTTTTGCACTCTGAAAACCTCCCCACGAAAACAGGCCATTTTTTCTTTTAAAAAAAGGCATGAATAGCTTTGGGGGGCTTGCAGAGTGCTCCTGGGGGGTTGCCCCCCCCAAACAAGCAAAAAGCGGCCCGGTTTTTGTCAAAAAAAATTGCATGCATAGCCTTATGGAGGCTTATAGAGTGCTGCTGGGGGCTGGGGGGCAGAAAATGCTGTCTGAAAGTCTCCATAAGGCTTTGCATGGCCATTTTGGTGAAGGGGCGGGGCTTCGGAGGCAAAAAATGTTGTATTCAATGTATAAGATGCACCCAGATTTTCAGCCTCTTTTTTGAGGAAAAAAGGTGCGTCTTATACTCCGAAAAATACGGTATACTGGTTGTATGGCTGGAGTTCACCTGGGGAGACACAGATTCAGGTTCCTCCCATAGCCATGCAGCTCCCTGGGTGACTCTGAATCAATCATTCTTAATTCAATGTAGATTTAAAAGAAAAAAAAACAGAATATGTGGGGAGTTATAGGTAAACAAAACTGAGTTCCTGGAGGGAAGACAAATTCTCACTCATTTTGTGACCTTTCCTGCCACAGTTGTTAAGTGAATCCCTGCACTTGTTCAGTTAGTAACACAGTTGTAAGGTGAAACTGGCTCCCCCTGTTGGAAGGAAAATTTATCTGGTTCAGTTCCAAGCTGGGAGAAAGATGCTGGAAACAACATGGAGCTTCTTAGATGAGAAGAGAAATGTCTTCAAAGAAACACCAGAAAGTCCAATTGCCTCTTGAAAAAGCACCTCTGGGACAACCATGATCTGGATGACTGAGAATCTCCGTAGACTTTGGATTAAAAATACACATTTGCAATTTTTGATAAATAAAAGCCAGTTGAATAGACATGCTAATACATGTAATTTAATATCCATTTGTTAGGGAAGAAAGCAATGCACCATTACTTGCTTTAAAGCTGTTACTTTTAAGTTTACTTTCTCGATCAGGGCTGCAAAACTCCAGATGAACAGCAGATGGCAGCAAAGAAAATGCCCACTCTTTGCTGTTTATTGTTCATTTGATTAAGAAGCCCTATAACTCTCTTTCAAAGCAACTCTTGGCTGCCCAACCTTTGACTGAACAGATTCCCAAATGAACAGATGACGACGTAAACTTCATGGAAATAATCTTAGTCATTACTCTGGCAATAGTTCAAAGGGAAGTAAGCTTTATCTTGTATTCAGAAGAACATATTTCCAATTATTTTCCTGACGTTTCTTCCAGGCTGGGGTAAAGGAAGGGAGTTTGAGGAGAAAATCCGTCAAGAAACTTACTTAAAAACCTCCTTGCTCGGTATCCTCCTGCAGTTGACAACTGAAAAAGACAACAACATCCCCAGAATGCCTCTGCTTTTTTCAGTGTGACTCCATCTAACCTCCTGATAGGGGTAGTTTGCTGCTGGCATTATTGCCGGTCTAGTGTGCGCAAAAGTTTTGCTCCATGTGCGTGCACATTTGCACAAAAATAGATCTGTGCATGCGCAAAATGTTAAAAAAAGAAAAAGAATTAAATTCGTACAAAGAAAATTGTTCTGCACATGTGCAGAACCAAAAAGCAAGATGGCAGCGCCATATGAGAACCAGTTCGGGGGCGTGGCAGGCCTGGGTCGCTGCCAGTTCCAGCGACCCAGACCACCAAACCACTATTGGTTCGTCTGAACCGGTCTGAACCAGAAGTAACCCACCTCTGACTGCTGGATACTACTGGGCTTGAACCATTTCTAGATAAAGTTTCAGGTAGGGAAAATATTTATTTAATTAACTTGTTTATCCCATGCTTTTGTTGATTTTTACAAACAACTCAAGGCAGCAATCATATCCAACACATCTTTCTCCTATTTTCCTCACACCAACAACGTTGAGTAGTGAGTTGGGCTGAGAGAGAGTGACTGGCCCGAGGTCACCCAGATGGCTTTCGTGGCTAAAGCAGGACTTGAACTCACGATCTCCTGGTTTCTAGGCTACCACTGGCTGAAATAATGAGAGATCACAAATCTGGATAGAGTTCTTTGGAGAATTTTGCTAGGACAGTTCCTACATTCCCTTTTAGCCAGAGATGTACCAAATCGTGCCCGTTTATTACCTAAATATGTACAATGTACATCTCCCTCAAAAGAAAGCAAACATATCATCTTAGCCCTAGGCACTGACATGTATTTTTTTTAATGGTAGAAGGTGGTTATCCAATAGAGGGCCCATATACTTTACCTTCTACAACGTTGGCTGGAGTGGCGAAGAGGTCCACCACTGGTCATCCGAACCTCTGGCAGATGCTCTGAAACAGCTCCAGGGAGAGGCTCCACTCTCCGTTGTCCACCGTCTCTCGACTCAACCAGTCAGCCTGATGGTTGTCAATCCCCATGATGTGCTCCGCCCAGATCGACCACAGGTGTCTCTCCACCCAGCTGCCCAGCGACATCGTCTCGGCGTGCAGTGCCTTGGAATGCATGCCACCCTGCCAATTGATGTGTGCCTTGGCCGCCACGTTGTCGGTGAGGACCAGGATGTGATGATCCTTGACAGAGGTCCGAAAGTGTCGAAGCGCCAGATGGATCGCCCGGAGCTCCAACCAGTTGATATTGTGTCGGAGCTCCTGCCAGGACCACCGACCCTGTGCCAACTGTGATCCCAAGGTCACCCCCCAGCCGAACAGACTGGCATCCATGGTGAGCACGAGGCGCACCTCTTGAGCAAGGCTGAGGACAGCCACCACTTGAGAGAGATCAGTACCTGAGGGGTGGCTTCGACCTTGGCCGGCAAGCTGCTGGTGTTGGCCCTCTGGAACGGCAGGAGTTGCCACTGCAGAGTCCTGGCGTGCAACTGTGCCCACAGTACTACTTCGATGCAGGATATGAGCTTTCCCAACAAGCTGGAGAGAAGGACTATGGGAACATAACATTCCCTGCGGACCTGCTTAACCATTTTAACCAAACTGGACCTATGGTCTGGAGAGAGGAAAACCTTCCCTGCACGGGAATCTATAACAGCCCCCAAATGGAGAATTCTAGTGGACAGGGTGAGATAACTCTTTTCAAAGTTAACAGAAAAACCTAACAGTTGAAGGGTGTCAATGACCTGTAAAAGGTCCACCCTCGTCTGACTTAGGGATGCCCCGTGGACGAGAACGTCATCCAGGTAGCAATGCAATCTAATGGGAAAACCCCTCAAGTACGCCACCACTACCACCAGCACCTTGGTGAATGACCTGGGTGCGGATGACAACCCAAAGGGCAGGGCCCTATATTGGTAATGGTGCCCCAGATAGGAGAACCGGAGGAAACGCCTATGCAGTGGAAGAATGAGGACATGGAGATAAGCCTCCGTGAGGTCTATAGATGCCATGTAGTCCCCTTCCCGTATGCCTGCCAACTTAAGTGAGGCCATCTTGAACTTTGCGGTAAGCTAAATATTGGTTCAAGAGCTTCAAGTTGAAAACAGCCCTTGGCCACCAGGGAGGCAGATGATGCTAAAGCGACCACAGGAGGTTCCACTGTGGGTAGATGCAATGCCTGGGAGAAATCTGGCTCAATATTATAAAAGCGCCTATCATTACTGCCAGGGTTGGGAAAGACAGCTGGTTTCTCCCATTGTTTCTTTACCACCTCCAGAAATAGGTGACGGGCAGGAATTTCCTCCTTAACCGTCTTGGGTTCAGAAAAGACTGGGCCAGTTGGCTTCTTTGCTGCTCCCCCCCCCCCCCCATCCTTGGACTCCTCTTTAGCTCCGTCCTTAGCTCCTTCCTTAGACCCTTTGCCCTCTTCAACCTGAGCGGTGGCACACGCCTTATGCAGAAGGGATCAAAATAAATTTGGTGGAAAAAGGCCAGTGAACGCTGGAGGATCTGGCTTGCAATCATCCTCATCCTCAGACAAATCAGGGTCCCACTGGGCCTTATCCCCAGCCACTGATCCTTTGCTAACTTGATAGGGAGACACAGGATGGCTTACTGGATCAGAGGGAGAATGTGCCTGAGAAGAGCTAGGCCTGAGAGCCTTGCCCTGATCAGATGCTAAGGACCAGGCGGCCCACTGCTGCAGGCCAGCAGCAATGCCAGAGGAAATGGCCCTCTAAATCAGATTCTGCAACCCCCTGGGAAGGTCATCCACATTCAATGAATCCCAGCTGGGATTCACTGGATCCTGAGCTGCCCCAGCCTGGGGAGCCAGGGTAGGCCTGGGCAAGGCCTGATCTCCGTTGGGATCCACCTGCATGCAGGAATCCTCCAAATCCAGGTCCTGGTCTTCCAGGGAAAGAGGTGGCGAAGGGGAAGCCTCCCCCAAAAACCTCCCAAGAGAATCTGGAGAACCTGGGGGGAAACTGGCTGTGGGGCACCCCCCCCCCAAGAGAGACCTGGAACGAGGAGAAGAGGCCCTTAGTCTGTCCTGTTGGGCCCTTACCTTTTCTGCCCTGGAAAAGGTTTTAGAAAGGGCCTTGTGCCTCCTAAGCTCATCCCTCTGTGTGGCACGTGAGGGACGAGAGGCAGCCGCCACCTTTTGAGCCCTAGCTGAGGCTGTGGGGTGCTGCCTGGAAAAGGGGCCCTCCCCAGGGGAGGGTGGGGGGGAAGGGGACCTTCGCGCCTCCTCCACCATTTGCCATGTGGCAATACTCATGGCCCTCCAAGCGAAGCCTCCTTGATGCTCTCTCTCTCTCTGCTCCCTCTTCAGCCGCAGCAAGGCAAAGAAAAAGGGAAAAGTAAAAAGAACGCTGTCTTTTTACTTCCCAGACAGCCCCAACGCCAGCACCAAGCTCAGCGGGCTTCAGGTACTGCCGCCAAGGCTTCTGCCGGCTTGTGGCGCCCACACGCCGATTCGCTGCTCCCCTGCTTGCCTCACTGCCTCACAATGTCTTTGTGCTCTTCCCAGCACCGCCGTGGCTTGATTCCAGCCACCGGAGCAATCTCAAGTAATGTTCAGCTACGAGAGGCCGTGGGGCTGGAAATCCTGCACCCGCAAGCCTCCCGATCGCCCAGGGACAAAGTTGCAGCCACATGGCTGGCACGGCTCCAAACGGCTGCTGCAATGGCGCCTGAGCCTTCCCAGCCCTCGGAAGGCAAAGAACTGTCCCTGGAGGCCAGTAAAAGAGAGCCTCAGCCAGGCAACTTACTGACAGAAGAAGAGAGCAATTCCAAAGGAGGCTGCAATTGCCAGGTGGGTCCAGTAATGGTAGAAATTCAGGAGAGAAAAATAATAAGTCTCACTTTTTGGCCGGACTGAGATGAACTGGAAGTCAACGGTGGAGCACAGAAGTGTGGCTTCAGCTTCATCCCAGTCTTGTGGCCAATTGAGCGTGTTGATACCATCTACTGGAGCCTCCTGTCCCTCGCTCCAGAAAACGGCCCGTTTTTTGCTTGTTTTTGCCCTCCCCCACCCCCAGGAACACTCTACAAGCCTCCCAAAGCCTTTTTTTTTTTGCAAAAAATGGCCCATTTCGGGGGGAAATGGGCCATTGTTTGCTTGTTCTCCCCCCCGCCCCCGGAGCACTCTACAAGCCTCCCAAAACTCTGCACGCCCTTTTTTGTGTGTGCATAAAATAATAATAATAATAATAATAATAATAATAATAATAATAATAATAATAATAATAATAATAATACAATCAAAACATATAAAATCAAAACATATAAAAATACAGATAAATACACACATACATACATAAAGAACAAAGACATATACATGTGCATGGAGGAGGTAGACTCATAAGTGAAAGAAAATGAGGCATGCAGAGGGTTTGAGAGGTCTGCAGAGTACAAAACCTTTTTTAAAAAATTTACCTCTTCAAAATCATGATGTGTCTTATACTCTGGTGCATCTTATAGTCCGAAAAATACGGTATTTACATAATTAAATTCCTTGCTAAGATTCTTTTATGTTTTGTAAATATCACAGCCTTCAGCAGCATACCGAAGTGGTGAGAACCAATAGGACAATAATCAAATCAGCATCAAGGAGAAAGAAAAGAAATATTTCCATTAATAAGATTTTTAAAATGTGGAGGGGAAGGAGGTCAGTACAAGTGTGTCTTAATAATATTTTGTTATTAAGTAATTTGTTTGATTAAATATACTTATGAAACATGGCCCCTGTCTTGCAAGCTAGAACCTGTCATGTCCTTTCAAAAACTGATGGAATATTTTTATCCAAGAGAGATTTACAGACCTAGTCCGTACTACCAAATCCATGACATGGAACCAAAACCAGGAATTCAATGCTGCACTTTAGATGGATTCACATGCTAAAATGTAAACATTTTCACCAGATGTTTCTCCAATAATTTTACTTTCTCAACAAACTATATAAAAGCAAAAAGGCCAGTCTGGTGAGTAGAATTATGCTCCAATATCAGAATTATTTTAGCATCCCGCAAGAAAGACTCGTTAAGAGTCTTTGTTCCTAGACAAAGGAACAAAGGACGTCAATGACAGATTTCAATCTGAAATGGTTAGAATGATTCTTTTATCCACCGTATTCATCTTCAGTGACTGCAAACACTTTTGTTGTCTCACTGAATTAGTCAGCTCACTAGTGCATACATGTCTACCTTGGCACCAACCAAGTGTTTTCTGAATGGCTATGATTCATGAAGGAAAGCTGAGAGAATCCTTTCCACATTTTATTCCTATTTGAGCTCAGTGTTTACAGTCCATTCAACCATATATGTCGAGGATTTAGTATTACCTCTCACCAGTGGTGGATTGCAGGCAGTACGCCCCGGGACGGGCGTACCGGTGCCTGCCAGGAGCACCGGTTAGCATTCCGGTACGGTGTCCAGAGGGCCCACCTGCCCGCCCGCCCTCCTTACCTGTATTTGAGCTCTTTGGCACTTCCGCGCACGCGCATGTAGCGTACAGTGCCTGCACGATACTCCACCAAGCAGCTGGAGCATTGCAGAGCATCGCAGAAGGTAAGGACATATTTGTGTACTGCGTGCATGTGCACATGTTCATGTGGTGGACGCCAGGCCCCGTTGCACCGTACCAGTTGCATCGGCATCCGGAACCCACCACTGCCTCTCACGCATCTGGAGAAATTTCTGCCATTCCATAGAATGCCACTATGAATGTATTAGCCTTAGATTAATGCACTGCAAGTACTGGGTTCTCTGATCATTTGGAAATCTCATTCTATTAAACCAGGGGTGGGCTGCTATGGGTTCACAAGGGTTCAGGAGAACCCCTAGCTAACATTATGGCCGGTTCAGAGAACCTCCAAATCCCACCCTGGCTGGCCCCGCCCACCCCATTCCACCCCTCATACCCCTCCCCTCCCAGGAGTCTCCACGCGACCCATTTTGAATGTGAGGTAAATGCAGGGCCCGCACGGAGGTTCAGGAGGGAGGGAAAAGGGACCTCCTGGAAGGTCTCCGGAGTCCAGGGAGGCAGTTTTCGCCCTCCCAGAGGCTCAAGGAAAGCCGCCAGAGTTGGGGAAGACAAAAACGCCCCCCCCCCACGTGGTGCAGGAAGCCGACTAGGCCCCACCCACCATGGCCACACCCACCCAACAACTGGGTAGAGAACCCATTGCTGAAATTTTTGAAGCCCACCCATTAAAACCCAGTGAAAGAAGACACACCTTGATCATCTTTAAGTCAGGTATTTCCCTTTGGTATCAATTAACAAGATGAGCAACGCAAACAAAAGTAACATTAATCTGTGTATTAGCTCAAGGCAACTGCAAAACCAAAGAATAGCTGTCTTCAGAGAAAGGGGTAACATTTTTTCTAGGTGGTATCTGTGATTTTTAACTGCTCCCTAAAGATCAGAAATGCAGAATACTCTTTGATATGGAACAAATGAAACCATTATAGTTCGACCATTTCTATTGAATTACTGCTATATTTTAAAAACTTGTGTTTTATCACTTGGGTATTTGTCAGCATGATTTTTTGGAGGGTTGCAAACAATTTTTGCATATTTTGTCCTCCCATGATTTAGAGATTCAAGAACCTCAGGGAATGGAATGGGGACAGAGAAATGAAAAGCATGATGATATGTGAAAGCACATGAAAGAACACATCAGCAAAGATCTGATTCTGTTTCCACACTCTAGAGTCCATAAGAGTTGTTATCATACTCAGAAATTATGTTTCAGAGATACATTTCAAAATGTAAAAATGGATAAGTACAGGCTTTCACATCATCTCTACAGACCCCTCACATCCTGGACATAAACTGTTTCAGCTTCTTCCCTCAAGATAATACTAATACAGGACATTGCATGAGGGGGGGGGAATGGGGATTTTGCAGTATCCGTCCCCTGCTACACCCAGAAAGCCACACCCACAAAGCCACGCCCACAGAACCGGTAGTAAAAAAAATTGAATCCTACCTCTGCTTTCATCTTATCTATTTCGTTATCTTATAACTATAACTTTGTTGCTTGTATCTTATGATTTATATTGATTGCTTTAGTTAGTATCCTAGTATGATTTATGTTGATTGCTTATTTAGTATCCTATAATTATCCCTGTGTGTTCTTTTTATTATTTATGACTACTGCATTTTATGGTTATGATAATGATTTATCACTTGTTGGTTGTATGTACAGGCTGAGAGCTTGCGCACCGGAGACAAATTTCTTGTGTGTCCAATTACACTTGTCCAAACAAAGAATTATTTTCTATTTCTTTCAGAAATTAGCAGCTCAGGTTTAGAAAGAACACCCATTTGAATAGAGCACTGCAAAACGCCAATCTAGGAATGGCTTTATGAGTACTTCAGCCCCATTGAGAGTCTGTTTTGGGTCAAAATCCAAACAGCTACAAGCAATACAGACGTTGTCTTAATTGACAGCTAGACAGCCTAACATACACTGGCTACTGATCTGATCTGATCTTAGAATCCTGCCAGCTTTCAAGGTCTCTCTTTCTTACCTCCAGTTGACAAGAGTAATGGAAATATATTGTCAACATTCATGGATTAGAGGCAAACATTTGTTCTATGTAGGGTTGATGTATTTTAAACAAATCTGCCACCACTATACATAACTCTGAATAGGAGTCATATATTCGTATTTTGTGTTTCTTCTCTTTCAGGTTATTAAATGAAAAAAGGTGGACTTTTAACATCAATGTTGATAGCAGTAAATATTTGGTGGAATTAGAAGGCTCAACTTTCTTCCAAAAAAATCTGTATTAGTACTAATCTTAAATAGCAACCAAATATTTCTTCAATATAACTGGGATGAAAAGGGAGAAACTTCCAGGTCAAACAAACAGGACCTGAGAGAGAGATCTAAGTTTCATCACCTTTTTCTGACCAAAAATCACTTGAGCATTCTTCTATGAGGCAAGAATATCTGGGTTTGGTTTTTCCCCCCAAAATACTCATTATGTAACAGATCAAATACATCCATACTGATGTATGTTTTTAGGAATAAAATCACACACAAATGTCTATGAAGAGTCTCAGTCATCCAGATCTTATCAAGTTCACAAGGACACTCTTGATGTTAAGTTTATGTGATTTTCCCAAAGATGCTTTTTCAAAAGGCAACTGGACTTTGTTTTTCTTTGAAGACATTTCACTTGTCATTCCAAAAAGCTTCTTCTGAAGAAACTGAGAAACGGAAAGTCTTCAAGGAAAAACAAAGTTCAGTTGCCTTTTGGAAAATCCCATAAACTTAACATCAAGGGTTTTCTTGTGAACTTGATAAGTGTCCAACCAGCCTCTTCTGGAATTTTTAACTGAATAGTGTAATGCTTAATGCCAAGTATGTAGCCAAGTCACATATTATCAGTTTTTACCTTCTCTTGACTACCATCACTGTGGTTCTTCAGTGGATTTGTGAGAGCAATAAAATCAAATATCCAAATGTGGAGGTAGCCACAAGAATCAGGAGAGAATGCTTAAGAATGTTTGAAGTTGGAGTTGGAGAACTTCTATTTAAAAGATATTGACAGACTTGTCACAAAAATTATGAGATTTGATTGGATGGCGGAACAAATCATAACACTGACAGAATTCTTCTTAACCAAGTTATGAGATCACCTTGCTTGAAAATTACTGTTAAGTGTGACAATTCTGTGTGTGATTCCTATGAAGGATTTTCTTCTATTTATCCTGAAATTGCCACAGCTTTTCATCAAAAATAAAATTTGTGGTTAATTTCTAAAGATTTTCTGAAGGTTAAAAATGATATCCATTATGAATGACCATTATGAGAACTTAGCTGCTAGATTATAAAAATAAAATTAATAATGTCATAATATTCCCAAACTACAGATAATATACTCTTCTTCAGTTGTATGCTTTAACTCCCAGACCTCAAAGGACTTTGTGTTGTTGGGGCTTGTAGGCACTATACTCACAGACAGCTGGAGGACCCAGGCTAGAAAAGGCCAGGCTTAAATATTGTAAGGTAGTCCTCAACTTACAACAGTTTATTTAATGACTGTTCAAAGTTGCCATGGCCCTAAAAAAAAGTGACCATTTTCCACATTTTTTGCAGCAACCCTATGGCCACATGATCAAAATTCAGCTGTTTGGCAACTGGCTCATATTTATGACATTTGAAATATCTTGGGGTCATGTGATCAGCTTCTGCAGCCTACTGACTAACAAAGTCAATGGGGAAACCAGATTCGCATAACAACAGTGTTACTAACTTAAAAACTGCAGTGACTCACTTAACAACTGAGGTGAGAAAGGTAGTAAAATGGGTCAAAATTCACTTTACAAATGTTTTACTTGGCAACAGAAATTTTGGGCTCAATTGTGGTTATACGTTGAGGACTGCCCATATTGAGTATGCTATAGCTAGCTAGCTGTACATCGTGATGTGTTTTGTAGAATCTGCTAGAAACCATCATACATTAGTGCTCAAAAGCTTCTCTACAGTATTTCATGTTGCAACATTTGTAAAAGAAGGAATAAGGCAAACATTTTACCTCAAAGAATTGGAAACTGCCAAGATAGGTCTCCATCTACAGATCAAAGCAAAGAGATGGGAGGATACTTCTATAAAGAAATGAATACAAGATTGTTATTTTTAAAGAGGATTTGTAAAGAAACAAGCAACAAAGAATGCAGTTTTGATTATGCAATCACACATGAGTCACACACTCAAGATAACTTTGGAAATGCATTATCAACTAACTTGGTAACCTATAAGTTTCTTTCTACATTTACATATTATATCCACTTATCCGCACACCCAATTCTTATAAAAATGTGTTCCAAGAACAGAAATAACATATTAGCAAGGGAGATTCCAACACACATTTAAGGTTTGAAACCAGGATCATCCTAGTAGCCTAGAGGTTGTGTTTTGATTCACACATGACACTAAGGCAAGATTTGTTGAAAAATGAAAGTTGATTAAAATAATGGAATACCTTATTAAGCTGTAATTTGATAGATGATTTCTATACTGTAAGAAGCGGAAACCAATTCCGTCTTCCACACTAGGGTTTAGTGAAGTGTGTGAATCTAGGTTTCCTGTGATCATGGTTAGTCATGGTTAGTCAATTTGGAGCAAAGGAGATCAACCACATGGCAGAAGAAGAAAAAGAGAAATCAAATAAAACATATTCCTTAGGCATCACATTCTCTGGGTCTGTGAAAACCTGTTTTGATGGCGCAATGATGAGGCAAGATACTTTTTGCCTAAGTATGCAAAACTATTGATCCACATGAATCAATTTTATCTGGGACACCACAAAAAGCTTGTCAGAACAAGTACCAGTTGAAGGTAAGCAGTGAATGGCAATCCAGATTTTACCATACTAATGTAGCCTATTAAATGAAACAAATCAATCAACTTCTCACCCATCTTGGAAAAACAGATTCTGATCAGCAGGCTCAGACAGCCCTAATTGACACCCAAGAAACTTCGCCATACTTCACCGCTTGCAGAATGCCAAGTCAAGGTGACAATCATGTATTATACATAATCACTTTTAATGTGTTTAACAGTTTGCATGTATTCGTATGTGAAAAACTATGCCGGATTAGCTTCATAAATCTGCTTAGTAAGGGAGGCTAAACTGATGAAATTCAGTTTATTATTGGAGGCAGTCTGTTCTCAGGATATGCATGTCACTTGATCCTGTTGGCTAATCACACTTTCTATGGTACATAACCTGGGTAATCTTTTGAATCAAAAACAAATGTACTTGAGCGGCAGGTGATATAATTAAATCAATTGCCACTCTAAAGACACCACTTTTTTAAAAAAAAAAAAGTATCAAGGATTGTGGCAATTTCAGGGCAAAACAAGAGTCACAGACCAAGACAAATACACAGGACATGCCATGTGAAGAAGGATGGCATTGACTCTCCAGAAGGACCAGGACTTTTGTCCCTTGAGAAGAAGTGAGAACATTTCACAACTGCAATCTCTAGCACTGAATGATCTCAGGCCTTACATAAAGTAGAGAAAATCTAACGGTGGCTTTTTTCACAGAGGTAGCTCATATATATCTCTCTGTATGTGGAATACATGAGAACTGCCAGTCAAACTTCAGTAACATTGAGCCCTTCGCTGCAGGCAAGTTGAAGTGCTTTCCAAAAGTGCTTTTCAAGGCTTCAAAAGTTTTAGCAATTTTGGGTTGGTGGGTAGGCATGGCCATAGTGGGCGTGGCCTAGTCAGCCTCCTGCACCTTGCAGGGGGGGGTTGCCCTCCTCGGGCTCCGGAGGCTTTTCTCCAGGCTCCGGGAGACGAAAACAGCCTCCCCCAAGCCCATTTTTTGTCCTCCCCTAGCCTCCGTGCGTGCCCTGCACTTACCTGCATCCAAAACGGGCCACATGGGGACTCCTGGGAGGGGTGGAGTGGGGTGGATAGGGCGAGCCAGGAGTGGGATTTGGGAGGGTTCTCTGAACTGCACAGAATCTTAGCTAGAAGTTCTCCTGAACCCCTGCAAACTCCCAGCAGCCTACCCCTGCTTACAATCCAGCAGGAAATTTCCCCCAAAAAACCACCCTGTGAGGTGGTTGGGCTAAGAGAAAGCAACTGGCCCAAAGTCACCCAGCTTGCTTTCATGGCTAAGGAGGAACTAGAACTCACAGCCTCCCACTTTCTAGCCTGGTTCCTTAACCAGCCTAAAACAAATTGCTCTTAATGAATTAATGCTCTTGTTGCACAAAAATCAAAGGTCTTGCTCACCATTGCCTGCTTTATTTTTTAAAAAAGGTTTTGTCATTCATCTTAATATTCTTGGGTATATGCAGTTCCAATTCCTTTTTCTCTACGGGGTAGCACAGGATCAAAAATCGGTGTTTGTGTTCCTTTTTGCAATGTTTTAGTGTGCTTTTTAAAGTGTTTGAAAATGAAAGTTAGGGATGAGCCGTGGCCCTGTTTCTTTTTATTGGCCTTTTTAAAATTGGGATTTCCATTTTTGGAAAACAGTCATTTTGCTTCTGTGCATCTGACTTTGCTGACTAGCCATTCTAGCACGCTGTGAATTGCATGGCGCTAGCTTCCAGCTGAGTTTCCATGGCTGTACCTTTGAGTGATTTTCAAGGATTCTGAAAAAAAAATTGACATATTTGGATCTGGATGCTTTCTCTTTACCTCTTTTGACAGCTAATGTGGCTTTAAGAATATCTAGATTCTTTGCCCCCTCCAAATTATACTTTTCCCCAATCTAGATTAGGGATGTCGAACTTGAGGCCCACGGGCCAGATGCGACCCGAGCTGGCCCTGCCCCCATCCAGTTTAACAAAGGGGGAGGGAAGTCCCGATACGTCATGTGACAATGACGTGACGACGCAAGTTTGACACCCCTGATCTACATGATTGGGAAAAGTGACTAAAATTGACTAATCATTACTATTTTCCCAATTTCCAGTTTGTTTATTATTGTTAAATTACCTATTCCAGGGGTGGAATCCAGCATGTTCTGACAGGTTCTGGAGAACCAGTAGCAGAGATTTTGAGTAGTTTGGAGAACTGGTAGCGGAAATTTTGAGTAGTTCAGAGATATTTGGCTGGCATTCGTGGGGTGGGAATGGAAATTTTGCAATATCCTTCCTCCAGGAGTGGGGTGGGAATAAAGATTTTGGAGTATCCTTCCCCTGCCACACCCACCACGCCACACCGGCCCCAGAGAACCGGTAGTAAAAATAATTGAATTTCACCATTGACCTATTCTTAATTTCAATAATTCCAGCATAGGCAATAATGGGAAATTAAGTGAGAGGAAGATTTTAATGGATTCCACTCAGAGTAAACAGTTGATTCATCATGATAATGCTAGAGGCAAAATAAGCATGTGGGGGAAAAAAAGAATGAATCTGTGACCCTCCAGCTGTTTCTGGCTACAATTCCCAGCACCCACAGCCAACATGCTAATAGTGAGGAAACTAGAAGTTTTAGTTGAGTAACGTCCTGAGGACCTTAGGTTGCTCAACAGATATTTTCTTATCTTCCATAACATGGAAAAGGTCAGTACATTGCCCTGGGTCACCAGTGACTCTAACTCCAAACTCTTGTTAATAGTATGTGCAGGAGACACGCTTGCGTGCTCCAACCTCTTTTCTCTTTCAGAGTATCTACAAAAAGCTTTCACTGCCCTGTTCAATAAACTATGGTTTCTCTTCAGAAAAGTATCAATGGTGGTTTTGTAAAATAAGCAAAAGAACAACAGCCATCATTTGAAATTGGGTTTGTTGCACTCATCAGATTTGTGACTGGTAAGACTCATTGCATTCGGTCCTAGTAGAGTTTCTTGGTTAAACAGAATCCATGATTTACTTCTATCCATGTGCTGTGTAAAGTCACCCAAGCACGACCTAGTCATTTTAATATGTTTTAAAACTGGCATAGGTCTATTTTCAAGGAAGGACCCAGTAAGAAAGAGAACCCAATACTTCCAGTCCAAAATTCATTCAGATTTATCCCAACAGCATTAAACTAGAGTTCAACATTATGTGTTAAAGATCGTTCTTAGTCATTTCTTCTATTTCCAGAAGGAAGGACAGAGAAGAACAAAAGAATGATGAAGTCTCCTTGTTTTCCTTCTGTTTTTACTTACAAGTCTTGAATCGTCAACGATGTTCTTTTGCGGGTATATGAACTTAACAGCCAACAGCTGCCAATAAGAAACTTGCAGCAGAGGCAAACAAGGGTGTGCTACACTACTTCAGGATTCCTGGCAAATTTTTATCTGAGTCATGAGCTAATTGCACATCATGATTTCCATGTAACCTGAAACACTCTCAGGCTCAAAGACGTATTAAGCCAGCAATTGTATACCTCAGTATTACTTTCTCCTATGAATGCTGGGAACTGGAATTTTTTTATTTATTACTGATCTTTGGTTGCTTCTTACCCATATGCAATGCTGAGGAAAAAGGCAGCAGAAGAATCTGTCCCAGGCCACTATAAAGCTTTTTTGTTCACACAGGTAGTCCTCGACTTACGACCCCAATTGAGCCCAACGTTTGTTAAAGTGAGTTTTCCCCTTTTTACAACCTTCCTTGCCACAGCTGTTAAATGAATCACTGCAGTCATTAAGTTTGTAACACAGTTATTAAGTGAAACTGGCTTCCCCGTTGACTTTGCTTATCGGAAGGTCACAAAAGGAGATTATATGACACCCCCCCAGGATACAGCAACGGTCACAAATATGAGTCAGTTGCCAAGCATTTGAATTTTGATTCCATGACCATGGAGATGCTGCAAAGGTTATAAGTGTGAAAAGCGGTCATGTCACTTTTTTCAGTGTTATAACTTCAAACGGTCATTAAGCAAACTTTTGTAAGTCGAGGACTACTTGTATTATCTGACTTTGGGAAAAATAAATCAGTTTGGGAACTAAACAGAGCTGCCATGCCCATCCCTGCAATACTGCAGTAACGTGATCCTCAGTTGTCACTTAGGCAGGCTTACAAATATCCAGTTTCAAGCACTTTTTCAACTCTTTCAAGACGCCCACTTGTACAGATGTCTGTGGGCAAATGTGCTGGATGATTCAGATTATATAAGACCACATGAGCCTAATACTTAATGCTGTGGTATTGCACCCTTGCCATGTTTATGAGTGACACGCCTATATGAAATCCTCCCATTGAAAATTGGACTAAAAGAGGCAGGTCTATGGCGGCAGCTCCATTTGGACAGATAAGGTGGATGAGTGATCAGGAAATTTGGAGAATCCTTGAGTAGGTCTACTGACCAAACAGTGATTGAAAATCAAAACAGAGGGGCAAATAACCGATTGAAAGAAATCGGATTTTTAGTCTTGCTTTCTCCTGTTACAAATCAAACTCTTCCCTTAAATAACCTGACAGCTGTAGGTAAATAAATAAACCAATTAGCACACATCTTATTGTGCCTGTACAGGTAGTCCTTGACTTGCAACAGTTTACTTAGTGACTGTTTGGAGATACAACGGCACTGAAAAAGTGGCTTATGATCATTTTTCACACTTACAATATTGCTGCATCCTCGTGGTCACGTAATTTTCATCCAGACACATGACCACTGCTTCATATTTATGACAGTTGCAGTCTCCTGGGGTCATGGGATCATCTTTTCAACCTTGTGAAAAGCAAAGTCAATGGGGATGCCTGATTCACTTAACAACCAGGTTAACTAATTTAACAACTGCAGTGATTCACTTAACTAAGTCAATGACTATCTGTACACTGCAGATAAAGGGATACATTATTGGAAGGCTTTTTTTCACATCTACTTCCACCTTATTTCCAACATACTAGGTTACAAATTCAAATTTACTGTATTTTTCAGAGCATAAGACGTACCTTTTTCCCTCAAAAAAGAGGGTGAAAACCTGGGTGCATCTTATACAGTGAATACAGCATTTTTTGCCTCCCGAAAACCTGCCCGCTTTGGAAAAATGGCTGTGCGTAGCCTTTAGGAAGCTTCCAGAGTGCTCCTGGGGGCTGGGGAGGGCAAAAATGAGCGAAAAATGAGCCATTTTTGCACGTTTTTACCTCCCCAGCCCCCAGAGGCACTCTATAAGCCTCCTAAAGGCTATGAATGCCCTTTTTGATGAAAAATGGACCATTTTGGGAGGTCTACAGAGTGCAAAAACTTTTTTAAAAAATTACTCTGGTGCGTCTTATACTCCGAAAAATACGGTAGTTAACCTCAAAGAAATTGACATTTTATGTGCTAGGCCTCTGCAGCCATGCTACCTGCGGATACTGAGAGCTATATCCTCATCTGGAAAGCATCACTCTGGCAAAGAAGACATAAACAGTTTTGCAAGAAAAACAAAAGTATTTTTATCATACACTATATTGCCAAAAGTATTCGCTCACCCATCCAAATAATCAGAATCAGGTATTCCAATCACTTCCATGGCCACAGGTGTATAAAATCAAGTACCTAGGCATGCAGACTGTTTTTACCAACATTTGTGAAAGAATGGGTCGCTCACAGGAGCTCAGTGAATTCCAGCGTGGAACTGTGATAGGATGCCACCTGTGCAACAAATCCAGTCGTGAAATTTCCTCGCTCCTAAATATTCCACAGTCAACTGTCAGCTGTATTATAAGAACGTGGAAATGTTTGGGAATGACAGCAACTCAGCCACGAAGTGGTAGGCCACGTAAACTCATCCAACATCAGTGTGTGACCTCACAAATGCGCTTCTGGAAGAATGGTCAAAAATCCCCATAAACACACTCCTGAACCTTGTGGACAGCCTTCCCAGAAGAGTTGAAGCTGTTATAGCTGCAAAGGGTGGACCAACGTCATATTGAACCCTATGGATTAGGAATGTCACTTACAGTAAGTTCATATGCGAGTAAAATCAGGTGAGCGAATACTTTTGGCAATATAGTGTACATTATAGGGTTACAAAATATCATTCAAGGATACAGAACATTCTGTAAGATCCTTGCTACACATACAAGTTTGTCTCCTCAGATTCTCATCTCAGGTTACCTTGAAAAATTAAAACTACATCCAAGGAATTTCACTGCCTTTTTCACCCTTGCCTCCGATCCCCATGTGAAATCCTGTTTTGCAGTGGAAAATTTATTTTACTGTGCAATAGTATTTATGGTGTATATTTATGGATGATTATTCTGGGTTTCCTTTTCAGGCTATCATGTTGTTTCTCAATGTTGTTGTTTTTTAAAGAAAAAAGTTCATTACAATTTTGTTATCTTCAAATATAATTTAGAACTAGTAACTGTACTGTAGTTTTTAAATTGAGGCTTGAATGTATATATTTATTAATTCAGTGATTCTCAACCTGTGGTCGGTAGACCCCGAGTTGTGTGGGGCTGTGATGTCATCACAGGAGTTCTGAGAAGGCTTGATTTAAAACTTGAGTTAAGTCTTGGAAGTCCATGGCCATGGTTTGTGGCCACAAAAGGTATTTAAAGGGGCCCATAGTAAAGAAAAGGTTGCGAACCACTGTATTAATTGACATGTGCCATCAAGTCAGTATCAACTTTCAGCAAACACATAGTTTTTCTCCATAATGGCACCTACTGCCATTTACCACTTAATCCACCCATCATGCTACTAAAAAACTAAAGCTGAAATGTCAATAAAATGCCTTACTGCACATGGTTTATGTGCTCTATAACACAGTTCTCAGGAAAATGTTACTATGGGTTTTATTTTTTAAAAAAAGAACGTTGGTCTTACCTGAACGTGTCTTTTCATTGTGGTAGGGGGAGTCGTCACGTGTGGGTATTCTCATAGCCTGATTGGTCCAAAGACTGAGAGCAAACGCTTAAATACTCCTGGCTTTCCTTTCCTCCCCAGTTCCTCGAAGGCGAACAGCAGAACTGAAACTATAAACACAAACAACACAACCTCCCTCCCCGGAGGGACCCCGGGCTCCCCTTGGCCCCACATCACTAGGGTCGGGTCGTGACGACTCCCCCTACCACAATGAAAAGACACGTTCAGGTAAGACCAACGTTCTTTTTCCATTGTGGGAGGGGGAGTGGTCACGTGTGGGACATACCAAAGCCCAGTCCCAAGGGAGGGAAACTCAACCCAAAACTATGGCCCAAGGGGAGTATCTGCTACCACCCTTTGCAACACTCGTCTCCCAAAGGCCGCATCCGCCGAAGCGAACAAATCCAGACGATAATGTCTGATAAATGGCGTCGGGGACGCCCAAGTGGCGGCCCGACAGATGTCCTCAAGGGGGGCCCTAGTGGCCCAGGCCACCGTAGTCGCGGCACTTCTAGTGGAGTGAGCCGTTATCCCTGAAGGAACGGGACACCCTGCTGCCGCATACGCTTCCTGGATGGCCTGACGCAGCCAACGGCCAATAGTGGCTGAAGACACCCTAGCGCCCAATGTCCTAGGTTGAAAGGACACAAATAAGGCCTCCGACCTGCGGAACTCTACCGTCCGTCGGAGGTAAATGCGCAAGGCTCGACGAACATCAAGACGGTGCCAGAGCCGTTCCCTATCTGAAGACGGGCCCGGGCAAAAGTCCGGGAGAACAATCTCCTGGGCCCTGTGAAACGGGGTGTTTACCTTCGGAAGAAAGGTAGGGTCAAGTCGAAGCACCACCCTATCCGAATGAAAGTGGCAGAGGTCATCTTTGGATGATAATGCCCCCAACTCCGAGATACGCCGGGCGGATGTAATCGCCACAAGAAAAACTACCTTAAGGGACAGGAACCTGAGATGAACCGATCTAAGCGGCTCGAACGGGGCCCCCGTTAAAGCTCTGAGGACCAGGGACAGGTCCCACGTGGGGAACCTGTGGACAGGGGGAGGCCGGAGATTGGCCGCCCCCTTGAGAAACCTCTTGACCAGGGGAGAATGAGCTAGTGAAGAGGAGCCCACTCCCCCCAGAACTGACGATAGAGCGGCCACCTGACGCCGCAAGGTGTTGTGAGACAGACCGCTCTCTAAGCCCTTCTGCAAGAAATCTAAGACATTAGGAATGGTGGCTCTAGTCGGGGAGACCTGATTGTGGGAGCACCACCTCACGAATGCGTCCCAAGTTGAGTTGTAGATGCGATTTGTGGACGGACGCCTGGAAGCCTCGATGGTGCGGATGACCCCCGCGGACAGCTGAGCCGCCCTCAGCAATCCCCGTTCAACAACCATGCGGTCAGATGAAGCCACTGGGGCTCCGGATGGATCAGGACCCCTTGGCGTAAGATCACCTCCTCCCGTGGAATCCTCCATGGAGGGGCCACCGATAGCTGGGTGAGATCCGCAAACCAAGGCCGCCTGGGCCAAAAGGGGGCCACCACTATGACCAGAGCCTTCTCCGCCACCACCTTCCTGATAACCCCCGGGATGAGCGGAATTGGGGGAAAAGCGTACAGGAGACCCGCCGGCCACCTGCTCCTGAGAGCGTCCGTCCCCTCCGCCCCCCGGGACTGAAAGCGAGTGAAGGACCGGGGCAGATGTGCGTTCGTCGGAGACGCGAAGAGATCCACCAGGGGCGAGCCAAACCGCTGGCAAATCCTCCGGAAGAGGTCCAGATGGATCTGCCACTCTCCATTGTCCAGAGTGGCTCGACTCAGCCAATCCGCCTGATGGTTGGAGAGGCCGGAGATGTGTTCCGAGACCAAGGACAAGAGGTGTTTCTCTCCCCAGGTGCCCAGCCTCAGAGCCTCCAGCCAGAGCGCTCGAGACCGCGTCCCCCCCTGTCGGTTGATGTGCGCCTTGGTGGCCACATTGTCCATCAGAAGGAGCACGTGCCGACCCTCCACCAAGGACCGGAAGTGTTGGAGGGCGAGCCTGGCCGCTTTTAGTTCTAACCAATTTATGTTGTGGCGGAGGTCTGTCTGGGTCCACCTGCCCTGAGCCAGGCGGGAACCCACCAGAGCTCCCCACCCGAACAAGCTCGCGTCCGTGGTGACTGTCACTCTGTCCGGCTCCCAGAAGGAGCAGCCCCCCTGAATGGCCGGAGACGTCCACCACCGAAGGGAAGCGCGCACCCCCGCCGGGAGACAAAGGGTACGGAGCGAGTTGCTCATCCGGTCCCTCTGGAACGGAATGAGCTCCCACTGCAGAGGGCGGAGATGGAGCCTGGCCCACGGAACTATCCCAATGCACGACACCATCTTGCCCAGCAACTGTGATAACGTGAGGACAGAAATGGACCGACTTACGCGGACCTTTTCCGCCAGCTGGCGCAACCCGTCCTGACGGTCCTGAGACAGACGCACCACCCCCTCCTCCGAGTCTATCACCGTCCCCAGATGAAGGATGCGAGTGGAGGGAGACAGATGGCTCTTGGGGAAGTTTACTGAGAACCCCAGGGACTGAAGAGTCCGGATAGTTAGCTGGAGATCCGAGATCGCCCGCGGAAGGGATCCCGCCTGGACCAAGACGTCGTCCAGGTAACATTGTAGTCTCACTGGAACAGCCCGAAGGTGCGCTGCCAGAGCCGCCAGCACCTTCGTAAAGGTGCGGGGGGCCGAGGCCAGGCCAAACGGGAGAGCCCTGTACTGATAATGTTGGTTCCCATGCGAGAACCGTAAGAACCTGCGGTGAGAAGGGAAGATCGGGATGTGAAGATAGGCCTCTGTGAGGTCTACCGATGCCAGGAAATCCCCCTTCCTGATGCCCTGAAGAATAGACTTGAGTGATGACATTTTGAACCGTCTGTACACCAGGAAACGGTTCAGACGTTTGAGGTCCCGAATTGCTCGCCAACCCCCCGAACTCTTCGGAACCACGAACAGGTTGGAGTAGTGGCCCAGCCCCCTCTCCAAACGGGGGACTAACTCCACCGCCTGAATGTCCAGGAGATGTTTGATTGCCTGCTCCATCAGGCGGCGGCGCTCCAGGCTCCGAGACGTAGGGAACGATCTGAAGGAGTTCGGGGGTGTGGAGAGAAATTCTAACCTGAGTCCTTGGCGAACTGTGGACCTCACCCATGTGTCTGACGTGATGTCGTCCCAACGATCCGCGTAGAGGGACAGGCGGCTGCCTATGGGACGACTCGGGTTCGAGTCACTTCCCCCTACGGTACGGGCGACTGCCGCCCCCCCGAAAGGGCCGACGGGACTGATGCTGGAACCTATTCCTGTCCTGATAGGGCTGACGCGAAAACTGCCTGTCTGACCTGAAAGAAGAAAAGCGTTGTTGGTGATCAAACTCAGATGCTCTATAAGACTGCCTGCGGTAAGGATGAGACCTATTCTCTGACTTTTTGGTAGAAGATGGGAGGACCTTCTTCTTGTCCTTATTTTCGACAAGAATTGGGTCGAGAGCCTCCCCAAAGAGGGTGGGGCCCTTGAACGGGGCGGCCGCCAGATCCCATTTAGCCTTATTATCCATCTGCCAATTACGCAACCAAAGGAGACGGCGAGAGGTCACCGAGGTGGCCAGGGCGCTGGACGCGAATTTTACTGTGTCCAAAGTCGCGTCCGCGGAAAATTCGGCAGCCGCAACGATCTTGAACAGATCTTGGTGCAACCGTTCGTCCTGGATCGGGATGCGATCCTGGAGCTTGTGTAACCACATAACCGTAGCCCGGTTGAAATAAGACGCAGCAGCCGCTGCCCTAATGGCCCACGCTGTGGCGTTAAAGTTCTTCCGCAAGGTAAGTTCAGCCCGTTTGTCTTCGGGCTTCAACTTATCAGCCGCGTCCCCAGACACCACTGGGGAAGAAGATACCAGGGCGGCCACCGGGGCGTCAATGGAAGGCAGCTGAATGGCACTCGCAAAAGTCTGCTCCACATTATAGAAGCGACGGTCATTGCTCCCGGGGTTAGGGAAATTGGAAGGGCGAGACCACTGATTGGTCAGAACCTCCATGAACAAAGGGGGAGCCGGAATCTCAGCCTTGTTAGTGGACGTGTTTGAAAACATGGCCATATCCGGGTCCCTTGGAGGAGGAACCATAGGATCACCTGTGCCCACCTTGGTGGTCTTCCTAGCCTTGCCCAGAAGGATCTTGAACATGGCCGGGTGAAAAAGCCCCTTGGGCGGAGGACTCTCGGGCCTGGCAGTCTCCTCATCGTCAGAGAACCCCATACCTTGGGGATTCTCCTCCCCCAGGGCTGAGGCCTCGCTTACCATAGACGGAGACGATGCCCTGTACTGGGATCTAGCAGAAAGGGAACCCCTATCTCTTTGTGCAATGCCCCTAGTAATAGCAGTCGAAATAAGCCTCTTAATGTTCTCAGGGAGATGCTCTAGATCCTCCTCCCCCTCCATAAGAAGAGCCAGGCCTTTGAGGGGCCAGCCTGCGTGAGGACACAGGTCCCCTGGAAGTTCCCTCCAAGGGGTCATCCTCATCCTCCCTTGCTAACCTTGGTGAGATAGAGGGGGAAGGAGAGGGAGACTCCCTCCGCCTAGAATACCTGCGGGGCCTGGGTGGATAGACAGAAGGGGAAGAAGGGCTGAACCCCCTGGGAGAGGATCGGATTGATCTAGGCCTGATGGGCGAACGAGACCTGCTGGCTGAAGCCCGCCCCGCAGACCTGGCCTGCCTTTCGGCCCTGGCAAAGGTCTTTTCCAATGCCCTATGTCTCCTTGCCTCCTCCCTGGTGGAGGCCCTGGATGGTCGCTGGGCCGTCCCTGGAGCACCCGAGGGATCCCCGGCCCCCTTTGCTTGTTCCCCTCCTGCCAGACCTCGGCCTGGCCCTGGGAAATGCCCGCGTCCCTTTCCATCGCTTACTCACGTGTCCAGTAGTCCAGGGGACGCGTAGAGAAGGCCGCTGTAGGCCCTTTCGGAGCCTGGACCTTCCTAGAAGCAAGGCCTGTGCTAGGCCGACCGCCTGCAAGTAGGCCTGGGCGAGCTCAGAGTTTGCAGAGGCCCCGCGCACGTGGCGCGATTCAAAATGGCCGCCGGAACACAAACGCGGCAAAAATAAGTTGAAACCGCGTGGCGCGGCTTCTCCCACCTCCTGCTGCAGCAGCAGCGGCTTTGCGGCACCCTGGGGCCTCGCGGCAGTCCCGCACGCACTCCCCCTTCGCTCGCACCTCTCACAACTTGAAAAAGATCGCACCCGGGCGAAAACGCCGTTTCTAGCGATCCGCGGCTTTCCCAGCCGCTTTAAACTCCGACTTTTTTCCTTTGGCGCCGAAGGCTGCTTTTAAAGCACCTACAAGCCTCGGCGCGGCTGCAGCTGTCCAGAGCCGGCACCCCCGCAGTCCCGGGGGTCGGGCTAGGCTCCACGCCCTCAGAAGGGAGGCAAGAGCCCCCAAGAGGGCCCCCCCACGTTTAGAGGCAGACCCTGTCCCTTTGGGCCACAGCCGCAAATTTTAAACTGTTGGAAAACAATTTAAAATGCCCAATTAGCCAAATCCAGACCAAATTAAAGTAAATAACTTAATAAATTCCTAACTACACACTGATTCTCAAGTGATTGGACCAAAAAGACTGAGAGGAACTGGGGAGGAAAGGAAAGCCAGGAGTATTTAAGCGTTTGCTCTCAGTCTTTGGACCAATCAGGCTATGAGAATACCCACACGTGACCACTCCCCCTCCCACAATGGAAAATAGTCAGTTTAACAGCTTCATATCAAGTTGAACACTGAAAGTGGCAAATAAAAAAAAGTAACATGAATGATAACACAATATATGAAAACACAATATATGTTAAAACTCTCAAGTAATTTGTATTATATTAGAACACAAATAAATTAGGGGTTTGGAGGAGGAGAAACATATCTAACAGAAAAGAAAGATTAACATCAGTAACCCTAACATCTTGTCTACCACATAATTGTCACTGTCTGCAATAATCCCACTTTGATGCAATTTTTCAAAAGTTTCCTAAACATGTCAGTCCTTTTCTGATATGATGGAAAGCAGCAAGCTTCTGACCATGGCTCTCTTCATAAAGATAGGATGAAACGGATCAAATTGTCCTGCAATGATAAAGAATCTTAAGGTATTCAACTATCAAATTTGGATGAAAACAAAGAGGACAATGCAAATATTGGAAAGTTACCATTTCTAATTTCAAGAGTTCCAAAAACCATGTTTGGGGAATGCTTTCATTGCCAATGGTGAAAAGCAAAGCTTTAAGTTCTTTTAAACTCACTATCAAGACAGATGTCGAGGAGGAGGAGGAAGAGGAGGGACAAGGAAGTCAGCTGTATGTTGAAGGAACAGAGTGACTGGGTTTACATATGATGCTAAGCAGTGGTGGGTTCCTGCTGGATCGCACCGGATCGCGCGCGCTCCCTTTCAGCGCTCCACCTGGCTTGCGCGCTCCCTTTCAGCGCTCCACCTGGCTTGCGCGCTCCCTTTCAGCGCTCCACCTGGCTCTCGCGCTCCCTTCCGGCGCTGAAACCGGAAGTACAGTCTTGCCCCGCCCCTGGCGAAGCAACGACGCCTGCCTGCGCTCCACCAGCTCGGCTGGGAACGGAGATGTTTCCTCAGCGGAGCGGAGCGCCTGAAAAGACTTTTCAGGCGCTCCGCTCCGCTGAGGAAACATCTCCGTTCCCAGCCGAGCTGGTGGAGCGCAGGCAGGCGTCGTTGCTTCGCCAGGGCCGGGCAAAACTGTACTTCCGGTTTCAGCGCCGGAGGGGAGCGCGAGAGCCAGGTGGAGCGCTGAAAGGGAGCGCGCAAGCCAGGTGGAGCGCTGAAAGGGAGCGCGCAAGCCAGGTGGAGCGCTGAAAGGGAGCGCGCGCGATCCGGTGCGATCCGGGAGGAACCCACCACTGATGCTAAGAAATGAAATGGTTTATTTGGTTCTGACAAACCCAACAGACAATACATAAAACAAACTGCAGCTCTGAATTATATGCAATCACAGCCAGATTTCATTCTCCTTAATATGCAGCCAGGTAAAAACCTCTGAAAAACTTACGTTTGTTTCCTATCTTATGACATTTTGGTTAGCCTTAAAGAATTCACTGTCCATTTTGAAGTGTTTCTTATAGACCAGGAGTGTCAAACTCAAGGCCCAGAGGCCAGTGCTTAGATCTGGCCCACGGGGCCACCCTGGAAACAGTGAAGGACTGTCCCACAGTGCCTCTGCCAGCAAAAACATAGCTTGCAAGGGCCACAGATGGATCTCCCAAGCGCAGTTTTCACTGGCAGAGGGTTGCAGCAAGCCATTGCAGCCCAAAACGGAGCCCAGGAGCCCATTTTTGCTGGCAGAGCTCTCAGGCCACAACAGGCGCCTCCGACATGAGTGACGTCAAGCTGGCCATGTCCACCATGGCCACACCCATCCTGGCCCCTCAAGGTCAAGCACAATCCTGATGCGGCCCCCAATGACACCCCTGTTATAGACCATTATGTCTATCTTTGCATTCTTATTTTAAAGTCATCAGAAATATCCTACACCTACTCAACAATGTCAAGCAGACATTAACCCTGGCAGGTTCTACACTCATCTCAGAAGGAGCTTTATCGCCATCACAGAACAACTGCCATTCATCCTTGTCAGAAGCACCAAAGCTCTTTCATGGTGAAAGGATCAACTAGTGATGAGCCACGGTGGTTAGAGTGCACTACTGCAGGCTACTTCTGCTGATCACTGGCTGCCGGCAGATCGGCAGTTCAAATCTCACCAGGCTCAAGGTTGACTCAGCCTTCCATTCTTCCGAGGTGGGTAAAATGAGGACCCAGATTGTCTGGGACAATATGCTGACTCTATAAACTGCTTAGAGAGGGCTGTAAAGCACTGTGAAGCAGTATATAAGTTTAAGTGCTATTGCTATTGCTAGAGTGACATCACAGTTGTCTGGGGGACACCCAATTGGGGTTCCCTTTTTTGTCCCCATTAAGATGCCCACCAAAATTGTACCCATTTATCTACTCAAAGTTGCCCGCTTGTGAACTGCTAGGTTGGCAGGAGCTGGAGCAAGTGACAAGAGCTCACCCCACCACACAACAGCAACTGGGTCTTGAACACGAGTCTGCCAATCATCAGCCCAGCATCCTAACCATGTCCTAACCAAAACAATTGCTTAATCACAATAGTTTCATAAACTCCCAGCACTACTGGCATCACACTTCAGAAGCAGTAGCATAATCGGTGTGGTATTGTAAAGGCTACTGCAATACAATTCTTTAATTTTTCAAAGCTTTATTCCCACAAATAGAAAAAGTATTTAATCAGACAAGTTAGTCTCTTGGTGCATTCATGAACAGTTCATGTAATTTTCTTGGCACCAACATGGAAGCTATTGGCCTTAATTTGTTCCAGGATGTTTTGATAACTTTCCATCTAATGTCTACTCCTACTATTTCCACTCTCCCATACAATCATTAAAAAGAAACAACCCAGCTTAGCTTTCAAGATTAGCCAAAATTAGTTAATGCTATCTTGATGGGCTGAAATGTAACGCATAAGAAATTGTGTGGGGGGTTAGACTATCAGATCTAGGCTGCAGAAACCAGAAAGCCATTAAATGGCAGGAAGTAATGTTAACTCCATGACATCTGGTTGTTGATGGGATTTTTGCAGTCCCATTCAAGATGGGCATCAAGACATCAATGCAATATTTAATAACTACGGTATGTTTTGCATGTGAAGGACACAATATTGTTCAACATGAAGAACTTACGGAGAGAGGACTTACGTGTCAGTTTCCATAAGTAATTTTAAAATCTTTCATTTATAAAAAAAAAATATGGTAATGGAAAAGACAAGTTCTTGCTGTGGCTGAAACCTTATTGAGGATATGTATTGAGATGTTCCAGAATTTTGGATGGCTAACAATAAAGACCAGCATTACCCCCAAAACCAAAATAATAATAAACCCACCAAATGGAAACATCAAAATAATAAACCGAAAATGTAAAGTCATGCACTTGTCAGATTCCAACCCACACTTGCAACAGGTCCTCCTCCTGTGCTAGGTGGAACAGCCAATGCTGAAACTTAGCACTGATGATGTTACCTTGTTTGGTAATAAAAAGCCTGCAAGAAAACAACCAAGCTCAGAGAGCATCAATGACCCCTCAGAAAAAGACGAGACTGGATCTCAATGAGGAGAAAATTCTGTTGGGATATGCAGATCAAGATAGGAAAAGATGGTCTCTCAGATACACTCTGGAGCTCAGGACCATTTTATTGATTTTTGAATGCATTACTTAGCGATACCAGTACTAAGGCATGGTGTGGTTTGTTGACATGGGGTATGTATGCCCCAAATCAGATACTGTGGGTTTACCAATAAATTGTCGTTAATAAGCATCACTTTGTGTTATGTTAATGTGTTTCATGTGTGTTTTATGAATGCAGTGTCAGGCTTAAGGAGTCAACAAGTATAATCCAAATACAAGATAAAAAGCTTTGGGCTCAAATGTTTGCAGAAAAGTGAAAACAGGGGGGGGGGCAAAGAAAATATGATGGAACATGATCACTGGTTGAAGAAAGCTAACTGGTAGTTTGGGAAAATTAAAAACCAATGCCAAAAGAAAGATGGAGGAGCTGAAGACCTCAACCAATGTAGCATCCCATATATTATAACTGAGATCCCCATCCGTTTTATTTCAATCTTGTTTGATAAGCTCCAGTGAGGATGTCATTCAGCCATCAGAAGAATAATAGTGATTTCCCAGACATGGAATCAATATTCCTGTCTCACTCCTCTGCCGATCTTTCTATCTGAGGCTCTAGTAGTCTACGCAGCATAGCGTTCCCTAAGACTTTTCTCTTTCTAAAGAAAAAAAAATTAACATTTTTCAATCCAAGCTTCAAAGGAGGAGGAAGAATACGGCAGGAAAAAGAATATTGTGAAGATGCTGAGGGGTTGTTCTCTGACCCCTGGGACATTCCAGAAAAGTTACAAGCAAGTCAAAGGTAATATTAATCAGAAACGATGTGTTAAGATATTTAAAATGGAATAGCAGGAGCAGTGAAGATTGGACAATGAATAAGAACACACAGTTGTAGCCAATTATCGTATTTTTCAGAATATAAGACGCACCAGAGTATAAGATGCACCAAGATTTTGAAGAGGCAAATTTTTTAAAAAAATTGGGGGGGGCACTCTACAGACCTCCCAAAAATGGCCCATTTTTGCAAAATCGGGCCCAGTGTTTTTTTTAAAAAGGGGCATGAATAGCCTTTAGGAGGCTTGTACAATGCTCCTGGAGGTGGGGCCCCCAGAAATGAGCAAAAACCAGCCCATTTTTGATGAAAACAGCCCATTTTTTATCAAAAAAAGGACATGTATAGCCTTTAGGCAGCTTATAGAGGGCTTCTGGGGGCTGGGGGGGCAAAATTGAGCAAAAAACGGCCCATTTTTCACTCATTTCTGCCCTCCCCAGCCCCCAGGAGCACTCTATAAGCCTCTAAAGGCTATGCACGGCCATTTTGGTGAAGGGGGCGGGGTTTCAGGAGGCAAAAATTGCTGTATTCAATGTATATGACGCACCTAGACTTTCAGCCTCTTTTTTGAGAGAAAAAGGTGCATTCAGCCGCATTCATGAGTGAAAAGGGAGCATTTCCTTGTTTCCCGCCTTTTTTTTTCTGTGTGCTCTCTGGGATTTACCTCATGATGTTTCTGCTGTGTTGATTTGCCTGACAATGCTCCTGTTTTCCTATCTTATTTGCTGTAAATATATTTATTTATAACATGTGGAAGAGGCCTTCATCCTGCAGTGGATAAACAATGGCTTAAAATGATGGATGATGATGGATGATGATATGATGATATAAAACTGCAAGTTCTTGTCAGTGTCTCTGACTCCATCTACGCAAAGCAAAAAATATTAAACTAAGATCTTGTGATCTTTGGGCATCAGATCTTACTCACATAGATCTGTGTCTCCTTCACAGTATTTTAGAAGAGATTTCTTTTCAATAGGTAATTAGTCATTCAGGTACACTTAAATGATTTATTTTATTCCCTTGCAACTGACTTGCGTTACAAGTTTTTGGTTGAAAAGCTCAAAATAAGTTTTGCATTTACCTTTTTATCGTCTTTTTTATTTAAAAAAAAAAGAAATTGCCCTTTTGTTCCAGCTCTTCTATCACAGCTTTTCTGTCAAAAGAGCAGAACTTGGCATGACAGAGGTTATTCTCTTGTTAATAAACAAGTTTTTATTATCATTGTTCTCAATTTACTGGCAAGTAAGTGAACTTTCTATCAGTCCCACATGCTGAGGTTAAGGGGACGATGTCATATAAAGCCATTTCCAGGGCAAACAGAGTGGTTGCAACCATAAATTACTAAGGGGGATCCTCAAGACAGAGAGATGGACCAAAGCCATGAGGATTTCTGGGACCAGAAGATTGAAACCTTACCCTCTCCCATTCACATGTGAGCTTAGCTTTGATTACTCTAACCCCGTTTCCCATATGGAAAAAGAACTGGTAATTCTTCATAGGTCTGAAGATGAAGATGGAAAATTCATTTTATATGCACCAAAATCGTTAACAACAAATACTGAGTCCATGTTTGCCTTTGCCATCAATTGTATTATACAATACAATAGCAGAGTTGGAAGGAACCTTGGAGGTCTTCTAGTCCAACCCCCTGCCTAGGCAGGAAACACTATACTGTTTCAGACAAATGGCTATACAAAATTCTTAAAGACTTCCAGTGTTGGGGCATTCACAACTTCTTGAGGCAAGCTGTTCCACTGATTAATTGTTCTAACTGTCAGGAAGTTTCTCCTCAGTTCTAAGTTGCTTCTCTCCTTGATTAGTTTCCAACCATTGCTTCTAGTTCTACTCTCAGGTGCCTTGGAGAATAGCTTGGCTCCCTCTTCTTTGTGGCAAACCCTGAGATATTGGAACACTGCTATCATGTTTCCCCTAGTCCTTCTTTTCATTAAACTAGACATACCCAGTTCCTGCAACTGTTCTTCATATGTTTTAGTCTCCAGTCCCCTAATCATCTTTGTTGCTCTTCTCTGCACTCTTTCTAGAGTCTCCACATCCTTTCTACATCGTGGTGACCAAAACTGAATGCAGTATTCCAAGTGTGGCCTTACCACCGCATTATAAAGTGGTATTAATACTTCACGTGATCTTGATTCTATCCCTCTGTTGATGCAGCCTAGAACTGTGTTGGCTTTTTTGGCAGCTGCTGCACACTGCTGGCTCATATTTAAATGGTTGTCCACTAGGACTCCAAGATCCCTTTCACAGTTACTACTGTTGAGCAAGGTACCACCTATACTGTACCTGTGCATTTTGTTTTTCTTGCCTAAATGTAGAACCTTACTTTTTTCACCATTGAATTTCATTTTATTAGATAGTACCCAATGTTCAAGTTTGTCAAGATTCTTCTGTATCTTAAGCCTGTTTTCTGGAGTGTTGGCTATTCCTGGCAGCTTGGTATCATCTGCAAATTTGATGAGTTCCCCATTTATTCCCTCATCCAAATCATTGATGAAGATGTTGAAGAGTACTGGGCCCAAAATAGAGCCTTGGGATACTCCACTGCATACTTCCCTCCATGTAGATGCAATTCCATTGAGGACTACACATTGAGTGCGGTTGGTCAGCCAGTTACAAATCCATCTGGTAGTGATGCTGTCTAACCCACATTCTTCTATTTTATCTAGTAGTAGGTTATGATCTACCTTATCAAATGCCTTACTGAAGTCCAAGTAAACTACATCAACGGCATTCCTCTGGTCCACTAATTTTGTCACTTTGTCAAAGAATGCAATAAGATTAGTCTGGCATGATCTGTTTTTGACAAATCCATGTTGGCTTTTGGCTATTACTTTGTTTGCTTCTAGGTGTTTGCTAATTTGTTGCTTGATTATCTTTTCCAGAATCTTTCCTGGTATTGAGGTCAGGCTGATAGGTCTGTAGTTTCCTGGATCTGTTTTTTTCCATTTATTGAAGATGGGAACCACATCAGCTCTTTTCCAGTCCTCTGGCAGTTCCCCGGTGCTCCAGGATCTCTGAAAGATATAGTTCAGTGGTTCTGGGATCTTGTCTGCCAGTTCCTTCAGAACCCTGGGTTGTAATCCATCCGGTCCTGGTGATTTGAACTCATCTAGGGTAGACAGGTGCTCACTTACCATTTTCTTCCCTATTTCAACTTGTGTTCCTAATCTGATTTTTGTGGTGCTGTTTTTGATAGGTTGGACTGTTTTATCCCTTTGTGTAAAGACAGATGCAAAACATGAGTTAAATAGTTCTGCTTTCTCCCTGTTGCTTGTCACCTTCTTGCCACTTTCTCCCAGAAATGGACCATTTGTTTCCTTAACTTTTTTCTTGTTTTTAACATGTTGGAAGAAGCTTTTTTTGTTATTTTTTACTTTTGTAGCAAGCCTTTCTTCATCGTGAGCCTTAGCTTTCCTCACTTCATCTTTACAGGCTCAGGCTATTTGCTGATATTCTGCCTTAGGTATGTCCCCCCCCTCCCCTTTCCACTTTTTATACTTAACTTTTTTGTCTTTCAATGTGTGTTATCTTCTCAAGAGAGTTCAACATTTGGTCTGAGGCCTCTGTCCTTGATGACTTTAATAAAACACAGCCCTACATTCCCCTGTTTTTTTCCTAGCCTGGAGCCTTCTTGATATGTTTAGACTGCACCTCTAAAAATTCCCAGCTGGATGACATCAGGCTCAAGCAAGACTGAGCTACTTTAGCACAACTTTAACACAGTTTTGTAGGAAATTGGAGCAACAAGAAGAATGACATGTATCCCTTCCATTTTGTTACTTTTTGGACAAACTATACTGAAAATTCAAACAAGGATAATGAATAGAATAGAATAGAATTCCTCATTTAGTGACCATTCAAAGTTACACTGGCAGTGAAAAAAGTGACATTATATTTTTCACACTTATGACTGTTGTACCATCCCCATCAGCATGATTTACATTTGGATGCTTGACAACTGACTCACATTTATGACGGTTGCAGTGTCCTGGAGTCATGTGGTCTCTTTTTGCAACCATCTAACAAGCAAAGTCAACGCGGAAACCAGATTCACTTAATAACTGTGTAACTAATTTAACAACTGCAGTGGTTCACTGAACAAATCTAGCGAGAAAAGTCGTAAAATGAGGCAAACAAATTTCTGAATTAACAACATAAATTTTGGGTTCAATTGTCATACGTTGAGGAGTACCTGTACATACACAAGCCTGCAGACTCACAGAGACATACAACACAAAACTTCTATAGTACAGAAGTTGAAGCAGGACATAAAACAAACACTGCTACTTCCTAATCTGTTTCCAGAAACTAATCAAGGCAGGGTGTTTGGAAGACACTCAGCAGTGAAGCAAAAATTGAGGCAAAGTCATTTAAGGTCAATGCAGTTAGCTTTGTTCCATCATTTATTTATTTTTAAAGTAATAACTCCCTGGATCCTTTCCATTACCTCATGACTACAGCAATGTGCAACCATAATATTAAAAAAAAAATACTTGCAGTTGAAATCTGCTTTCTCTTTAACATTCCCACACACTTTCATGTATAGAGGAGGCCAGGAAAATAAGCAGCAAAGACAGGAGTTTCCTATTCATTAACTTTAAGAGAGGGGGGGGGAGAGAAATGATTCATACTATTTATGTGAGGCACAAATAGAAAGTTCTTCTGTTTTTGTTCAATTGCCAATTGGGCAATTGCATAAGAATTTTGACTTTAAAAGTAAGCATCGTATTTCCAAAAGTGGGAAATCTCCAAATAAATGTACTAGCAAGCTTTAGAACAATCACAACCTATTGCTGCCCTTTACTCCATGAAACCCAATAGTTTTGGGTTATAGTTTTGGAGAGTCCTAGATAGATGTTTCAAACTTGAGTCATTCTGTATCTATAACAATAGCAGTTAGACTTACCCTGTTTTCCCGAAAAAGAAGATCTCCCCAGATAATAAGCCCATTCGTGCATGCGCTAAAATAAGCTCTCCCCGAAAATACTGCAACACAGCAGCAGCCATGAGGTGATCACGCTTGCCGCCTACTGCTCCTCAAAAATAATAAGACCTCCCCAAAAATAAGGTCAAGTGCTTATTTCGGGGGTCAAAAGAAAATAAGACCCTGCTTATTTGGAGGAAACATGGTATATACCACTCCACAGTGCTCTAAGCCCCTCTCTAAGTGGTTTACAGAGTCAGCTTATTGTCCTCAACAATCTGGGTCCTCATTTCACCAACCGCGGAAGGATGGAAGGCTGAGTCAACTTTGAGCCAGTGAGACTTGAACTGCCAAACTGGTGGCAGCTGGCAGTCAGGAGAATTAGCCTGAAATACTGTAGTACTACATTCTAACCACCGCAGCACCACAATTCCTCTACACAAATTCTGAGTCCCACTCACTTCTTAAGTTTGAGAAAACAGAAACACATCCTTGAAAGGACAGAACTGCTTTGTGATGCAAGGACAACTCTCACCAAAAGAATGTAGCTTTTTTTAAACCGAGCTGTGGAATTGAGAAAGAATTATGAGACATGTTGATCAGGCTGCATTTGGAGGATTTGCAAATCCCTTTTCTATACATTTATATATAGAAATAACCACTTTTTATTATAGGTCATCCTACATCCTATGTTCATACATCATATTTTGGAACAAGCGAGGGAATAAACGCACCATTTGTAACTTATGAAAGCAATTGTTTTCAGAATTGCATAGGCATATTTCTTTTATTCCAGAAATGAAAAAAAAAAACCTCAGAGCTGATTTCCAGAAACATTCCCAAAATGTGACGGTGGGAGATGGAGAGAATTAATTAAAAATGTTTTTCAAAGCCTCACATTACTGTCTTGTCATAACTTGGGTGTGTGGATGTGTGTTATATATTTAAAAACACACACCTTTTTTGGAGGTATGACTAAGCATTTAGAATACAGCAGTCTCTAAATAGCAACAGCAAATCATCAGCTGCTGTTAATTGCAAAGTAAGTTGACTGTAAAACAATTATGGATGCAAGTATTGTAAAGCAGGGACATGCATTTTATAATCAAAGGTTTACTTATAATGAAGGCAAATGACTTTTAGAGCAGCTCTTTAATCCTGCCAGGCTTCATTAATTTCATTGTCTGAGTAATTTGCCATCATTAAAGGAAGTGTTCCTTCACTGACTCTGCAGGGAAGAAATAAAGTACTGAACTGGTAGCAAAAGGTGATCCACGCCGGCCTCTTGTTATTCGAATCAAATGATTACAGTAAACATATTTGCGCCAGCAAAGTCACTCAAGTGCTCTCACGACATTTTTAGACTAATTGTACTTGTGTTTGTTTCTGAGCAATTAATCACCTTAAAGATGTAACAATTTAGTCTCATTTTCTATTATTAAATAGACTTTTTGATACCCCCTCATTATCAAAAAACTGCCCAGGGCATGTACAGAGAACAAAACAAAAAAACCCCAAACCCCAAACCGTTATATATAAACAATACATTAGGAACATACACTTCCGGTTCCGGCGGCCGACGGCGACGAGCAAGCCTTGCTCGCCCCCCGCTTCCCTGGTGGGCTTCCCACTCCTTGGGGGGCACAGGACGCCCCGTAGAGGCGTCCTGCCGAAGGGGCGGCACCGGGATCCCTGGATCAGCGGCGGCCAGCGGGAGGTCCCCCACCTCGCTCCAGGCACCGGGGAGCACGATGGGGAGACGCTCCGGCGTCTTCGCTGTGATGCCGTGAGGAGATAAAGAAAGCTGAAGGATGTGGCGGCGGTGCGGTGAGGCGTAGACTTCCTCCATTCCCATTACTAACTTTAAAACTCGTCAGTTGTGTAAACGTTACTTTTCGGCTTGATTTGGAGAGGCGCGGCTGGAGGGAGGGGGATTTCCCCACCCCCTCGGACAAGCGGCTGGAAACAAGTGTGCTCTCAGCCCCAAGGGAAGGAGGAGGGGGAGAGCCAAACCAATGATGTCACACCCTTAATAAGTGGATTTTTGGACTTAAACGTATAATGTAATGAGGATCTGGAAGCTTTGGGAATTTTGAACTTTTGAACTTTGAAAACTTTATTTGTTGCCTCTAAACCCGAAGCTGGCAGGGCAAGATGGCACACTTCCGTTGTCTTTATGAAATGTGAAAACTGACTCCACCTTTAAAACTTCAGGCTTCCGGTCTTTGTCTCCGTGCTACTCAGACAAATCTCTTGTGGATTACTGTTCTTTGAATTCCCTGGAGTGGAAATTTTGCTCTATTGCCAGGGCCAGAGGAAACAAAAGCTCTCTTCTGCCTGAACCTTCTGTCTCTTGGACTCTCCTAGCTGCCTTGCCTTTCTGATTGACCATTCTCTATACTGACTGAACTCTTTATGGTATAAAGAATGCCATCTAAAAAACCACCTCCTGGAAAGCCTGGCTTTGCTGCCTCTGCCCCGACATCTGCAACCTCCAATCCTAGTACACAATCAACGATAACAGCCCTAATGCAACCTAAATCTACGGAGCTGGAGTTTCATCAAATGTTTCAGCAAATTCTACAGGGACAAGAGGAAATAAAGAGACAACTGAAGGAGATGAAAGAAGAAATTAAAGAGAACCAGGATAAAATTAATAAGAACTCACAGAGACTGGATCTTTTGGAGGGTGGGGCGGCTGAGATGAGGGAGGGGATAGAGGGGGTGCAGAAGGGAAACAAAGAACTTGACACCCAACAAATGAAAATAGAGTTTGAGAGAATGTCCTTTTATCTTAGATTCCAAAACGTGATGGAGACAGATGATGAAAATATAAGGGACATCATGACAAACATTTTGGCTGAGTATATTCAGAAGGAGAAACAACATATGGGGTGGGAAATAGACCTGGCTTATAGAGTGAACTCAATGTTCCCAGGGAGGTACACATTAAATTTCTTAGGAAAAGCACAAGAGATGAAATTCTGAGTACACAAAGGGGGCAAGCCTTGACATACAAAGATAAGGAGATAACCATTCTGAAACAGATCCCCAAGAAAGTGAGGGAAAGAAGAAAAAATTATTCGCAATTGGCGAATAAATTATACCAGAAGGGGGTGTGGTTTAGATGGTTGATGCCTGAAGGTATGTTAATATTCTGGGAGGAGACAAGAGTTAGAATTAATACACCCATAGAGGCGCAGGCCTTTATGGAAAAAAATAAAGCACTCCTAGATAAATCAGATGATCTCACAACAGACACACAAGACACGGGAGGGGCCGGAGCTCTGCCAGCGGGGGGAGATGGGGCGACATCAAGAAAGCTCAGATCACAAAAATGAGTAAGAAAAGTCACTTGATATAAACGGATCGAAATTACCAATTGAATTTACCACACTGACTATATGTTACTACTTAATATTCAATTTTATGCAAATGTATACGATGAGTTTGGAGGGGGGGTGCACCTACCGCATTTCGCAGCTGCCAAAATTTGTAACCTTTCCCTTACCTTTTCCCTTTGTAAAATATCAAAAAACCAATAAAACTTTGTTTTTTTAAAAAAGGAACATAACATTCACACCCTCTGAGGCTATTGGGGTCCCCTATAAATTTAAAAAATGGAAAACTAAGGGTCCGGTTGTAGACATGTTTCCTGCTTCTAGTTCAATATAGAGCTAACAAATTCAGCTTACAAAAACTCAGAGAACCACTAGAGGGCAACAAAGAGTTAGATTTTTCTAAATCTCTTTGCCGCCTCAATTTCTGCCACCCAGTTCTAGGACTCCTAGTTTAATGCAATATAGCAGCGATGGTGAACCTTTTCAGCACTGAGGGCCCAAACAGAAATGCGCATACGCGCCGGAGTGCCGGAAATCCAAAGACGAGGTGTCCAGCGCACATGCGCATGCTGGGCAGCTGGTCTTTGGGTTTCTGGTGCACGCATGCACACAGCTAACTGGTTTTCGCGTGCGCTGAAATGGCATGCACACACCGGCCAGCTGGTCTTTGGGTTTCTGACACATGGATGTGCACCCAGCCAGCTGGTCTTTGGGTTTCCGGTGCTCCAGCACACACCAGAAAAGCAGTTAGCAATGCCATGCATGCTCACAGAGAGGGCTCTGTGTGCCACTTCTGGCACGCGTGCTATAGGTTCGCCATCACGGCAATATAGGAAACTGTTGCCTTTCCAGAACAAAAAGAAGTAGTCTTGCAGTCTAATCAATACAACTAAAATGCAGGAGAAGGTCAGCCCTAAGCCTTTCAAAATCAAACACAAAATCCCCAAGTGGTGTCTCTTTTGTGCAAGAGCCAAACAAATGCAGTTGGATAGGCCCGTTGACTTTACAGAAAGGTATGTTCTGTCCCTCTTTTCATGATAAGATGAAAACATTGTAGGAAGAGCACAACGGCCTCCGAAAGGTCAGTTATTAATTTGTCCATCTTGAGGATAACCTCCAAGTACTAGAACAGCTGCAAAGAAAAGGTTTCCCAACACCAGTTTCATGATGCTCTTAACTGCAGCAGGAGCTTCTCTGCACAAAAATATATGCCACATATCGGCCTCAGCTGTTTTCTGTCCAATACGCCTCCTCAAGAATAGCAAAGGAAGCTTCTCACTTTGACAAATGACTTAAGGAAGAAGGCTGATACTCCCCCAGCTGTTCATGCAGACCTCTGCAAGTTGTACCTAGCAATGTTCCTTTTTTGGCCAAACTACAGACAGGATTTGAAGAGCCATCCTCCTTCGCTTGCCTATGATCCTCCTACAGGCCAGTCCTGACTTTCCTCTGTGTGGAACAACATTCAGAAAACCATTTCTCCTTCTCCATGCCTTTCTTCAAACAAAAGTGGCCCTGCCTTCCGTCCATCCTGCTGGTTCTCTCTTTGAAGTTTGCTCAGACAGCAAGAATGCTTGAAGGGGAAGGAAAGGGTGGTCAGCGGGGAGTGTGAGTGAGGCACAAATTCTTGTCTATAAACAAAGGAGGCTTCTATCACATTGCATCCTCAACACAGGGTAGCTGCCTGATATTCTTCCTCCACATCCATCCATCCATACACACAAACACACACACAAACACACACCTTACAATTGTAATAAATCAATTTTAAAACTAAGACTGCCTATTTGTACTCAAGCGAGGCAATCAAGGCAAATGTATCCTGGGGGAATAAACCTTATTAAGTCCTTACTTGAAAGAGATCCAGGAATGCATGTTTGCTTAAAGCCGATTAAGAAGTCTAGTAAACAGTTTGAAAATTTGTAGGACCAGTCTGGGCACAGATTCTCCTGGAGAAACTCTAAAATCAAGTTAGTATCAAGAGTTGATATTAACTTGATGACACATAATCAATCCATATTTTTATTTTATTTTTTGCATTCCAGAGCATTCCCTAGTTCAGGGCAGCATGTATCACTAGTTCACAACTTAAAGATGTTGCTTTAAGGTCCCAAGTACTGAGAGTCTGCGGTACTGTTTGAAAGTTTCCTTTGAACAAAATATCGCAGTTATGTCTATTATACGACTGTTTCTCAACCTCAGCAATTTTAAGAATGTGTGGACTTCAGCTCCCAGAATCCTTCAGCATGAATTCCCAGCAGTCCCATCAGTGGGTAAATCATGTGTCTCAGGTGAGGTGATTTTGAAGAAAAGTTTTGCTTGCTTCCAATTCCCAAGGTTCAATCTTTCCTCCATGAATGCAAAAAGTACATCCATCTTACACCATTCTTTAATCACCTCAAATTCATGTGTGAAAGGATTGTGCAAGTGAGCCAAGAACAACTAATGAGACTATTATTTTGGAAGATGCATTTCAGCATTATGCCTTAATATCTACAGCAGCTTTCCATAAGCCGGTGTCTTCTAAAAATGCTGAGAGTTTGGTTGATTGTGGCATTGGGGAGTCCAGAGTAACAACATGCAACTGCATGCCATATATTACTCATTGTTATCAAGTTCCATGCCATCCATTAAAACTGAGAAGCAGTTCGGTTGAAAGATAAGGCACCAGGCTAGAAAGCAGGAGATGGTGAGTTTTAGTAGCACCGTAGCCATGAAAGCCACCTGTGTGTCTTTGGGCTATTCACTCTCTCTCAACCCAACTCACCTCACAGGGTTGTTGTAGTGAGGAAAACAGGAGGAGGAAGGTGTGTTGCATATGTTTGATGCCTTGAATTATTGGCAAAGCTAATAAAGGCAGGATACAAACAAAATAAATTTAGAATTCAAACTTCCCCTATTGGGTCAAGCATAAAACCTTAATATGTAAAGCAGAATTAAAAAAAAAAATCAAGGCTCATTCTCATCCCCAATTAACTCACACAGGTTGAGTTCATACATAATGGTAAACCGTGATGTAATCACTAAATCATAGATTATATAAGACAAACAAGTCACATTATGCCTTCGAGGAGTGTTTCATAAGAGTAGGGATAAATCTGGTCACTTAAATATCTTTTACATTATTCATACCTCTAGTGTAATATTTGAGAAACATACTGTAGTTGATTCAAACCTCATGTTATCCTAAGTGTATCTGAAGAGGAAGCAAGAGAACACTGCCTCCAGTCTTTACTCATTAATTCTAAATGATTTATCGCTGATTAAAAGTGATAGCACTTTTAATCTATCTTATTGCTGCAGTCCTACCAACACAGACACTGAAGTTTGTGTGAGGGCTTATTTCTTAACATTTAATAGCAACATATTAGGTAACTTAGCACCCTAAACTTGGCCTAACAAAACACAATTACTACATCCCCAAAATAAACTATGACGGCAGGATTCATTTTTAGAATAAGCTAAAATAATGATGCCAGTTCCCATAATTTGCCAAACCAGACCATGAAGTCCCACTTTACATAGTCTAGAGCAGGGGTCTCCAACCTTGGCAACTTTAAGCCTAGCGGACTTCAACTCCCATAATTCCCCAGCCAGATTTGCTGGGGAATTCTGGGAGTTGAAGTCCGCCAGGTTTAAAGTTGTCAAAGTTGGAGACGCCTTCTCTAGAGTGTTGTACTAGGTCAAAGCCAATTGCAGTGGACCTTTTGAAAGATAAAGAGGAAGATACTGGGTAGGAATCTGTAATCACCTACCCCATAAACTACAAAACCCTCAACCAACATGACTAGCAGCTGGGAGATATAATTCAGCAACACTGGATGGAGTCTCTTTACCAACTGTCTCAGAAAATGAGGGAGAGCCCCTTTTGGCTCCAAATTTAGGGAAGGGCTAGCGCAGCAAGATGGTTTCTGGTGCTCATCTGGATTGCTGCATAACAGATTTGGCAACCTCAACCGGGATCCTTGGTTGTAGGTTTCACACAGGCAGATCTTAACTTTGTAGCACCAGCAACTCAGTCCATCCAGTAAGATTGCCAGGCAACTCCTCCATAAGCCAACGTCTTTATAGGTTACTCAAACTATCATTCAATTCCCTCAATCCTGAACCTCTCAAGGTTGACTCAGCCTTCCATCCTTCGGAGGTCGGCAAAACGTGGGCCCAGATTGTTGGGGGGCAATGTGCCGACTCTGAAAAAAAAAACCGCTTGGGAAGGGCTGCAAAGCGGTATATAAGTCTAAGCGCTATCAATACCACCATCCCGCACTCCCGTCAGCAAAAACCGTGTGACATACAAGCTGGAGGGAAAGTTTTCCCTTTTCCCGCTGCCACTCTCATTCCTCTAGTTCCCTCAGAACTTAAAACAACCCCCCGTTTGTTTATTCCCACCGCCGTCGATCCTTTTGCTGCTTCCACACGGGAAGGCTACCAAAAACTTCAGCGCGTTAGAGCCATCAACACCCCCCCCTCCGTCCCCCACCACGGCATGTCAACACACGGCCACACGGCCATCTGTTGGAGATGCCGCACCTGTTGCGTTTCTGCCTGATCCTAAAGGAAGGAGGGGGGGGAACCCGCTGGCATCGAAAGAAGCGACCCTTCCCCCGCCTTTTCCTAAGCGCCCCCATCCAAAGCGTTACTTTCGCCCTACCTGGGAGGCGCACCGGGAGAGCCTCGTTTGCAGCGGCTCCTTCGAGCCTTTGGCAGCGCCGCGCGGCCGTCTCTGCGCTGGGAAGGGAGGTGAAGTAGCGGCAGGCTGAGGAAGAGGCTCCACCTTGGAGGCGCCTGCGGAGCAGCTGCCGACCGTCTGGGGTCGCGGGATCAAAGTAACAGCGCGAAAGGCTGGCCCTTTCCTTCCTTCCTTCCTTCCCTCCCTCCCTCCTTCCTTCCTTCGCTAGGCTTATTCAGGGGCAGGGATTGCCAGAATAGCAGGGATGGGACACGTGCGTGGATCCGGATCGGGGGCGGAGAGGAGGGGGTCAACCTCATTGCGAAAAGGGCGCTTGGGGAGCGGGAAGCTCCGAGGAGGGCGCCTCAGGGCTCGGGTGGAGCTCATTTGGTCGTCTTCGTTCTAGTTCATAAACTGCAGCCTGAACTCCCGAACTGAGCCTAAAAAAGCTCTTGCACAGCGCCTTCAGTTGCGCGTTTATGTTCCCGGAGCTGCGCGGGCTTGCCGGGAAGGAAGTCTGATAGTTACAGCGATCATGTCTTTCTAAGATTACAGGTCGTCCTGGACTTACAAGCAGTTCGTTTAGTGACCGTTTGAACTGTAGAAAGTTCTCCTCTCCTAAGAAAACCACCCCTCTCCTAGAAAAATGAAATATCCTGGGAAATATTGAAAAGGCAGAATGTTCTATTTTCCCTGGATAAGAAATGGAAAAAACATGTTTTTAGGCAAGAAACAAGGCTCACTCTTAATAGCCTCCACCTTTGTCAATGGGCCATTAAAAGGCCTGACCCAGTCTATTCTACATAACAAAGATCTCCCCTCTTCAGCTCCGGGGTGATGGGGTTAAGGCAGTGATGGCGAACCTTTTTTGGCTCATGTGCCAAAACCAGGGAGAGCGCAGGGGGTCGTGTGCAGGTGTGCCACACCCATAATGCTATGCGCACAACCAGTGCTCCCTCCCATTTTTGGCGTGCTTTTTTCACCCTCTCCAGGCTCCAGAGGCTTTATAGGAGCCTGGGGAGGGTGAAAACAGCCCCCCAGCTCCCCCACCCCACCCAGAGGCCCTCCAGAGGCTTCAGGAGCTTCCCTGAAGCCTCTGGAGCGCGAAAAACCGGCTCTACGGGCAAACCGGAAGTTCGGGAAAGACTTCCAGTTTGCTCATAGGGCTGGTTTTAGCCCTCCGGAGCATTCAAGGACGTTCCGGAGGCTTCCCTGAAGGCTCCCGATGGCAAAAAATGACTCTACAAGCAAACCGGAAATACGTTCCCAAAGTTATGGTTTGCCCATAGGGCCGGTTTTTCGCGCTCCGGAGACTTCAAGAGCCTCCAGAGGGTGAAAAATGGCTTCAAAAGAAGGCTGAAGTCAACTGGCAAGCGCACACCTAGTCAGCTAACAGGGCAACGCCTCACGTGCCCTGACAAATGGCTCTGCGTGCCATAGGTTCGCCATCACGGGATTAAGGAATGACAGTATTAGCCCTTTACCCATCTCACCACAGGGCACCTGGGAACACAACCAAGCTTGGGACTCAAAAGACACACAATCCTACAAATTTAGCTAAGAACACCCCCCCCCCTCGCTCCTGAAAGTCTGACAACCAATCAGAATACATTTCTTACACAGGAATAGGAAACAGAGAGGTGGGTCCGAAATGAAAGTATAACAAACTCAGGAACTCTCAGGAAACCCCTTCGCTACTTTTTCTCCACTCAACATCTTTGAAGCATGTGATCTCCTTTTTCCCCAGGACCTCAAGCCATGTGATCCTGTCCACCATTAAAACCATCTTTCCAAGCAGCCTCCATGTTTCCAGTGTTTTTTTCCCCACTTGGAACTGAACCCAGAGGGACATTTCTTCCAACAGTTGCTCATTTATGTTCTGGAGGTCGGGCTGATCACTTGCGTGGGGGTGCCAGCAAGGAAGTCTGATAGTTAGAACGACCATCTATTTCTAAGATTACAGGTCGTCCTGGACTTACAAGCAGTTCGTTTAGTGACCGTTTGAAGTCACAACATTGCCGGGGAAAGCGACTTCTGACCGTTTTTCACACTTAACGACCGATCCCCATGGTCTCATGATCAAAATTCAAAGCCTTGGCAACTGACTCATGTTTATGACTTGCAGAGTCCTGGGGTCATGTGCTCCCCTTTTGCGACCCTCTGACATGTTCCCTCAGCACTGCTGAAGGGCAAGTTCTTCTGCAGTTAGGTTTCCTTTCTTTGCACCTACAGGAGTATGGTGGAAATACAGTGCAGGTAGTCCTCGACTTACAACAGTTCATTTAGTGACCATTCAAAGTTATAACATCGCTGTGTTGGAAAAAAATGTCCTCCTGGGTTCAGTTCCAAGTGGGGAAACAGACACTGGAAACATGGAGGCTGCTTGGAAAGATGGTTTAATGGTGGACAGGATCCCATGGTTTGAACTCCTAAACAGAAAAAGGGAATAAATGCTGAGAGTCCTCTCCTCAGCCCAATGGTGAGATACGATCGGTATGCCCCGGAACGACCGATGCCTGCTGGGAGCACCAAGTACCGTTCTGGTACGGTGCTCCGGAGGGCCCACCCATGTTCCTACCCACTCTCCTTACCGCTATTTGAGCCGATCGGGCCATTTGCGCACAAGCACAGAGCGTACGGTGCCTGTGCAATGCTCTACCGAGCAGCTAAAGCGTCGCGTGGTGGGCTCCTGGCCCCGTTGCACCATACCGGTTGCAACGGGATCCGGAACCTACCACTGCCTTGGCCCCACTTCCTGTCCCTGTGTAAGAAATGTATTCTGATTGGTTGTGAGACTCCCAGGGAGTGGTGGGGGGGTACTTAGCTAACTTTGTAACTGTCCTGCGATCCAAGCCTGTTTGCCCTGCTGGCTGATGCAATTCTCCCAGGTGCAATGTGGTGAGATGGGTATAAAACTAATCCTACCTTTATGTAGAATAGACTGGCCCAGGGCCCAATGGCCCATTGACAAAATAATTTCAGTTCCTTAAGGTAGATGCTTTGTTTTCCTGAAGGTAAGCGGGAGGGTGAAAGGAGCAGCTAAGAGATCAGTGAATCCTTACTATTAGTACAGGTACTCCTCCATTTACAATAGTTCGTTTAGTGACCGTTCAAAGTTACAACGGCATTGAAAAAAATGAGTTAACAACTGCAGTGACCCACTTAACAACTGTGGCAAAAAAGGATCATAAAATGGGGCAAAATCCACTTCATTCTTTCCCTTAGGAACAGAACTTTTGGGCTTACTTTTGGTCATAAATCAAGGATTACCTGTATTCAGATAGACTGCTCCTGCTTGGAATATTTGACTGTCCTAATCAACTAACACTGCATTCAGTGTTTATGGTGGCCTCTCCCACTTTATTCTCAACTCAATTAGGCTAACGGTGGCCCACCTTAAGAACTTAATTTTATGCTTCATTGAATTCTAGTTTTTAAATATCTGTAGCACAACTATTCAAAACCTGTGGGACAAAACCTGTTCCCCTCCTTTGTTGTTTTCCCCTCACTCAGGTATACCCCATTAGGGTTTGCTTGTTTTCTTGCAGATGTTTCGTAATGATTTCGTAATAATTTCCTACCTTAAATAGGTAACATGATCAATGCTATGCTAGTAAAGAGTGCTGTTCGCTGTCAGTTTATATTCTGGTAACTTGCCTGTCTCTGTGGGTGGGTGGAGGCAGTCTTAGAGATTTGTTTACTGATGGCTTTTTGGCAATTTCTTGATTGGGGCATTGCTTGCTTGATGGTTGGTCCAGAGTTCATCTATGCTGATCTGGTTGCTGATTACTGGTGGAGAGGGGCTTGGGTCTTTTTGTTCGCTTTTGGGGTGGTTGATTGTCTCTGTTTAGCCCAGGGGTGTCAAACTCAATTTCATTGAGGGCCGCATCAGGGTTGTGTTTGACCTCGGAGGGCTTGGAGTGGAAGTGGCCATGGTGGGCGTGAAACAGGACTTGTGGCGGAGGGACACCTATGGTGGCCAAGTGCTAAGGAAGGACTTCCCTTAGACTCTCCCTCACTCTCATTATACTCTCTTTCCTTCCTTCCTTCCTTCCTTCCTTCCTTCCTTCCTTCCTTCCTTCCTTCCTTCTTTTGGAAGAAATGTCCTTCTGGGTTCAGTTCCAAGTGGGGAAAAAGACACTGGAAACATGGAGGCTGCTTGCAAAGATGGTTTAATGGTGGACAGAATCCCATGGCTTGAGCTCCTGAACAGCAAAGGAAGATCACATACTTCCAGATGTTGGGTGAAGAAGAAAAGAGAGCGAGATGCTGAAAGTTACTGGTTTTATGCCCTCTCTGGCCTTTGATCTTGATCTTGTATTCTGATTGGTTGTCTGACTCCCATGGGGCCATGCAGAGGCAACTCTTCAGGCTGTGTTTTGAGTCCAAGTTTGGTTTAACCTTTCTTCTTCCCAGGTGCCCTGTGGTGAGATGGGTAAAGGGCTAATACGATCATGCCTAAATCCCATCAACCTGGAGCTAAAGGGGGAGATCTGTGTTATGTAGAATAGACCGACTCAGGCCTTTAAATGGCCCATTGACAAAGGTGGGGACTATTAAGAGTGAGTCTGTTTCCTGCCTTAAAATATGTTTCTCCATTTCTTATCCAGAGAAATATAATATTCTGCCTTTTCAATATTTCCCAGGATATTTCATTTTTCTAGGAGAGGGGTGGGTTTTAACTTCCTACCCTTCCTTCCTTCCCTTCTTTTTTCTTCCCTCTTCATTCTGGCCTGCTGCCCTCACAAAGCCTCTTGGGAATTGTATCATCCAACTTCATCTGAATGTCAGCATACCACTTGACCTTTGTTACTTACTCATCTCTTGACTTACTTGATGTCTTAAGGGCTTTTTGGTCTTACTGCAATTGTACTAACATTCTTGACTCACACAATTTAAAATTGCAACCAAGTCAAAGAGGGTAGCTTCCAGACCAACTTAACTCCAGAATTCTGGGGAATTTTTAGTATAAATAGTCCTCCACTTACGAGCACAACTGAGATCAGAATTTCTAAGTAAGGCGGTTGAATCCCACCCTTTTTAATGTCCTTTTTGACACAGTTTTAGGCAATCACTGCAGTTGTTAAGTGAATCACATGGCTATTAAGTGAATCTAGCTTCCCTCATTTATTTTGCTTATCCAAGTCAGTTTTCGGGCAAAACACACCCACAGTGAAGCATTAAGGACTGCTGCAGGAGACATTCTAAAACTGGATCGGTCCATTGTACAAATATTATGACATATGACCATAATGGGCAAGCTCAATTATAGTATGACAAGGACTACCTGTATGGACTCTTTGCTGAAAATGGATAAAAATGAACAGCAGCTTTAGGAATTTATCGATTAAAAAAAATTTGTTTATAGGAAGAAGAGCAACTATGATATGCATTAGGAAAATATGACAATGATATGTAATGTTTCGAATTGCAGCAGAAAAGAGTGGGTATTGCTTCTTTAGATATATTTTTTTGCTTTTTTGTTGTCACTTTTTATTTTATCCTTTTTATATATTTTTTTTCTCTTTTCTCCCTATCTTTCTTTTTCAATACCGTTTTTTTTTTAAATTTTCTAAAATCTTTTCATAAAAGCTACTCATCAAAAACGCCTGGAAACACTAAATAGGGATAAAAAGCTCCAAATCCTCAAGATGAGTGTTGGTGAGCAGAAATAATAATGAACGATGCCGAAGAGGGCAACGAAAACAAACTTAATGTGTTTTGAGTGTGCTTTCTTTCCAATTCTACTCTGAGAAAGGGAATGCTTTTGGAGATGGTAGGGTTTCTAGCTCAACAATCTTATTTTTTTTAATACCAGCCCGATATTGGGAAAAACGTTACATATGCTGGACTTCATTCTAAATGAAAATGCTTATTTGGCATATATTACAGAAACCTGGCATGGGAGTGTTTGTTCTATTTTGAACACCGGGTTCCTCTGAATTAGGCTGGCAGAGACGTTGCATCTATTTAGTAGAAGTCTGTATTGCTAAACCAGATGTTCCAGCCAGCTGCCTGCTGATTCTGAGTTCAAGCTGGCATGTGCCTGTGGATCAAGGGACAATGTAAGAAACTTCTCCCTGATTCAGAGGTGGCATTCAACCAGTTCTGACAGGTTCTGGAGAACCGGTAGCGGAAATTTTGAGTAGTTCGGAGAACCGGCAAATAGGTTGCCCCCCACCCCACCCCCCTGCTGCCTTTCAGCCTCCCACTGATCTTTTGTTGTTGTTGTTGTTGTTGTTGTCCTGAACTGGAGAACGGAGCTGGAAAGCAGGTTAATGGGGTGGGGAGGGAATGGGGATTTTGCAGTATCCTTCCCCTGCCAATCCAAGCCACGCCCACCAAGCCACACCCACAGAGCCGCTAGTAAAAAAAAATTGAATCCCACCACTGCCCTGATTGGTATAGATTTGCCAGACTCTTTATTCTGCTCCTCTATATCATATTCCTGAAGCAACAGAATGAGAGCTCCCAGCAGTTAAAGTGTTTTTGCTCCCTGACTTTTCCGTAAGATAATCAAGATTACTAAACTTGCGACATCATGAAGTAAATGTTCAAAACAAACCTGAAACCCCAAATGAACCAGCATTCTCTGGCCGTTAATTCTAAAATATTTCCTCCCCCCCCCCTTCCCTTTCTTTTGTATGCTCTGCTTGAGAGCGTCTGCACTAAATATCTTCTTAAATTGTACAATATGGCCTCAAGCACAGAATGTCCTACCAAGAGAAGTATATCGGTGCCCTCTCTAACATGATTCTATTCCCTTTTTTATTATTATTATTTAATTTATTTTTAAATTTATTTAGTTTCATTATTTAAAGAAAACTTTAGGTTGGATTCTTACAATTGCTGTGGCCCTGGAAGACTTCAGGCCCATCAGTCTAAGAGTTGGAGCAGTCCTCCCCCCCCCCACTCTAAAAATTCCTTCTATCATCCTTCTGAAAAAAAGTGGAACATGGAGATATTTTGATCATATCAGGAGAAGACTTCACCCTTCATATGGTCTCAACCACAGAGGCCATAATTATCTTCCAAAATTCATCTCCTTAGTCCCTGAACCCTCTATGTTCCTTTAGAGCTTCCTTTCAGAGTTATTACGTTAAGTTTTAGAATATTTGATTTTGTTTTTAAATTCAGTGACAACTGATTGGTGAGTTCTTGACTCACTGATTAATGGGCTTTCTAGGGGTAGCTTATAAATTGAGCCATTGTCCATCTAATGCAGGGGGGCCAAACATCCCGCCTGCAGGGTGCTTAGATCTGGCCCTTAGGGGCTGCCCTGGAAACCATGAAGGATCAGCCTGCGGTGCCTCTACCAGCAAAAATGGAACTCGGGAGGACCGTGGGTGGCCCCCCCTGAGCTCCATTTTTTGGCTGTGACGGGGTCTTGCAACACTCTGCCAGAAAAAATGGAGTTCAGGAAGGCCATGCGCGGCCCACCCCGAGCTCCGTTTTCACTGGCAGAGTGCTCAGGCCTCCACAAGCCCCCCTGGCACTAGTGACATCAAGCTGGCCATGCCCACCCTGGCTACACACCCCATTCCCCCCCCCCGAGGTCAAACAGAACCCTGATGCGACCCTCAATGAAATCAAGTTTGACACCCCTGATCTAATGGTATATTTCTAATCTGATTTTTAGGCTTCAGCTAGTCCTGGGTGCAGATTTTACAATGAATTGTCTTTCTTCCACTTGGTTTCATTTCATAGGAAATGAAGGAAGGAAGAAATATATTTTTTCCTCTGTTTTGGATACATTTTCTGAATTTTAGAAAATATGTGTGTTTTAGAAAAGAACAAGTGTGACTTATTATTATGGTTGGTTGCACAGTCATCCACATGTATAAACTGGATTTGGCATATAATCTGTCCCAATGCTCAGGATGACAGACTGAGGTGAGACTGAGACCGAGCAAAAGGATAACAGACTTTTTTTAGGCTAACCATTAGGTCTAACCAGCGGCTGCTTGGCTCACTACCACAGCAGCCATTCAGCACTTTTGACAGCTCTTTTCTACCCGGTGCCGTCTGATGCGCAACCCATCAGAGCACCCCTGCTCCCCGCGCTGGGAGCGGACCAAAGTGGAAGCAGGACACAGCACCCCTCCATCATTAGTAGGTGGATTCATAGTCCCGGAGGTATGCTGTGCGACATCTGGTCCTCTCGGATCTATGCAGCCCACCTTTTGGCATTAGCGTAGCCCTGGGTATTTCCAATGATTCTGGAACGGCACACAATGGATCCTCAGCCCCTTTGGTGGTCGGCAACACTGGAATAAAGTCCAAGTCCATTGGTAAGTCCCTTTCATTCCTTGCCTCATATTCGATGTGGTCTCCAGGTTCATCTCTGCCATCTGTCTCTTTGCTAACACTTCCCTTGGGCATGTTTGGCAGGAACTGTACAGCTTATAGATTAGCCTTATAGTCCCACCAGCCCCTTAATTGGTCTATGTGGCGGCACCACATTCGACCATCTCCAAGAATAATTTGGTATGACCTGGGACATGTCACCCCTATAACCGTCCCTGCTAACCATAAGGGGTGCCCTGAGTAATTCCTTGCATAAACAGCATCACCCTCTTGAAATTCCCTGACTTTACTTGTGGAATCCATGGGCTTCTCAGGGGCTACTTGTGGAATCCATGGGGTGTAACTGGTCTAGGCTGTTTTTTATTCTCCTGCCCATTAACAACTCTGCTGGGCTTTGATTGGTTTCAGGACAAGTGGTGGCATGCTGCAGAAGCAGGTATTTTGCTGCCTTTGTGGGCCAATTCCCTGACCCCAACCTGGCTAAAGCTTCTTTTGTGGATTTCACTGTTCTTTCAGCCAATCCATTACTAGAGGGGTGAAAAGGTGCAATCAAGGCGTGCCTGATTCCCTGTTCAGCCATGTATAACTCAAACGACCCTAGTGTCAATTGTGGCCCATTATCTGAGACTAATATATCAGGTAACCCATGGATGACAAATCGGGCTCTAATGCCTCAGTAGTGGTAGAGGCCATCAGTACCTCCACCCATCTGGAATAAGCACCCATCACCACTAGGAACATTTGTCCCTGCAAAATCAAGGTGTATCTGAGACCATGGTGCCCTAGGCTTTTCCCACTCTGTGGGGGGAGCCTTGGGTGGATTTTACCTGGATTCCTTTCACGTGTGGCAGCTTGACACCTTATCTGTGATAGCCTGGTCCATCTTGGGCCACCATACATAACTTAATGCGCCTTCATGCGCACTAGCCCTAGGTGTCCCTCATGTAGAACTCGAGTCCTCAATGGGGAGGGAATGACCACCCTTTTTCTCCACAATAAACAACCTTGCATAGTAGACAGTTCATGTTGTCTTGTCTTGAAAGGTTTGAGTTCCTCCCCCACAGTCTTGGATGGCCAGCCCCTTTTAACATAGTCCATGACCAGGGAAAGTAGCTGGTTCTTTGCAGAGGGTTTAGCCACATCGGCTGCAGTCAAGGGGCACTGTAGCTCCTTGATGAGTAGAACCATGTGTGCAGGTGCTGGGCCTTCTACATTCACGGGCAATGAGCATCTGCTTAAGGCATTCAGCATGACTAAGATGTTTCCCTGGACGATGTATTAGTTTGTATGAATAGACTGCCAGGAATACAGTCCATCTTGTCTTGCGTGGTGACATGACTTGGAGTGTTTGAGTGTCCCCTGAGAGCAACCCAAGCAACAGCTTATGGTCTGTAATCAGTTCAAAACTTCGACCATATAAATACTCATGAAATCTTTTAACCGCAGTGACTAATGCCAATGCCTCTTTATCAATTTGGCTATTGTTCCTTTCAGCCTTAGATAGCATCCTGGGGAAAAATGCAATGGATGCCTCAACTTTTCTTGCCCAATTACTGATTCTGTAAAATATTTCTCTTTTGTAATTGTGAAGCAGTCTTCTCTTCTGTTTGTTGATGTCAAGGAAGTTTTCTTTATAAATGGTGGTCTCATTGAAGGCATCGTTGTGGGTTGAGGAGCTCTGTAAACTTTTGCTAGATGTCCCTTCCTTCCACATCTTAGGCAATCTGTATTTCTGAATTTACAGCTAAGGCATGCTTTTTGAAACATTGTCTTTTCTTTAGTGTCACTGTTATTGCTTGGCAGTCTAAGGTGCTGACCATTGTCTTCTTCGTTTGAGCCTTCCTCTGTTTCTGTTGCCTCAGAATGAATTGATTCCATTTTGGCGGGAAAACCTGAGATGTTTGTTAGCTGGATTTCTGTAGATGATTTGGACAGTTCTGCAGCCTTAACTTCATTTAAAGTTAACTGTAATGGTAGCTCCATTTTGGTCAGTAGGTGATGCTGTAAACAGAGATCTCTAATGCCACATACAAGTCTGCCACATAAGGCATTGTCTAGATTTTCAAATTCGCAAAAGAGGGCTGCTGCTCTTAGTGAGGCAATATATTGATTAATAGTTTCACCGTCTTTTTGGTTTCTGTTAAGTCCTCGAGGCTGCAACACCATTGACTATCATTGCCGGCCCCTGATTGGTTGAGACGCGAGCAGCCAGCTGGCGGGAGAATGCAGCCGTTTTATTGGTTCAGTGTCTGACAGCTCTAGTATAGAAAGGGCTGTCAGCTGTCAAATGTTGCTGTTTGCCGGGTCGAGGTTTGCCTTACATTTTGCCATGTTATACTATTAATAAAGGTTGTGTTGGCTTCAACCTGCCTTGCCCTCAGTTCCTGTCTGCCTCGTTCTCCCTACAGAACAGTTTTTATGATAAAAGGCATGTCGCCTGAGTATAACCGAAGGCATTGGGGAATAATGGCTTTTTAATTTCACCAGTAATGTTTCCCAAGCTACAGTGTGGATTTTCTGAGGTGCCAGTACGTTTCTGGACATTTGGAATACCTCAGTTCCACAGAAGGTTAAGAAATATGCCTTTTTTTCTATCATCAGATATTCTGGTATATTCGTTTGCTAATAAAAAGCATTTGAACTTATCTAGGTATGTGTCCCACGTTTCTGTAGCTGGATCAAAGGTGGCAAAAAATGGTAGGGTTGCCATTATCACTGAATAGGTATCATTGTCCTCACAATCTTCTTTTCTGGTTCTTCTTTACTTCAGCTCGGAATAGTGACAGTTCTTATATTAGTGACTCACTCCATAATCAGCTTCGTTTAGTGCCTCAGTTTGGGATGAATACCATGTTCATCGCCAATTGATCTGTTCCAGTGCTCGGGATGACAGACTGAGGCAAGACTGAGCTGAAGGCTAAAAGACATAATTTAGGCTAATAATTAGCTCCAACCAGCAGCAGCTTGGCTCCCTGAGCCGTCCAGCACTTTTGACCAATGTTTTATTCCCGGAGCCGTTTGACGCACAACCAATCAGAGCGTGCCCTACTCCCTGCACTGGGAGCGGACCAAAGTGGAAGCAGGATGCAGTAGCGTCTTTATCCACTTATTGAGAGTTTCCCAAGAACCTGGGATAGGTAGACGTTGTTGCTTGGTGATGCTAAAGGTATTGTCACAGGATGTAAGCTGCTCTATGTAAAGTTGCCTTTTGCAATTGATTGATGGTGATTTTGTCAATGCCAATAGTGTTCAAAGGATGCTCCAGATATTTATTGTTATTTGAAAATATTTTGATAGCTTTTGTAAACTATTGGCCGGGGGAATCCTCAACTCCATTTTAACATTGCCATCTACTGGAGGAATTAAGAAATGTTAATAAGAGATTTGAACATCTTGTAAAAGAGATATTGATATTTTCCCCCCTGCATAAAATACTTAAAAATTATCTTTAATTTCTCCCCTTCTCCAAAACGTTCTAACAAATCTTAAAGGTGAAATAATGATATTATATACGGTAATTTTCTAAATAAGTTTTATTTTGCAAAGAAATAACCAAGCTGTTAGGATATTTTCTCATGTCTTGAAAGAGTGTCTGCAGGGTGTGCAAAGCAAATATTCCTTAAGATATTATGAATCTCTTTTAAATTCTAAGGTTTAAAGAGTATATGCAAAGTTTTAAGTGCGCCCATTTTAAGAGGAGATATATAATAAAATTTGAACAATGATGTTTCCCAGTGAAATTCTGTAAAAATATGCACAGTTCTTTATTAATGTGACAATAAACATCAAAACTAAATACACAGCATGAAGGAAAAATAATTTTAATCCATAAAGCAGAAAAAGATTTCAATTTCATCAAATTTATTTAATCATTTACAAGAATTACATGGCTCTTTACTTCATACCATGATTCTGGACAGCTCAGAACAATCCACAAAACATAATTAAAAACAAAGGTAGCCTTCCCCCTGGTACCAGACCAAACAGTCTCACAACTCAACCCCCAATCTAGTCCCATGCTTGGGGGGAAAACCAAGTATTCACAGCCCTCTGGAAGGCTGAAAGGGTAGACTACTAGGTTGACCACTGAGAAGGCAGGTGTCCAAGGTCCCATCAGATGGCAACATTTAAGGGATATAAAACATACCCACCCTACATAATAAAGTAGGACAGATAGATAGGCAGTCTTGCAAGTAACCTGGCCTTATGCCCGGGATGGCAAACCTACGGCACACATGCCCGAAGTAGCATGTGGAGCCATGTTGCCTGGCACATGCGGCATCGCCCATTCCTCTTCGGGGTTTCTGGTGCGCATGCACGTGTGATGATCAGCTGGCCTTCATGCATTGCGGCAGTGCCGGAAACTGGAAGAGCTAGTCTTTTGTTTTGCAGCTTGAGCATGCACGCTGGCTAACTGATTATCTCTCGTACATGTGTGCCAGTAACCGTAAGCCTAGATGGCTGGCGCACATGTGCTCGCTGGAAACCAAAAGTGCATTTTCTGGCATGTGCATGCCCCTTGAGCAGCTCCTCTTCCAGGTTGTGTCCCAGATGAGTGCGCATATGTGTGGGCTCCCTTTTCGGCACTCAGTGCCTAAAAGATTCAACATCACTACCCTATGCCATGTAAGACTTTTAAAGGTGATAACCAGGCACCTTGAACTTGCCATTAGAAAGTAGCTAGAAGCAAATGTAGCTCACGCAACAGTGTGGTTACTTGGGTGAATCCTGTTCATGCTGCTATATTCTGACTACCCTAAAATAATACCCAACTGGAAAATAAGCCCTAGCGTGATTTTTCAGGATGCTCATAATATAAGCCCTACTCAAAAAATTAAGCCCGTTAAGATCGTTAGCCAGGCAGATGCATTTAGGGCCGTATTTCACAGAAAATAAGCCCTAACGTATCTTTTGGAGCAAAAAATTAATATAAGACCTGATCTTATTTTGGGGAAAACATGGTAGTTGCTGCTTCTGGCTGGTCTTCAAGGGAAGCCCCATGTAGTGTGTATTGTAGTAATCCAAATATGTGTGTGTATATAAATCACTTTTAAATGTGGAACATAAAATTTACCTGGTGGTTCTGATTTAGCTGGTCAATTTATAATAATCAAACAATAAATTTTTAATAGATATACCGTAATGACAAGTATAATATGGAAACCCTTCTTAATCTTTCTAGAACATTTTATCAAACAAATGAATATGTAATGACAAAAAAATAAGCTAATTCATCAATGACAGGACAATCATGAGATGAACGGCATATGACAATACACAAAAACCACTATTTCTCAATTAAAGAAGCAAAGGAAGTAGCTTGAAGGGATGTTTTTGCTTTGAACTCCCACAAAGCCAAATACCCCTTTTATGCATAGCTTTAATAATTAGAGGGCTGATTTAGTCTAGTGGTTAAGGCACCAGGCTAGAAACCAGGGGGTTCTATTCCTACCTTAGACATGAAAGCCTGATGGTGACTTTGGAGCAGTCAGTCTCTCTCAACCCAACTCACCTCACAGGGTAGTTGTTATTGGAAAAGTAAGAGGAAGAAGGAGTATTATGTACATTCAATTTGGCAGCTATTAAGATTGTTCGGCGTGCAGGCACAAAGATAGCCAGGGAAATGACTGAAGCCTGGGAAACGGGCCCCTTGTCAGTCAACAGGAGAGTTGATTTACCTCCAGCTTATCAGGTACTTAAGAGCCGAGGACTTGGCAGCACAAGGAAACAACAGCCAATCGCTAGCCATCAATACACCATCAATCAATAGGAAGGCACCGCATAAATATGGTGCATAGAATAGGCCAAAGCACACATACTGGTAGAGAGAATTTCCCTGAGGATGGGCTCCAGCATGAGTCTGAAAGCTCAGAAGACAAAACCTCTGCTTCCGGTGAGCATCCCAAATTGCAGTATAATGTATGTTCACCACCTTGAGTCATTTATTAAAAAAAAAAAATGTAGTTGACTTACGACTGTTTGCTAAGCAACTGTTTGAGGTTACAACAGAACCTCGAAAGGGCCAAGTATCTCTGTCTTGGAAATGAGCACCATTTCCAAGTGGCCACAATTCATAGCCTTCGTTGTGTAGGATGGCAGTGTAATGGAGTGGCTGCTTCCAGAAGATCCACCATAAAAGTTAAGTGATTGATGGATGACAGGGTAGGGAGGAAGGTGTGAGACGCATTGGGGTGGGAAGCAGGCCATTGGGGTGGGGACTCTCAGGGGCACAAGATGCCTCAAGGAGTGGAGGAGGCCTTGGGAGGCTCAGGTAAGGTGGACCTGGACCTGCATTGTGTTTTCCAGAACCTTCCATTCCAAAGCAACCCATGATCCACTTTAACATATGCTATTAACCATATTGCAGAATATATAAAGCAGGAGTGTCAAACTCCTGCATGGGCCGGATCTAGCCTGCGGGGTCCTAAATCTCGCCCACGGGGCCAGCCTGGAAATAGCAAAGGACCGGCCCACAGTGCTTCTAGCAAAAACAGCACAGGGGAGGTGTGCACATCCCAGCCCTTCCCATTTTCAGTCTGGACGGTCTCCTGCAGCATTCTGCCCATCAAAATCGGGTGTGGGGGGCATGTGGATCCCGCATGCCATTTTTGGCCTGTTTGGCCTCCTGCAGCACCTTGCCAGCCAAAACAGGGAACAGCAGCATGCATGGCCCCCCGCATCCCATTTTGGCTGGCAGGGTGCTGCATGGGGCGTCCGTCCCATCTGCCGTCTGTCTTGTCTACCCCCGCCCCCACCCGGCCAGCCCGCAGAGGACAACTAAAATGCTGATCCGGCCCTCAAAGAAATCCAGTTTGACACACATAGAATAACAGTATCAGTAATAATCATCGATGCGGAGCTGGAAATTGGGCCTCTGCTCAGAAGTAAATATCAAAATAAGGTTGGCAGCACATTTTGCTACCAAATATCGAAAGTCCACCCCCAGCTAACTCAGCAAAAGCAGCAAAATTGGCAGTTGGAAATAAATAACAGTAGTGAATGCAGCTACCAAGATTAGCAGTAGTGAGCATGGAAAATAACAAAAATCTAAACGTATAAAATAATTCACGAAGTGGAGTTTAATAAATGAGCTTCATTGTTTTCTAATTATCCAATTAATCTGAAAAAGCCACTGATTATGGCTTGGGGGTGGTTTTACTATTTCAATTAGTTTACTGAACAGATTAGATGGAATGTGCTAATTAATGCTCTTAAATCTTTTGAGGGTAATATTGCTTGAGTTATTATTCCATGCGCTATTAACAGAGCAGGATCCTGGAGTTATATGGAAGATCTTTCTTTCTATAGCACAGGGATACCTCTCCCACTAATTCTGGAGGGAGAGCTAGAAAGTCTTCTGTTGTTGGCTTCTGTGAGAGGAGATGGCTTTCTTCCCATTTCAAAAAGTCAAAGTATAAGAAGAGCCCATGGAAATTAAAAGTTCAAGAAGGCAAGAATACAGGATACCTGGCTGGGATATAAATGGGCTTCCGGAGAAGCTTCTCAGCCTTTTTACTGAGCTGCAGTGGTGCAGTGGTTAGAGTGCAGTACTGCAGGCTACTTCTGCTGATCACTGGCTGCCAGTAGTTTGGCAGTTCGAATCTCACCAGGCTCAACATTGACGCAGCCTTCTATCCTTCTGAAGTGGGTAAAATGAGGACCTAGATTGTTGGGGGAAATATGCTTACTTTGTAAACCGCTTAGAGAGGACTGTAAAACACTATGAAGCAGTAGATAAATCTAAGTGCTGTTGCTGTTGCTATTGCTATTTTCCCACCAGTGCCTGGATAAGCTGGATGTCTCTTCCTGCTGTAGAAGACCTTTCACCACAAACAGAGTGTACCTTTTCTGCTGTCTCTCTTGCTGCTTTTACCCTGTAGAATATCATTCCCTACTCCTCCACAATCCCATTAATCTAGTCTGCCTGCCTCTCAAAAAGCCTTAGAGACCGAGTCCGTCTGTCCCCCAAGAATTGGATCTTATCGTATGGAGATCCTCAGTCATCCAGGTCATGGTTGTCCCAAAGGTGCTTTTTCAAAAGGTAACTGGACTTTATTTTTCCTTGAAGACATTTTGCTTCTCATCTAAAAAGCTTTTTCAGTTCTGTGTTGTTCCTTGAATTTTTATATTTTTTTTACGTAGCTTTTATTGATTTTTCCATGATGGACAGTATACACTATATTGCCAAAAGTATTCGCTCACCCATCCAAATAATCAGAATCAGGTGTTCCAATCACTTCCATGGCCACAGATGTATAAAATCAAGTACCTAGGCATGCAGACTGTTTTTACAAACATTTGTGAAAGAATGGGTCCTCTCAGGAGCTCAGTGAATTCTAGCGTGGAACTGTGATAGGATGCCACCTGTGCAACAAATCCAGTCATGAAATTTCCTCGCTCCTAAATATTCCAGTCAACTGTCAGCTGTATTATAAGAATGGGGAAGTGTTTGGGAACGACAGCAACTCAGCCACGAAGTGGTAGGCCACGTAAACTCATCCAACATCAGTGTGTGATCTCACAAATGCGCTTCTGGAAGAATGGTCAAAAATTCCCATAAACACACTCCTAAACCTTGTGGACAGCCTTCCCAGAAGAGTTGAAGCTGTTATAGCTGCAAGGGGTGGACCAACGTCATATTGAACCCTATGGATTAGGAATGGGATGTCACTTACAGTAAGTTCATATGTGAGTAAAGGCAGGTGAGTGAATACTTTTGGCAATATAGTTTATGTTGCCCCAGATCTTGTGCTGAGGAGGGTGGCTATAGAAGTTGACTGATGAAACACATGCATAGCTTTCTTACTAGGAGATTCTGGTCTGAGGCCTTGCACAACTGTCCCAATTTGGAAGCAGGGTGGGGGCCTAATCCTTGTGGGGAACTATTTTCTTCTGCCAAATAATGTTTTGGCCAAAGTCATAAAAATGATCTTAAGGTGTTTTTTTCCTAAGAGAGACAGGTGTGTTCATAATATTTTATGAAAACGCTGAGCCGACTACGAACGTCTATTTGTCTGAAGCTCTGACAGCCAAAACTAAGAACTAGTAAATCATTTTGTGTGTGGTCAAAATGGCCCTGATTAACAATGAGGGGGCGGGGGGGGGAATTGTGTGTGTTTATATTCTCTGGAGAAAATGACATTGCTAAAGCAAAAATAAAACAAACTGCATTTGTAAGGCTTCCCAATGCAAAATTTACCAATGAGCAGAATGCAGATTAAAAACATTTTCAATACCCAAATACGGTTAACAGAAATGAACACAATAGATCCCAGGCGGAAACAAACATGCCCGAACTGAACAAATATTGCATACCGATGTAACTTATCTCAGAGCTTGCGGGGGGCAGGAAGAATGACGTTTTCAGAAATCATCTAAAGCCTTACAGAATCAGGCCAGCCTGAAACTTGGAGGAAATCCAGAGGGCATGAGCCACAACAGGGAAGGTATGCCTCCTAAATTCCTCATATGTCATTACTTTATTGGGGATGAAGGGATAAACCTGTAGCCACTAGAGGCCAATTAATTAATAAATTTCCATCAGGCAATGCTAACTCTTAATCTTGTTGGATCTTTGGTGATTAATAAAAAGCTGAAGACTTAGAGATGAATTTATAGAAAATGAGGTGAGATATGGAATGGAAGTATTTGGTTGCCTTGTAAGAGACGGCAATAAGCAGTTAATGTTGAATATACTTTTGAGAGGTGAAGGGAGAAGTTTCCTAAATTTTCTTTCCCCTGCTTTTTTTGTTGTTGTTTGTTTAGGAGGGGATTCTTCACTTTCTAAATATTTCATTTTTAAAATGTACTTTTGTAGTAGGCTTTTATCTTATCTGTTCAGTATAATCCTTCATAAAATTAAACAAAAAGCAATGTTAACTCTTAGTGGCTGCATAGGTAGATCTTCTCCAGGATGATTTTCCAAAGGTGTATCCATCCTCATTATACAGATAGCCCTCGACTTACAACCACAATTGGGCCCAAAGGTTTTGTGGCTAAGACAATGGTTGAGTGAGTGTTGGCCAATTTTACAACCACCAATTCTTACCATAATTAAGTGAATCACTGCAGTTGTTAAGTTAGTAACACGACTATTAAGTGAATTTTCGTTTCCCCGTTGCCTTCGCTTGTCAAGTAACAAAAGGTAATCACATGACCCCAGGAGACTGCAACCATCATAAATACATGCCAGTTACCAAGTGTCTGAATTTTGATCAGATGACCACAGGGAAATTGCAGTGGTTATTAAGTGTGGGAAATTATCATAAATCACTTTTTTTCCAGTGCCATTGTAATTTCAAACAGTCACTAAATGAATATTGTCCAGTAGAGGACTACCTATAATTAAGTCTATGCACTTTGCTTAATTTGAAGCCTGGTTATTTGTGCCTTGAGTGAAAACTCTGTATTGCTTTGTTTGTTTTCTTGTCTATATCACTAAAATTCTCAGGAATTTCTCCAACACAAATGTTTAAAAGCATAATTACTCTTTCTACTTAAGTCCACAAATACACTACAAATCATCACAGTAATAATGTACTTTTATTCCAGCCAGATAAGCGAATGTATTTTAACGTATTGAAAGTTTCAAGGTAAAGAAATCAAATATCTGTTCTAAACAATCCAATTTACTAGAGGATATTTACTCAGTAAAACTATATTCTCCCTTAATGGCCCCTGTAGAATGTGATAGCAGAACAAAAAATAGAGATTAATACAGTAAATAATACTGTGTTTATAATTTTAATACAACCAATCATTGGCTAACTTTAGTGTGGCTTTTTAACAGTGGACAAAAAAATGACGTCTGACATTTTAAATATATTAAAATGTAGCATAACAAGTCTTTCAATATGTGTATTGATTTACCATAAAAATTACCGTCCTTCAGAATTGACCTCTCACAAATAAGATGAAGTAAGTCTATTTCTGGATTGTTACAGTATATGATAGCAACTGTTTTCTTTCTTTTTCTTTTGCAATAAAAAAAATTACAGAGACAGCAGTTTGAATTTGCAATCCCAGGGGTATTATATCCACTGGAGAAAGACCATTCAATGACACAACATGTTTAAGACCACATCCAGAAGCATCCTTTGCAAGTTGCAATGACATCAAAAGGAAGACATCAAAAGGTCATGAAGTTGCTGTACCAATGAAGGGCTTATGCAATGACATTATGATGCATTCGCATAAGTTGCATAATTTGTGTGATTTCATCACACACGTGTCATTTATTGCCCTTCCAGACAACTCTGACCTTTCTTTTATTCAATAATCACATATGTTCGGCTAAGAGAACCAGAAATAAGGATTTTCAAGCTACAGTGAATAAGTACTGAATAGATGACTTTTCACAAGATGTAAGTTATAACTAAGAAAAATTGAGGTATCCTCTTTCTTTTCAGTAGATTTGATGACACATCTAAAAGTACGATTTACTACTGCTGACATGAACAGCTAAACAAAGGTAGTTACTTTATGAAGGAGATGAACATAGTTTAATAGAATGAAGGCAGCAAGATTCATTATTTTAGTGTTCACACTAAATGCCAGCTTTGCAGTTTCATTTGAAACCAACAGCGATCATGAAACGTCATGAAAGATTTAAAAAAAATCTCCTAGAGCGATTACTAAACGAATCATTATCACACTAGATCAGTAAACCCCAGAAGAAAATAACAACAATAATAATAATACCAGTGTCTTATAATTTAGGTCCTTTTTCTACTCGGTGCCTATTTTTTAGACACAATCCATAAAAATTGGCCACATCGCACATTTCATTTATCTTTAAAATGTTGTATCCCCATAAAAATGCCAGGTACAAAGTCTGACGTTAGCGTCCATCCCTAAATTTAAAAGATCAGCTAAAATAAGTTTAAATTATTACAGTATTTACAAATCCAGCAGGTAGAACAGCCATCATGGCGGCTTCTTTCCCATCTTCCTAGCAGCTGTCATCCTTCAAGCAGCTTTCACGGCTCTGTCACCTTCTAGAAGCTTCCTCATTGATCATCAGTCATTTTGAGCAGTTCTAGAAAAGCCCCCACAGCACCAAAGTAACCCTTCAAAATGATTGAAAAGGAGGAGTTAGCAAAAACAAATCCAAACTAAATTATTGCAATATTTAACAAATTTAATATTGGGAGTATTATTTTAAAGGCGATAAAAGAAAATGCAGAAAATCACAGAGAAAAGTATTAGCATTAGCTAATTTGTATGCATCCAGGTCAGGGGTGGTATTCACTTACTTTCCCTACTGGTTTGCAAATATGAGCATGCGCATGTGAGCTTTGCTCGCATGCGCCCCGTCCGTGCATGAGCTCAGCCTTCTACACATGCACTTTGGCTTGAAAACGTGCTTTAAAAGGATGGCATAGAGCCATTCACCCGCGATTTCCACTACTGGTTCCGGTGAACCGGTCCGAACCAGTTGAATACCACCTCTGAGATTCCAACTACTTAGTAAATATTCGATGTGACAAACAGGTATACAGAACCCAAAGGCGTTATTCTTTTTAAAAAATCACCTCTTATTTTTAATCAAAATCTCAGTTGATTCATTAAAAGATTTCAGTACTCGTATTTTTTTGGGGGGGGATTTACTGCCGGTGACATTACACACTCAACCTGAAACAGCAACACAAGTTTGTTCCCAAGTTTAACATGTAGCAAAAGATAATCTTCTCCAGAATAATTCAAGCAGGGGGGAAAAAAAGTGGGTGGTAAAGCTAAAATTCCTCATATAACCTAGGGCTGTGCAAAATCATTCAGAAGGTCATTCTGTGGGTCTGCTGAGGAGCTCAGTATCAAAACAGTGCATCCCCTCAAGGGCTTAGCAAGGCCGTTCCACACTGAGCTTGCACAAAACACACTTCTGCCAAGACGGCTACACAATGTCATCTGTGCATGATTCTGCACAGCTCTAGTACAAACAAGCTGCTGCTATCTCTACGCTACAGGATATATCAATAATTACTCTGGTAAGGACTTCGAATAGAATTCAGTTACCAATTTATTTCTGAAATTTGTTGGCCACCCATCTTACGTCAATGTAACTCTGGGCGGCTTACACTTTTAAACAAAGGGAAGGTAGAAAATTAGCAATGCAATCCTACCCATCCACTCAGAAGTCCCACAGAATGAAAATTGACTTGTTTGAAAACAAGCAGATTAATTGCAGCCTCCTTACTGCTTTCTGATAGGAGTTTGTTTCTAGAGTCTCTGCTGGATCAAATACTATTTCATCAGCAGAAGGACCCAATGAGATGGAGCCTAATGTTCTTTCTTGTCTAATATTCCTAGATGCCCTCACAACTTTACTAAAACATATGCCTTTATGCAGATATTGCCTTATTCAACAGACAGTAATTTGTTTTCCCATTCATGATTTAGAGCAGAGGTGGGGTACTATGGCCCTTTTATGACTTATGGACTTCAACTCAATTGAAGTCCACAAGTCATAAAGAGGCCATTGTTCCCCACCTCTGATTTAGAGTGAACATTACCAATAATGATAGCTATGACAGGAATTAATTGATGTTGTAAGCCGCCCAGAGTCGCCTTGCAGTGAAACTTCATAAATAAATAAATTCATTACCACATTAACAAATATAATGCTTTCTTTTAAAAATGGTTTTTACCTCATGTTCCAAAAAGAGAGCTTTGAGTTGTCCCTTTGACCAATAGTCCATGGCATAGGCTAGCACCTTCATAGCAACTGTGTTGATTCTCAGGAAGTTGCCTACAAACACCACTCGATCAATATTCTGTAAAATTTAAGTAAAACAAGTGAACTTTGTGCAATTAAAAGGCTCTTATCTCCAACCTTCTACAGTGCAAAATGTTCAACAGTGCTTAATGTTGCATTATTGATATTTTGGACAATAAGACCTTAGGCGGACAATCCAAAATGGATGAACTTAGTTATATAACACAATCAATCCTAAATAACATTTTTCTGCAAACCGACCAACAGGGAAAAGAAATATATACGGTTACAATATTTTGCTTTTTCAAGTTTATTGAAGACTCGTTCTATTCACTGACACATTATTTGTTTACTATCACATAATCTTACATATTTTTAATAGCCATCTCTATAGATTATGAGAATAATCTCTAGCATGTTAATGAACTGGAAAGATAAATTATTCAGGCCTAACTGCACTTCTTTCTATATAACCATACATGGGCTGACTATTTTTTCATTGATAAATGTTCTTTTATAGGTTCTCTGGAAAGGATTCTGGCCACGTATATCCAGCAGGCACTTAATTTTCGTCCCCAAATATAGTGGGTCATCTAAATAATATGTAATTTCGTGCATTCTAGAGAAAGCTTTATTTGTCTAGAACCGCGATGGCAAACCCATGGCACGCGTGCCAGAGGTGGCACACAGAGCTCTCTCTGTGGGCACGTGCGGCGTTGCCAACTGCTCTTCTGGTCTTAACACATGCCGGAGTGCCGGAAGCCCAAAGACCAGCTGGTTTCTTCAGGTTTCCAGCATTCTGGCACGTGCGTTCCGGTTTGGGCAATCGGTACCGAAAAGGTTCGCCATCACTGGTCTAGAACAAACAAATAAAACAAAACAACTATTTTTTAGGCATATCTGTGCTGATGTAGTAGAATCTGCAGCTGAAATGGGAGGAGGAGTTAAGAGTCTGGGGAGTCTGGTCTCCATGAAGGGGGGAGTCAGTAAAGAGGATATGACTTCTTCTCCCCCAAATCCCTTGGGTCCTTATCTAGTTGTTTCCATGAGAAGGCATTTAGTCTGGTGAGATTCTTGTAAATAGGCAAGTAGCAATAAATATACTTCTCTGGTCTGTTTGCTGTGTCTTTCTGTTTCTTGCACCTGACAGCTAAAGCACTGAAGTGATGCATTTCCCCAAGTATTAAAGAAATGTTATAAATACCATGTGGAAGTCTGAGTTTACCAAGCCACAGCCTTTGTGCAATTCACTGAAACTGCCTAGAGACAATTTTGTTCTCATCGTGGAAGATTAAAGTTAATTTTGTTGCTGGCAGTGATGCTAATTGCTGAAACGGCCAGAAAATGTCTGACAGTAAAGAAGGAAAGGAGCATCCAGGTATTTACTAGAATTTCAATATGCTACCACCACCCCACAAAACCCTACGACAGCCTTCCTCTCTCTCTCTATGTGCCTTCCAGATATTAACACTTCCAATTCTCCATATTCTCTGCAATTGACCATAAGAATTGAGGAATTCTGAAAGGGGCACAGGTTAGAAAAGACTGCCTAGAAATTAATTCCATCGCTGCCTATGGCAAGGATATGAATTTGTACTGTAAAAACCAAAGGGGAAAAAAAGACAGCAAAGTTCCACTTTCTGGACAGAGAGGACCACTGGTTTGAAAAAGGAGTCAAAGAGGCCATCTACATTAAGACTGAACACTCTTCTCTCAATAGAGGGTTAGGGATATTACACCACCTCTCTCCTGTTTACAACACAGTCTTTTCAGCAGTTCCAAGAAGGTTCCACATCCATTTGCACTATTCTGGTGACGCCGAGGGCACAGATAAACCTCCAAGTGGCCTCAACAGCTCTCAGAAAGAGCACTAGCGACCAGATGATTGTAAGGAAAATAAATCCTTCCACCCTGCACCATTTAGTCAGAACTGAAGAAGCTTCTTGGATGAGAAGTGAAATGTCTTCAAGAAAAAACAAAGTCCAGTTGCCTTTTGAAAAAGCACCTTTTGGGATCATCACTATTTACTCTTTGTGTATTTTGCTCATCAAAAATATCCTTATTCGCTTCTGCCCCTATAATAAGCTATTTTGAAATTCACCAACATTTGAAAGAATAATTCCCTACCAACCGCAATGAAATCCTTATTTTGATAATATTTTTTCACCTTTAAAGAAGGAAAAATTAATTATCATTCAAGCTTGTAGCTAAACAAGCATCAGCTCCTTTTAGTCATTACTGCAAGTTATTTTTGCTCTGAAATGTTGGAGGTGCTAACATGACAAACCTTAGCATTAATCATGCATATTTTAAGCTTGTCTTTCTTGTCAACCAAGGGGGTCCTCTGTGATCCGGTTTAATTTAGTCTTGGTTTAAATTTTTAATTACTATAAAAACAGAAAAAATACTGTTTCAGATTTTTTTAAAAAATAAGAAAGTTACTACTAATATTTCTGGACATTTTAATACTACAAATTAAGAAACCGGTCACCATTTTTGGTCTAATGAGCTATTACTAGGTGGATTCATTTTTTGGATGCACTAGAAAAACAACCGAAACGTGCCTTTGAGTTCAGACCACAGTTGAAGTTTCTTGAACTGAAGTAACTATGGGATTAAGATGCTGCATAGACAGGTTCTCACAATTTTCACAGTTATGGACTCCAACTATGTACTGTAAGGCATAAGCTTAATTTAGATTTCTCCCAATATTTTGGGAAAATCAGTGCTCAAGCCATGTGGTCATTTGCACTTCTCCCCAGTTATTTTATACAGTCTCACTTTAACCACCAAATCAAATCAATCACAGATCGCCATAAGAACAAGCTACCGTCCGCCACAACTGCAAAATCAGCAAAATTCCATCTGCCCTACAAAACCAGAAACTATTCTTTGAAAAGGCTCCCGATTTGCCAATGTGAGTATTATGTTAAACTTGCTCATGGATTATTAGGCAAGCAGCTGCAAATTGTTAGACCACAACTCAAAAGGCCAGAATTCAAAAGACTGTATTAAACGAGCAGAAATCTCCTGAATTCCAGACTTTTGCAAACATGTGCTGGGATTCACACATCACTGGAACACCTATCTAAAAATTGCAGCCAATTTCTGCTTCTGGAACAGAAATTAGATAGTAACGCAAATGTATAATTTATTTGAAATATAAAGAATCCCATTCACATATGTTCTCGCAAGCCTTCATTAACAATACTCCTCTTTCAAAGCTAAAGAGGTCGTGGTAAGAGTTCTCCCTAGGTCTCTTTATGTTTATCAAGCTGTGTTGCTATTGCAGTTAACTCTCTATGCTTTGATAGCCCTGTACAATGCTGCTTGAACTCCATGCCACAAGGCAACACTGTAAAGAAGCTGAAAGCAAAGAGGAAGTTCGGGACCACTTATTATTGCAGAGGCTTCCACTGATATTCCTATGTAAAATATTCAGGAATATTAAACGCTTATGGTCACCAATACATAGAAGCAACTGAAACAGGCCCTCGCTTTGATACCCTAACATCTTACACCTGCATTTCACCTAACCTACTCAACCATTGAACTATTTGACAGTATGCCAGTGTCTTCCTCGTGTCGTATACTTTCTTAACTATCTTTGACCTGAAACATGGCATAGAGAGGCAATATATTGCCAACATATATTGAACCTGCATGCTGCCAGGTTTTACCAGTGGGCAGTAAGATAAGTATTGTCATTATACACAGCGTCTATCTTAGCTTAGCAGCCACTGTCTGGGATAGGTTATGCCAAGGCCAATTTGCTTGAAGATTTGTTGGCCTTTATAGCTGAAGCCCCCGCATCCACGTTCAACATCCTAGCAACGATGTCACGCTCATAACAGATGCTAGTGATATCTCCGAGGAGGAAACCAGGCTCCAATTTCTTCTCTCCTGCAGATACCATCAGACTCCCGGGGACAAAAGCCTTCTAGGCCCCAGGAGCAGGCGAAACCTGTTTTAAGCAAGGTCTGAGGACTTGGTAGGATGGAAAGCAGCCTCAGATGACGACGGTTCCCAACAACTGACGTACCTTCACAATACTCTGATATAGTCCTGATCAAATCACGTGTATAAACAGGCATTCTTATGGCTTTAACTTTACAAGATTGTGTAGTTTTCTCTGCTATGGCAAACATACACATTGAAAGGTAGATAGCTCTTGCTAATTGTTGTTATGGCAGTGCCACTAAAAACAAAGTTTTCAAAACGTAGATTGGAACCAAGACAGACCATCGGACCAAACAACATATGCAAAGCATACTGAATAGGCTGCCTCAATAACCACCCAACAGTACCATTAAGTTAAGTTAATGGGGTTCACATTCTTTCAGTGTAAATACTGGAGCAGGGGTGTGTAACTGGCTGCCGGCAGGCCGGATACGTCACATGCAGACCACACCCACCGCAGCTTTGCGAATGGGAAAAACGTCGCGAAACATCACGTGACGGCAACGTCACACGGCGAGTTTGTGCCCTAGAGGCTTCAAATTAAACAGCATATCTGAAAAGTAAATCTTGAGCAAACACAGAATCCCACTTACAGGCTCAAAGAATTAGAAGTCTCAGGAATAGTGATCATTCCACTTAGGTGAAGTTCTTAACAACTTAGCGAAGAATTTATAAAATTATATTCGTCTTTTTTTTAAAAAGAAAAATAGTAGAGCCAGTTCATATCATGGAATAACACGCTTTAAAGTAGGGGTATCCAGCCTTGGAAACTTCTGAACTTCAACTCTCATAATTCCTCAGCCAGATATGCTGGCTGAGGAATTCTGGGAGATGAAGTCCACAAGCCTTAAAGTTGCCAAGGTTGGAAACCTCTGCTTTAAAGGATTGTTCACTATTTTCATTGGTAGGAGAAGGTATATAAGCCAAAAATCCCACTCCTCTTAGTAACCCAAAAATAGCTTGCTATTAAAATGATCTCACCTCATTCAAGGCGCACATCCGAGCAATGGAGCCAATGTTATTGGTGATGGTGACTAACGTTGCTCTTGCCAGATCCTCTTTGCTGATTGTCTCTCGCTTTTCTTTGCTCATCATGTTGCCGAAACTGTGTGATAATACTAGAGGATGTGATCTTTCTTATATTTTTTCAGAAAGGCCAAGGTTTCTAAAAATATGTTTTAAAGAATTTGTCTGGGATATACAGAGTCATTCATCCAAGGAAGCAAAACACACACTCACATACAAATGTAGAGAACTAATCAATTCCAATTATAGCTAATCCTATTGTTAAATATAACTTTATCAAGCATATAAGTTATCACAAAAGACTTAATATTGCTTTTTCTGGCTCGCTAACCTTCTAGTGTTCTCAGAGAAGGATATTGTAAAACAATTGAGAATACAGAAAAGTCAAAAGGATCTAGGATTTAAAGAGCATAAAATAAGGAATGCTTACAACACGGTTTAAGTTTAAGAAAAAAAAAGTTATTCCACAGAGGACCAAGACAGAAAGAAAGTAACATGGTAAAAATTCCCAGAATACAGAACTTGGGGCCATCCAGGTCTCGATTTTTTAAAAATATTACTTTACACGGTGCATTGTCAAGTTTTGAAATGTAATATTGCAAGATACAATGTTGGCCACTAATCTGACTGATTTCTAAAGGGAATTGGATTAACTCTTGTAGGATGTAGCCAGTGGTGGGATTCAAATAATTTTAACAACCAGTTCTAGGCCCTAATGACCAGGTGGGTAGGTGTGGCTTGGTGGTCATGTGACCATGTGGGCGTGGTCAACGTCACTCACATCATATGGGTGCTTTGCCTTAGCTATTACAATGTAATAAGGGTTAACTGGAGAGGCAGTTTCTGTAATCAGGACAATAAAGATTAGGCTAGAAACAACACCAGAATGTTTCCTTCCTGCCTTCCTTACAGGATTAGCCCTGTAAAGTGGAAAGAAACAAAATAAGATTTCTTCCAACCACGGGTTCTCCAAACTGCTTACAAAGTTAACAATCGGTTCTCCCGAATAGGTGCGAACTGGCTGAATCCCACCACTGGATGTAGCCCTTGGTCACAATTATCTTGCTTTTATTCTTATAAAACCAACAGAGCCATTGTACTGGTGAGCCTTGGCTCTGATCCAGCATATTTTTTACATTCTTATGAACAAATGTGGGGGAAGTCTGTTTATTCCAGTCCTCTCAAATAAAGTTAAACTATGTTGGGTTTACTGCACACAGACTGGGTTCCTCAATCACAAAACAGTAATCATGATTCAGCTGTAGAGGGCGTGATAAATAAATAAATCTGGAAAGTGGGTGTGCCAGGCCTACAGTAAAACATTCTTGCAGTTTGGCAATTAATTTGAGCAACAGCAGTGATAAATTGAATTGTGCATAATACAATTTACTAGGTATTTTCAGGATGCTGGTTGATTTTCTGATTTCATTTTACAATGTGAAAACCCATTATATTTCATTTTATATTTATCAATCCTGATGAGAGAAGTTAATTCACTGTAGACCATCTAGGGCCGGCCTGTCAAACTAGCAGCGCACAGGCAGGATACAGCCCACGGAGGCCACGGCTACCTCGGCTCCGCAAAGGCAAAAAAGTCATGCTACATCACGATCTGGCCCACGACGTGATCCAGTTTGGATTGCACCCCTGATCTAGAACTTTAAAATGGTTGCTTGTGACTTCTAGAGCATGCTGCAAAAATCTAGCATTTTACTGGAGGTTTAGAATGCACAAAATGCAATTGAAGCATTGAGAAATTATCCCCCAATCCACAAAACCCCATCTTCCCTCTCCGTGTGGCCTGACCCACTTTGTCATCCTCTTATTATTCACTGCAACCTTCAGTGTCAAACCACTCACTGCTGTAACAAAGGAGTGTAGCCATTAGGCTGCAAAACACTTCCTGTCCCTGTTAACAGGACAATAACAGCTGATTGTCATTGCTACAGCTGACTAACATGGAATGGATGGGGATGGTAGTTAGATTAGCATGAAGCAATATGCTATTGTTGAATAATACAAGTATAAATAGAAGGCACAGGATTTGCGTTGTGATTTGTCCATGCGTACCTTGATGCAACAGCAGATCCTTGAAGACCAAACCGTTCATAATCTCCTCCATAAATATCCTTCACCAGCTTATCAACATTGGTGCTGTCTCCTTTAGCTGCCATTTCTAGAGCTTCTTCAAAGGTCTCACAGCCAGTCAGCAAACAACACAGACCCAGGAATGTACCACCACCGAGACTAGAAAGCAAAAAATATCATTTCATATGCTTAACAAGAATTTGGGTTTGTCTGTTCCTATCAGTCCAACAATCCTTCAGGCGGAAGGAGATAACCAAATGTTATACATTTTGGGAGGGAGCCCTACTCCTTAAATTTAAAGAAGTGAAAACAGCCTATTGTAGGCATACAATTAAACCCAGAGCAGTGATTTTGATCTCTAGTTTGGACCAACTGCTGTCAGTTTGATCAGCATTTCCTATGGACAAGATTGTAGGTATCATAATCTGGAACATCTAAAAAACACCAGACTAGATTAGCATTAGATGGGAAAAAGCAAAGCAAGCTGACAATTTCTTTTGCAGAACCATTAAAAGGTGGGATACTTCCTATTTCAAAACTAATCAAAATTGGGTTTTATATTTTTTCTTCTTCCATCCCCATGCCTCAGCTTGAAGTTCAGATCGCACAGGAAGCTCTAATCCCTTTATAATTCACAGCAGAACTTTTCAATCTAAAATAATAAATATGAATAGTGTTGCTCATTGCGCCAATGCCACACCCAAAATGCAAATCTTAGATTCAGCTACTGTGTGGTGGGGATCCCAATTCCCAGCCCAAGAATGAGCTGAGAGTTATTTCGTCAGGAAAAAAAGTTCTTTTGGGAAGATAGCATATTCACCTGGTCCCTGTAACTCTCTTATAGTTGTCTTTGGAATAGACTGCTAAGATGCTGACTCCGGAGCCTATGTTAACTAGCAACATAGGAAAGGGGTTAGCGAGGCAGTAAGGCTTTTTCTGACACCGCTCAGGGGATGAGGGGTTTTCAAAATAATAGCATTCCGGCTGCCCATTGAAGCCGACAGAATCCACATAGAGAAGACCTTGAATCAGGCAGTCCAACTCATCTAGCTTATGAAGCTGGAGGTCAGCAATCTGGAAGAGAAGTTAATAAATGAACATTCGTTGACGCAGCAGAAAAATCCGCAGAAAGTCAAAAACATAACAGGGTTGAAGACTTTGTACTATTTGAATTACCCAATAGATCAACACCCTGAGTATTAAATAATTATTTACACAGGAAGTGTCAAGCCAAGTATGCTGTCTGCCTGACGACACATGTGTTTACCTGGTTGTGTTATGTTTCTGAGAATTAGGAGAAAAGGTTTATTTATTACTTTTTTGACGAGGTCTCACTATTCAGGTCACAGTAGAACAAAAAAATCGAAGATGTTTTGAAAGGAGGATTATAAAGGCAGTCCTCGACTTATAATCACAATTGAGCCCAGAATGTATGTTGTTAACGGAAATTTTGTGAAGTGAGTTTTGTCCCATTCTGTGCCTTTTCTTGCCATATTTGTTAAGTGAATCGCTGAAGTTCTTAAATTTATAACATAGTTGTTAAGTGAATCTGGTTTCCCCATTGACCTGGCTTGTCAGAAAGTCACCCAAAAATGGTCACATGACCTTGGGGCACTGCAACTGTCGTAAATATGAATCAGTTGTCAACCATCTGAATGTAAATCCCATGGAGACGCTGCAACAGTCACAAGTGTGAAAAATGGTCACTTGCTGTTGTAATTTCAGTCACTAAATGAACTGTTGTAAGGACTACCTGTACCAATTTTGCTGTTATTTATTTTGTACAATGACAATAAAGGCTACACTACTGTTCCTCTTTTTCGTGTTTTAACTCTGATCAATCATTTTTTTAAAAATGCACGTCATGTTTTGCAAGTAGTGATGAGATTTTTTTTTAAAAAGTGTGTAGTGTAGAAAAATCCTCAAATCATTTATAATTCTTAGAAACACACAGTTGCAACATGCAGATGTTGTTCACACCAGCAGTCTGTTAAATGTGAAAACCTAACCAAATTTTGTAATTCGCTGTTTCATAACCATTTATTTTCAACGTAACTACAACTAACAACATTTCAGGAAGCTCCAGGGTGATTTCATGAAATGAAACCTTTTTTTTTTCCCAAAAAAATTTTGATTATTATTTTTTAAGGGCTGTAAAATCGAAAAAAAAGTTTCTAATTCTAATTTATATGCTAAATTCAATATCAGGTCAATGGGTCAAAGTTACAACAGCACTAAAAACAGTAGAGTATGACCGTTTTTCAGAGTTTCACTACTTTCCAGCATCCCCATGATCATGGGATCAAAATTCAGATGCTTAGCAACTAGTTCATATTTATGACCGTTGCTGTGTCCCGAGGTCACGTGATCCTCTTTTGTGACCTTCTGACAAGCCAAGTCAATGGGGAAGCCAGGTTGACTTATTGACTTATTAACTGCAGTGATTCACTTAAACCACGGACCTGGGAAAGTTCGTAAAAAGGGAAGCAAAATTCAATTAACAAATGTCTCACTTAACAACAGAAATTTGGAGCTCGAATGGGGTCGTAAGTTGAGGATTACCTATAGGCATAATACAAATGACTACATAATTGAATCAGCAAAAGATTAAAAAAAAAAAGCTCTTTACGTGGCTTCGGTTACACATCTCTTATTACCTTCCCTGCTGTTGAGGGCTCTATCCGTTACCAGTCATGAATTATGTACAATTTGGAACCCATGGCTAGAGCTTTCGTAGCCGATTAATAAAGGTGTTGATAGATTTAAGCGATTCCATTTCAAACAAGGCTGTCTGTGAATGCCTGAAGCATGAAACCCAGCAATGCGGGGCGGAGGTGTGTGTGTGTGATTGTGTTACCTATTCCCCAGGCTACACCCCACCCCAAAAGATATACTGTATACACCTCTCACCTTACCTGCCTTGCCTCACCTTATCCTTCAAGCCAAACAGCCAGTATGAGAAGCACGCTGAATATTGTGTAAGCCTGTGATGGCAAACCTATGGTACGCATGCCAGAGGTGGCACACATAGCCTTTTCTGTGGGCATGCACGCCGTCACCAGCTGGTTTTTGAGGGAGTTAGAGCGCTGGAAAATGGCCCAAAAAAACAGCCAACACTGGCCATAAAATAGGCTGTTGTGGGGCCGTTTTCTGGGCCATTTTAGACAATTTGGGAGCCGTTTTTTGAGCTGTTTTCCTGGCTGTTTTGGGGCCCAAAATGGCCTGAAAAAGGCCCAGAAAAAGGCTTGAAAACTGCCAAAAAACAGGCATGCACACACCGGCCAGCTGATCTTCAGGTTTCTGGTGTTCCAGAAGACCAGCTGGCCGATGCACATGCCAGAAACCCAAAGGCCAGCTGGCTGGTGCATGTGCCAGAAACCCAAAGACCACGTGGCCAGTGCATGTGCCAGAAACCCAAAGACCAGCTGGCCGATGCATGTGCCAGAAACCCAAAGACCAGCTGGTCAGCGCACGTGCCAGAAACCCAAAGTCCAGCTGGCTGGTGCATGTGTGCATTGGCCAGCTGGTCTTCAGGTTTCCAGCACTCTGGTGCGCACACATTGCACGTGCGTTCCGGTTTGGGCACTTGGTGCCGAAAATGTTCGCCATTTCGCCATCATTGGTGTAAGCTGTTAGCATACTCAACAAAAGGCACACAACTATGGAGTTCTCACTGTATCTTTTCATTCCCTGTTTCAAGGAATCTCATTGACAATCATGAGACGGCAGAATGAGAAAATGGGGGGAAACTTTTTTAACAAACGTTTCACGTCACAACATGAATGTTGGGCTCAATTTTGGTCATAAGTCAAAGACTAACTGTATTTGGGTATTTCCTATACTGGTAGTCCTCAACGTATAACCACAATTGAGCCCAACATTAATGTTGTGAAGCTACTGGTCAGAGGTGAAGAACGTTAAGATGCAGGACTCAGTAGTTGGAGAACCAGAGATTTCTCACTGAAAGCAAACACAGGCAGTCCTCGACTTACAACAGTTCACTTAGTGACTGTTCAGTTACGTCACCGAAAAGAGTGCCTTAGGACCGTTTTTCACACGTACGACCATTGCAGCATCCAAAATTCAGATGCTTGGTGACTGACTCATGTTTATGACGGTTGCAGTGTCTCAGGGTCCCTCTTCTGCGACCTTCTGACAAGCAAGCTCCAGGGAGAAACCAGGTTCACTTAACAACCATGTCATTAATTTACCAACTGCGGTGATTCACTTAACAACTGTGGCAAGAAAAATCGTAAAATGGGGCACAGCTCACTAAACAAATGTTTCACTTAACAATGTAAAATTTGGGCTCAATTGAAGACTACCTGTATTACATTCTATAGTTGTATACTAGTCATAAACTAGTATATTTTGGGCTCGATTGTGATTGAGGACTACCAGTATAAGAAATACCCAAATACAGGTAGACCTCGACTTATGATCACAATTGAGTCCAACATTTCTATTGTTAAGTGAAACATTTGTTAAAGGACTTTTCCACGTTCATTTCACTACTGGATTACTAATTTATCACCTGCGGTGATTAAGAACCGTGGCAAGAAAGGTGGTAAAATGGGGCAAAACTCACTTAACAAATATCTCACTTAACAACAGAAATTGTGGGCTCCATTGTGGTCATAAGTCCAGGACTACCTGTATAGACATGACAAATCATTTGGCACAGGTTAATAAGGCTCAGTTTCTGCGGGAAAAAAGCATAGCCACCTAACCAAAAGTAAAGGAAATAATAATAATAAAAAAAACCTCCACTCTTAAAATGTAGCTCAGGTTTGTAAGCTCTCCTAAGTGACTTCTGAATCAGAAAGCCGGAAACGGCCTACCATTCATATGACAGGTTTCCCAATTTTGCTTTATGGGATGCAGGCTGCTATCAAACAGCACTTTTGCAAGATTGATAGCTGTGTAGAGTTTAGCGGGACAAAGTTTACCACAATTCCAATGCAAATAATTTCTTTTTTAAAGTCTCAGTATAGCACAAACCAGTGGTGGGTGCCTACCAGTTTGGACCGGTTCAGCTGAACTGGTAGTGATTTGGTGGCCTGGGTCACTGGAACCAGCAGCGATCCAGGCCTGCCATGCCCCAGAATCGGTTTCCCGGTTCTCCCACCGCCGGTATATTTCTGCGTACGCACAGAACAGTTTTCAGTAAACTGCGCATGTGCAGCAATGTATGTTGGGCGCGCACACGACCGAAGTGAGCAGTGCGCATGCAAAATGCCCTCTCTCAACGAACTGGTAGTAAACTGGCTAGAAACCCACCACTGGCGCAAATGCTGACAGGACAAAATGGCACCCTTCTGCCCCATTGCCATCTAAGATTTGTGAAGTCTGGGCCAAATATACCTACTTACAGTATTAATGCCACTAGAGAATTGTCAGCCTCTGTTTCGCTGTTTGCTTTTGGCTGCCATTGAAACAAGGAGGGGGAGGGGCTGGTATTTGGGAGGGGAAGCTTTAGTACAGGAGAGATTGTAAAGTGCGAGTTTTGGTCTCACCATTACTGTAGCATGCTGGAGATTAGCGCTTGGTGTCGATCAAGGCCAACCGTCCACATACCTACCTGATGATGCTCCTTGAAGATGGGACTCACATGACACCTACAGGATTTACAGATTGGACAGTGGGATGAGGGTTACCAGGGGGAGGGGGTCACATATTGATATGCATGATTTTGCGCGCTTTTGCCTCAGATCTTGCTTTGCTTAGCTGCTATCTTTTCATAACCAATAAAAGTACTCTTAATTCTGAAAAATGGAGTTAAGTGGTTTCCTTCTTGGTTACTGAGGGAGGCCGGCTTGACAGTAAAATGTTCCTCTTAATGAATGCATTTAAGCTAAAAAGTGGATTTGATGTGATTAAAAAAATAAAGACGACTTTCCTGAATTTGATTTGGCCGTTTTACCACAGGGAGTAGGAACGCTCCTGAACTCAGACAGAATGTAAATTCACCTACCATTCGGAAATCTTCTTCAAACTTGTAGGCTCCACCTCCAGTGGCACAAAGCGTGGTATGCAAGCTTGAAAAGTTTTTTTCGCTGCCCATCTGTATAAACCTGTGCATAGCACAGCTCGGGAAACGGATGAAATGGAGATTCCCTTTACGTCCGCACATAGTCAAGTTTTTCAGTTCCAGGTGGACATCTCGGATCCCTGTTTTACCGTAGGCTGTGTTGGAAGTTAGATACTTCCTGATGCTTTTGAGGTTTTCCACTTCTTCCTGCTCTTCTTCAGCAGTAATGTCTTTTGGTTCAAAGTATACCAGTTTAACAAGGGTCCCACCAATGTCCATGCCAAACCATGGGAATGCTAGAGGAAGGAAGGGAATAAAGGTTACTGCAGGAACGCTTTAAACAATAGTTATAGATATTAACTGTAATAGTTATGTTTCCCCGAAAATAAGACAGGGTCTTATTTTCTTTTGACACCCCCCCCCCCCCGAAAAAAGCGCTTTGCCTTATTTTCAGGGAGGTCTTATTATTTCTGAGGTGCAAGAAACAGCGAGTGTGGTCACCTCATGGCTGCTACTGTGTTGCAATATTTTCGGGGAGGGCTTATTTTCAGGGGAGGGCTTATTTTAGCCCATGCGCTCAAAAGCCCAATTGAGCTTATTATCCGGGGAGGTCTTATTTTCAGGGAAACAGGGTAGACCTTTATTATACCACCAAATTATTGCCAAAAGATATAGTTACTAAGATGGCCTAGACCAGCAGCCCAGATCCTTTTGGGCACCTGGGATTGGTTCCATGGAGAGAGGTTTTTCTGAGGAGGCAGGATTTCACGTGCTGCCTACATCCTGTGGCTGGGACTTTGCTTGTTTGCGCAGATGGATTTCTGGCATGCTGTGGACCGGTTAATGGACTGGGGTTTGGGGACCCCTGGCCTAGACCAAACTTCCCCAACCAAGTATTCTCTACATCAGGGGTCCCCAAACCCCAGGCAGCAGCCAGGTGCCATGCCATAGCCTGTTCAGAACTGAGCCATTGGGGCGTGTGCGCATGTAACCATCCCCTCTCCCTTCCCACCACCACTGCCCCTGCTGGTCAGCCAAGCCAGAAAGGTTGGAGCCTGTTAGATTGTTATCATCTAGATAATGCTTCCAAAGGACTGGAAATTATGGAATTTCAAATGCATATCTGGAAAGCCTATTCCATCTTTTAACAGCAACAACAGTGATAACAGTGTTATCAGCCAAGTCAAATGATTAACTGTGCATATTGAATCAGCCTATGATATGCATATTTAGCACAGAGACTCATTCAACTGTTTATAAAGTAATTCAGTGTATATGTTCAGCCAGAAATCATTCTCTTGACCTCAAGGTACCCTATTTTATCTCCTTCCGATGCCTGCCTGAAAGGGTTTTCCCCCCTTTTTTTCTTTTATATTACTGTGACAACTTGCTTTTTCCCACCACATTTTCAGCAACAATATCAGCAAAGTTCAGAATTCTCTTTTCTAAACTTTAATTAAAGGCTCCTTCCCAAAGACTCCTTGAAAAAGGAATCTCTCCTTTTGTTTTATTATATTAAAATATAATGCAATGACCATCAACAACCAAAATACAAATTAATATTGGATTTACTGTTTGAAAAAACAAGTGTCCATGAGCATTATGATAACTTCTTTTTGGTAATTAAATAATTCTTTGAATCTTGAAATTAACAAAAACAACAACCTAATGGAATTTCGCCATAGAGAAGATTCTTGCTTGATGCTACAGGCAAGAAAGCATCTAGATATGCCTGTTTTGGAATATAGCCCATTCATTATTCAACTTTTAAAGATGCCAGGGCTCAAGGAGTACCACATTGCTTCAATTAAATCTACTTTTGTTGAAATGATCAATGCAAATATAAAATAACATATTTATCCCAAAGCTTATTGCTAACTTCCTGCAAATATTGACACAGCAACAATATGCCAATTATTCTGTTTTGTTTTTGTTAAATTACTGAAGCATGATTACAAAGGAAAAAGAAAGGAAAGGAACAAGATAGCCACACTTCTGTGATCTCTTTCCTAGTCTCTGTCCATTAGGAAACAACAGCCCCAAAATAGTCCCTGTTCTAGTTTTGGCATCCCCAATACAACTGTTGAAGGGGGATGCAGTAACGGTTCCACATTCAATCACATGGAAATATCTGCCTCTTATCAAAATATTTTTGCATTAGTATTGTACATTCCACTTACACAATAACTATATATAATTAGTGCCAAAGTACAGTAACTTAAAGTCAGTGCTATAACTAGGAGGCCAAAAAACCATCTATCCATAATCACACATCCCATAGGATTTATAAAACTCCAATTGCAATTTTATGTGCATTCACCAGGAGGCATACCACACTGAATACAAGGCAGTTTATTTTATATAGTCCTATGATCGCCCAAGATCACCGCAGATGGGGACTGCAGCCAAGAAATTAACTTGCTCCTGGGGAAGGAAAGCTATGGCAAATCTGGACAGCATACTAAAAAGCAGAGACATCACCCTGCGTATAGTCAAGGCTATGGTTTCCCCAGTTGCGATGTATGGCTGTGAAAGTTTGGACCATACGAAAGGCTGAGCGCCAAAGAATGGAGGCCTTTGAACTATGGTGCTGGAGAAGACTCCTGCGAGTCCCTTGGACTGCAAGACGATCTAACCAGTCAGTCCTAGAGGAGATCAACCCTGACTGCTCTTTATTTTTTTTTTTTTTTTTTTTTTTATAATAAAATTTTATTGGTTTTTCAAGATTTATAGGGAAAAGGGTAAATGGACAGGTATACAAATTTTGGCAGTTGCAAAGTGTGTGAGGCCCCCCTCCCTCCATACCCATAGTATACATTTAATATAATGCATTAGTATATAATTGATTACAGTCAGCATATTAGTTCTATTATTAAATTCAATCAAATTAAACATTACAGTATAAAATCCAAATATAATTCCATTTTCACTTTCGGTCAGTTTATAATAATATGATTTTCTTGTTTATTTTTGTGATCTGAGTCTTCTTGCTATTGCCCCATCTCCCTCCACTGGCAGAGCTCTGGCCCCTCCCGTGTCCTGCGTGTCCGTTGTGGTATCTGGTGGTTTCTCTAGGAATGTTTTATTTTTTTCCATAAAGGCCTGCGCCTCTATGGGTGAATTAATTCTAATTCTTGTCTCCTCCCAGAATATCAGCATACCTTCAGGCATCAACCATCTAAACCACACCCCTTTCTGGTATAATTTATTCGCTAATTGCGAATAATTTTTTCTTTTTTCTCTAATCTTCTTAGGGATCTGCTTCAGAATGGTTATCTCCATATCATGATATATCAATGCTTGCCCCCTTTGTACACCCAGAATTTCATCTCTTGTGCTTTTTCTAAGAAATTTAATATGAACCTCCCTGGGTACATTGTGTGTTCTAGCGTAAGCTGAATTCACTCTATAAACCAGATCTATATCCCACCCCATCTGTTGTTTTTCTTTGTGTGTGTAGTCAGCCAGAATGTTTGTCATGATGTCCCTTATATTTTCCCCATCTTCTTCTATAACATTTTGAAATCTAAGATAATAGGACATTCTCTCAAATTCTAATTTCATCTGTTGGATGTCAAGATCTTTGTTCCCTTTCTGCACAGCTTCCACCCCCCCCCTCACCTCCTCCACCCCCCCTTCCACAAGATCCAGTCTCTGTGAGTTCTTATAAATTTGGGCTTGATTTTCTTTAATTTCATCTTTCATTTCCCTTAGCTGTTTCTTGATTTCCTCCTGGCCCTGTAAAATTTGTTGAAGCATTTGTTGAAAGTCCATCTCTATAGTCTTAGGTTGCATCAGTTCTGTTATCTTGGACTGTGTGGCTGGACTGGATGTTACAGATGTTGGAGCAGATGTGGCAAAGCCAGATTTCCCAGGAGGTGGTCTTTTGGATGCCATCCTTTATAACATTAGAAGTTCAGTCCATATATAAGATAAACAGTTAGAAAAGAAGGGTAGCCAGGTGAGGTCCGGGAGCAGAAGAACCAGGCAGAAGAGAATCTCTCTAATAAGTCTGGCAATAGATGAAAGGTTTCCCCTAGAAAGTTCAAAAAGACCAATCCACAAGAGATTCCTCTGGGAGACACGGAGACAAAGACCGGAAGCCTGAATTTTAAAGGTGGAGTCAGGTTTCACAGTTCATAAAGACAACGGAAGTGTGCCATCTTGCCCTGCCAGTTTTGGGCACAGAGGCATATCAAAGTTTTAAAAAGTTCCAAAGGTCCTCAAATCTCAGTAAATAGTGAAATTAAATTGCAAAGAAAATCATCCAACCTGGGTGAGGCTTCATTCGTTGGCTCTCCCCCCTCCTCCTTCCCCGGGGGCTGAGAGCAAGATTATTCCTCGCCGCTTATCCAAGGGGGGGGGAAACCCCCCTCCCTCCAGCCGCGCCTCCAAAATACTCCGAAAGTTATTTAAAGAAAGCTAACTAGTTCTTTGTGCAAAATAGGGCATGAAGAGAGAAGCAGCCTCACCGCACCGCAGCTGCTTCCTTCACTTGCTTCATTCTCCCGACGGCTTTAGCGAGGCGCGAAGCGCAGAAACGCGAGGCGCCCTCCGATCTAGCTCCCCGGTGCCTTGGGCGCGCGAGAGACCTCCCGCCGGCCGCCGCCGATGCAGGAGCTCCCCGCGATGCCGCCCCTCCGGCAGGACCCCTCTGAGGGGTGTCCTGTGCCCCCCAAGGAGTGGGGAAGCCCACCGGAGAGCCGGAGCGGGCAAAGAGCTGCCCGTCGCCGCTGCCGCCGGAACCGGAACTCCAACCCTGACTGCTCTTTAGAAGACCAGATTCTGAAGATGAAACTCAAATACTTTGGCCACCTAAGGAGAAGGAAGGACTCACTGGAGAAGAGCCTAATGCTGGGAAACATTGAGGGCAAAAGAAGAAGGGGACGACAGAAAATGAGGTTCCTGGATGGAGTCACTGAAGCAGTCGGCGTGAGCTTAAATGAGCTCCAGAGAGAGGATGGTAAAGGACAGGAAGGCCTGGAGGAACGTTGGGGTCGCAACAAGAACAACAACCAACAACGATCACCCAGTTGAAAAGATTCTGATTCCCACTAATCTCTATGCCATGTGCAGAAGAATGGCACATTGCAGCCACACTAGTATGCAATTGTTACATAAATGGGGAAAATGCAGGGTTTCCAATGACACCATGCTCCCAATGCCAGCTGAAATAGGAGAATGGGTGCAAGGTAGCACTTAAATCAGAATTGAGTAAAAAAGCAGCAAGGTATCCTTGGGCAATGAATTAGTCTTAATCTTCTCTTATGGGCACAAGTCCAAAGTTTGTGAATAATTTCAATAATTTTCCCACTTTTTGCACCGAATCAAAAAATAAAAACATTTTCCAACTCTTTTAATGACTGTGTTTCATGTTTAGTATTGTGTAGCTTTTTGTTTGTTGTCACTGTTCACTGTCCAGAGTCACTTCTGGCGAGATGGGCAGGCATATAAATTTGATTAAATGAATAAAAACTTGCACCATTGGTTTTAAACTTCCATTTAGGGAGAGTATATACGGTATGATCATCTAAGAATCTCCTGAATTTGTTCAGTCACTGTTTTTTATCAGGGCAACTTGGTCTACCCAATTATGGGACGGAGCACACTGCTTCCGCTTTTGCCTTTAAGCCCCAATTCAGGAGCCTTCGGAGGCAGTCATTTTCGTGGCAAATGATTTTTGTGTTAAATTTATATTTACCAACAAAGAAATAAAGAGTTTCGAATCCCAGAAGGGTATGGCTAGCTGACGAGAGCTAAATAGCTTGAAATAGATCTATACTAGACTGCCTTTATTTATTTGTCGGTAAATATAAATTTAACATAAAATTCAGTCACTAAGTTATTTCCAACTCTTCACGATCCCATGGACCATAGCACACCAGATCCCACCCACCCACCCACCCATCCTCCAATGTCTCCCTGAATCTGCACAAACTCATATCCACTACTGTGTTTCCCCGAAAATAAGCCCTCCCGAATAATAAGCCCATGCCCATATTTTGAGCACATGCGCTATAATAATCCCTCCCCCAAAAATAAGCCCTTCCCAAAAATATTGCAAGGCAGCAGCAGCCATGAGGTGACCACACTTGCCTCCTGTGCCTCAAAAATAATAAGACCTCCCTTAAAATAAGGCCAAGTGCTTATTTGGGGGGGGGATGTCAAAAGAAAATAAGACCCTGTCTTATTTTTGGGGAAACACAGTATGTTGATGACATCTCATCCTCTATTGTCCCCTTCTCCTTTAGCCTTCAATCTTTCCCAACAACAGGGACTTTTCTAACAAGTCCACTCTTCTCATTTGATGGCCAAAGTATTTGAGCTTCAGCTTAAGTATCTGCCCTTTCAAAGGACAGTCAGGGTTCATTTCCTTTAGGATTGATTGATTTAATCCCCTGAATGGACAGGGTTAAAGTCTAGCCTACTTTAAACCAAATGTTATTACATCCACTTCAGGCTACAGACAGTTGCAGATTTCAGCAGAAGGCTTCTTGCCCTTTGCCACACAAAACCATAGTTCAATATACCCTCTATCAACTGGATTTAGTCAACAAGAGATAGCAAAAGATGAACGAAAGCCCATTTAAGCCTTGCAGGAAACATCAGTTATTTACAGAATGAAGTATCGGAAATTTCAAAGTCTACAACAAAATTATTTGTACGAAAAAGGAAGTATATAAAGACTGGATTGTATCTTGGAATCTTGTATTTTGGAATCAGTTTAGATTGGTTTTCTACAAATAGATATAAACACATTCAAAATGACATGTTTTCTATACTGATAAAACATTAAAATACGTTTTCATATAAAAACTAAGGACTAGCTTCATGTCACAATACTACAACCATTGAATTTGTATAATTTTGCAAAATCCAGATTATTGATAGTGTACATGCTGGTCAATCTAGACTTGGCCCAAATTTTTATTAATAAGAGTTTCAATATGGCATAGTTGAAGTAACAAACATAGCTGTGAAAGGATCATTCTTGCTAATTTGGCAGGCCAAAATCTCCTAGGTTTTTCAGAACATTATCTTTTCTCTGTTCTGTTGATGCTTCCATAATAATTATCTTGATACAGTACATGCTAAAATCTACCTAACTGGAAACTAATCTAGAAGTCAAAATGGGCAAAAGAGGATTTAGTCTTCATGTCACTTAAGCTACTTCCTATAACAAAACTCTGAAACTTTTACAATAAAAGAAGCATTCATGTAATTATTTCTAATCATGCCTTTTTTAATGTGGACATTTTCTTGATCTTCTCACCACTTCAGAAGAAAAAAAAAATTAATTGTACACATTTTTCCTTCTCAACAACTATAGAGGCAAAATACCTTTTCCTCTGTTTGGAATTTCTGAGAAACAATGGTCTGAAGGACGTACTATATGTAACATCAAGGGGCTTACCTCTTAAATATTAAATAAAATTCCAAGGCCAGATGACAGGGGGAAATATCTTGATTAAATACTGCAAAAGTCAAACAGACCTTAGCAATACTGTATTACAGACCATTAAACCCATAGACTGAATTTTATTACAGTTTTATCCAAATCCTATTTGTTTATTATTTATTATTTATTTATTACTTGAACTTATTAGTCGCCCCCTCTCCCCACAGGGACTCGGGGCGACGTACAAAGGTATTATATAGCATATAGAGGAGGTAAGAATAAATAAATAAGTTACAATACTTAAAAAGTTAAAACCCCAGTGAAATTAACCCTTAAAAACTAAAATTACAATTAAAAATGCCCTGGGCTGGGGAGGTTGTAGAGTTATGCCAGGTCAGCTAGTCGAAACAGGTAGGTTTTCAGCTTCATACGGAAGGAGCGAAGGTCGGTTGTAGTTCTGATGTCTGGGGGGAGGTCATTCCAAAGGGTGGGGCCCACTACAGAGAAGGCCCTACTTCTGGGCGCTGCCCTCTGGCACTCTCTGGAGGACGGCACCCGGAGTAGTCCCTCTCTGTGTGAGTGGACGGGTCGCAGGGATGTATGGGGCAGGACGCGATCCCGCAGGTAACTAGGCCCTGTGCCATGGAGCGCTTTGAAGGTGGTAACCAGTACCTTGAAGCGCACCCGGTAGACCACAGGAAGCCAGTGCAGCTCGCGCAGGATAGGTGTTATATGGGAGAACCTCGATCTCCCCATAATTACCCGCGCGGCTGCATTCTGGACCAACTGCAGTCTCCGGGTGCACCTCAAGGGGAGCCCCATGTAGAGAGCATTACAGTAGTCCAGGCGAGACGTCACCAGCGCGTGAGTGACTGTACGCAAGGCCTCCCGGTCCAAAAGCTGTAGATCTCTCTAATTATATGCTTTTGTCATAACACATGCAAAAATCACAGTTGTCTGTTTCTAGAAGGTTAATTACGATTTCAAAATGCAGTCAAGCACAAATCCACTAGCTCACACAAAAGCAGTACATCCTTGCAACAGTTTTTCATCAAAATGAAGAAGTGCAATATATTTGTCATCTACTTTGTAAGATTTCATCACATTGAAGAAACTTGAAATGTCATGTAAGGGCACATCAGAGATCTCATTTGTTGAAAGTCAAGAACTGGAATGGTTACCTCTAAGACAGGGATGTCAAACCCGATTTCATTGAGGGCCACATCAGGGTTGTGTTTGACTGGGGTTGGGGGGAGGTGGGCATAGCCAGCTCGATGTCATTCATGTCAGGGACACCTGTGGTGGCGCAGGCGGGGCTGGGGGGAATCTTCCTGCAACTGGGGTCCTCCCAAGCTCTGTTTCAACTGGCAGAGACACCGTGAGGGGGTCCTTTGCAGAAAATCAACTGAATGTCCTGTCTCCGTATTAGACCAGGAGTACAAAACTTCAGTGATGTAATAATATCTGAAAGCCACATAAAAGGAGCATTCATAAGAAGCATGTAGCGTAGGAGTTACTTCTTGCTCATTCTGTTTTTAATCTGTTAAATCCTGTGGCTTTATGTAAAAAATCTACTACTTGGGGATGGAAATGCCTAATGGCTGCATAATGTCAGTACCTCACACAACCTCTGCACAGCGAATTATTACATTGGGATTTTCAAAATTCACCTTCAACTTAAAGGTAGTCCTTGAGTTAAGACCACAATTGAGTCTGCACGCTGGCCAGCTGACAAGGCAACGTGTGTGCCCTGACAAGTGGCTCCGCGTGCCACCAGTTCGCCATCACGGCCTTAGTGTATGACGTGCTCTGATTATGTAGCTTCTCTATCTTTTTTTTCCTAAATGAATTAGCACTCAGCAGAAGACACTCATTATTTTTATATTTTAAAGATTCATGCAGGATGGATGTGACATACTTGTAAATAGGAATGATGCTAGAATGTAATGGGGTTCATGGTATTAATAGCAGAAAGGGGGAAAAAATCATTTAAACCAAGCCAAGTTTCCATCATTGCAACTTTGCCTCATGATCCAATGTTTTTGTTTTTTAATCTAACAGGTTCCGTGGACTAAAAATTTGAAAACCCCTGTTCTAGAAGGTAATGTCCTGTGCTCTTTTCTTTTCTAGTCAATAGAATCTTTTTACATAATTAGGTACAGTGGTGCTTAAAAGTTTGTAAACCCTTTTGAATGTTCAGCATTTCTTCACAAATAAGGCCTAAAACCTGATCTGTCTCCATACAAATGAACAAATAGAATGTTTTTCCCCCCACTTATTTGTTTCATTCAATGCTCTATCTAGTTTTACGATGTACCGGTATGTGAAGAACAGATCACATTTTAGCTCACATTTATGCAGAAATACTGAAAATTCAAAAGGCTTCACGAACTTTTAAGCACCACTATAAACTAGGGAGCCTGGCAAGCAGTGTGGAAGCTGCCGACAGATACCACCTCACCTAAGAAACTTTCTCAGAATATCCCAGAACAAATGGAGCATTTTAATAATGTTCCCTGTGCCGACATGGAAAAACTGGGTTTTATTTTGTAATTGGAAGAACACGCATTATGCTACAGGAAGAAATGTGTGTCTCTCTTTTCAGGAAATGCTAGAAGTAAAACAGAGTTTCCAACCCTTCTCTTAACACCCCCCCCCCCCCGGTCATTTGGTTAAGGCAAAATAAATTACTTGTCCTTTGCCCCTCCCAATCCCATAATGAAGCAGATTTTGTTATGCATGCTAACATCAGCATAAGCAAACACGCTTCATTATGTCAGTGTTGTGTTATGTACAACTTGAAACCAATCCAAATCAAAGGAATCTGAACCCAAGGAGAGGAAACCATATGAATGACCTACAGAGGGCAAACAAGCTGTAAAGGCCACATGAGGACAGCAGAGAAATTACGGTACACAAATGACAACTGCAGGACGGTATTGCAGTTACATTCATTGGTTCATTTTTTTGTGGACATGGCATTGCCACATTTGATAGCAGCATGTTAGCATACCCTGACCTATCAGTTCAGCAAACCTTTCCCTACACTGCCTGAGGACTGTGTACTTTGAAGTCAAAGAATTATGAAAATGTGGTTGATCAGTATTACAGTAGCCCTTGACTTCTGAACACAACTGAGCCCAAAACGACTGCTGCTAAGCGAGATAGTCGTTAAAGATAATTTTGCCCCATTTTATGACCTGTCTGGTCATAATTGTTAAGTGAAACGCTGCTGTTCTTAAATTAATAACACCATTGTTAAGTAAATCTGGCTTCCCAATTGACTTTTGCTTTTCAAAAGGTCACAAAAGGTGATCACATGATCCCAGGACACTGCAACCATCATAAATATGAGCCAGTTGTCAAGCATCCAAATTTTGATCACGTGGCCATGGAGGTCGTAAGTATGAAAACCAGCCACTTTTGTCAGTGCTGTTGTAACTTAAAACAGTCACTAAACAAATGGTTGTAAGTCAACCTGTACCTGTATTTCCATCATCAAAAGTTTTCCAGAGAATCAGAATACTGTTGTACTGGAGTTCACCTTTGCCTCCTTGTGTTTTATAGTTTTATGGTTCACAACAGCTAAAAAGCAAGAGGAGGCCTGTCTTTCTGGCATAAAACCAATATTCAAGAACACCACAGAGTTTTGGTTTGTCCAGCAAGGTGGAAAGGGTCCATTTCTGCATTCTTCTAAGTAGATGCTCAGAAACCAGGCCAAACAAAAAGATATTAAGGAATGCACCATCTTTCAAGATCTTGAGAAAGGTTGATTTCTGTAAGTTATAGAAAAGCAGGAGAAGATATAAATAACCAGTTCAATATTTAGTCCACCTTAAATCGAATGTACATGTAATCTAAAGGGAATGTAATGTAATCTAAAGGGACGTGGTGGCTCAGTGGCTAAGACACTGCGCTTGTCAATCAACCACTGAACCACGGCAGTTCGGCAGTTCGAATCCCTAGCGCCATGTAACAGAGTGAGCTCCCACTACTTGTCCCAGCTTCTGCCAACCTAGCAGTTCGAAAGCACATCAAAATTCAAGTAGAAAAATAGGGACCACCTTTGGTGGGAAGGTAACAGCGTTCTGTGCGCCGTCAGTGTTTAGTTATGGCAGGCATACAACCATGGAGATGTCTTCGGACCCGCTGGCTCTTCTGCTTAGAAATGGAGATGAGCACCGCCTCCTAGAGTTGGGAGCAATTAGCACATACAGGTGCAAGGGGAACCTTTACCTTACCTTTAAATCTATTTTCTACATTTTAGATCCAGTACATGACATAGATTGCTTCATGAAGTAATCCATTGCTCCTAAATTCTGCATGAACCAGATTACAATGATTCAGGTGTGCAGTAGATACTGCTTGGTGAGTACAAACAAATTGGCTGCAACCCAGCCAATTTACCTTGGGCAAAACACACAGATCCTTGGTAGGCAGCAAACAAAAATAGAGAAAGATGCTAGAGATTAATTTGGTATGCTGCACCAAGCAAAATATTCAACTGAAACCAAATTATCTAACTAGAAACTTAAATAGATGGAAACCTTCAAAGTCGGAGATCCATTTTAGGAGATAAAAGCAACTTTCTAGTTGTGCATCCACCCTTGCCCTCCTTGATTTCTCTGAACTATACTAGGGATCGGCAACCTTAAACAGTCAAAGAGCCACAGAGGTCCTAACCGGAAGCCCCCCGTGCAATTCTGGAGCCAACCGGAAGTCCGGTTTCCCCACCATAGAGTGTCCTCCTCGCACGGTGTCCTTTTCCCTCTACCTGCCCTAACTGAAAGCCCTATCAATTGTGGAACTGACCGTAAAACCTACCCCTTGCAATAGAGTCTCCTCCTGGTGTGCCGTGCTCCCACCCAACCAGAAGCTCCTCTCAAAACTGTTGCGCAGACCAGCAACAGGGGGCCACAGCAGAGGGATGAAAGAGCCATATACGACTCTAGAGCTGCGGGTTGCTGACCCCTGAACTATACCATCAGCTATGGCAGGGGTGTCAAACTCAAGGCTTAGATCTCGCCCCTGAACTTTACCATTAGCTATGGCAGTGGTGACAAACTCAAGGCTTAGATCTCGCCCATGGGACCGCCCTAGAAACTTGGGAACCTATTTTCGCTGGCAGAGCGCTCAGTCCACCATAGGCACCCCCGACATGCATGACATTGAGCTGGCCACGCTCACCCCAGCCCCAGCCCCAGCCCCCCGAGGTCAAACACAACCCTGATGTGGCCCTCAATGAAATTGAGTTTGATACCCCTGAGCTATGGTATCCTTTTGGATCAGCTCAAAATACTGGGAGTGAGTGGCATTGTGTGGTTACTTCACCTCATTTCTCCATGGTCAATTTTAGTTGGTAATGGTGGGAGGGGCAAGAGACCTTGTATTTGGCCCTACTGTGCGGGATGCTGCAGGGTTCAATGCTTTCTTCACTCTTACTCAGTATCTACATAAGGTCACTGGGTGAGTTCATTGGTTGCCATGGGATGAGGTGTCAAATATACATCTTTGAGCCTGGTAAATTAAACAAGACTGTGGACATTTTATCTCAGTGCCTGGAGGTTATGAGGGTCTAAATAAGGAATAATAGGCTTTAGCTGGCAAGATTGAGTGGCTTAGGAACTGGGGGCTTGCCCGTTTTAGTAGTAGGCCATCTTTAGTGCTTGGTGGAGTTGCACTGTCTCAAACAGACATACTACACAACCTGGAAGTCCTCCTGACTCCTGCATGAAGAACAAGTAGGGCTAATCTTTGCACAACTTCATATCTGGGCACCAGTTGTGCACATTCCTAGATTGGGGGCTTTTGCTAATGGTCACTCATGCCCTATTCACCTCTTAATTGGACTACTGTAATAGGGCTGCCCTTGAAGACTACTGGGAGCTTCAGCTAGTGCAAAATGCAGTAGCATGGGCAGTTTATGTGTGCTCCATTGGTTGCCCCTCTGCTTCTGGGTACTGGTTTTGAATTTCAAAGCTGTCCATGACATGGGGCTGAGTTATCTGAGGAATAAACTCTTCCAGATTACTCAACCCATCTAATCAGATGACGCAGAAGCCGCCAATCCCATCTATTGGGAACCTGGGGAGTCGCCGAAGGTGGGCCTTCTCTGTCTGTCATGTACCCATTTCATGGACCATTCTCTCCCCTGAAGTGAGATTGATTCCATCTTTGTTAGTTTTTTGGAAACCCTTAAAACCTGATTATGCCATCAAGCTGGGGGCTGTAGGGCACCAATTAAGTAATGAGTTAGCTCCATTGTTGTTAAGATCTGCTGTCCTCCTTTAGCCTTTGTGATTTTTTTAAAATAATAATAATTGTGCTTATATGTTAACTGCTTTAGAGTTTTGTAATACACCACCAAGAATTACTTTTTCATGAAATAGGCAGCCATGAAAACTTGAGAAATATATATATGTGTATGTCTGTCTCTGTTTGTCTGTCTGTTTCAGCATAACTCTGGGGCGCCTTGAGTAATTTCAACCAAACTTGGTACACAGATGACTTACTCTCTGGAAACAAATACTGTGGGGGTAAGACACCCCTAACACTCCTCAATGTGTGTGTTCTGTTAAGATACAGACTGTTGTGCCGTAAAATGGTTTCTACTGTACAGCGCAGTAGAGTTGCCATGGTAACAGCTTCACAGTACTCCAAAAGGGGGCTCCCTCTGGTAAGGGGGAAAATCCAATATTAGAAATTATGTTTGGTCTGGACATTTTCAATAAGGCTTTGATTATTTTTGAGGACAAATGGCACAAGGAAAATATTTGTAACTAATTTAATTGTCTCCGAAATCGGGGCTTTTCCTGTCTAATACAGGACTAGGATAAATAAATACCCAAGCAAGGCCGGGTTATCAGCTAGTAAATAAATAAATAAGTTCCATTCTAAAGAACCAAACATGGTATTATTCAACAAGGCACATAATAAAAAGGAATACCACAGGGTTCATAAGACCAATTCTAATTATACTGCAGTAATACCCAGATCTGAGCCAAGGAAAATGAACAAGATTATGATAACGCTGGACTTAGTATTTTTATTTCTCCTTTCTTCTTTCATGTCTAGCAGTCATGTAGCTATGTTCAGAACAAACCAGACGTTAGGCTACTCCAGTTCACCTTAACCTGATGTTCTCCTATTCATTTGTCTGACTCTTGGGAATAACAGAAAACCAAAAATCTGGGAATCCTTGTTGTAAGCAATTATTCACTATTCTGGTGAAATAGTCTTTAAAACAGCAAGTCATCTAAAGCCTGAAAGAAATTTCTCTCCCTTTGTTATTTATCATTTTTTTAAAGTGTCTCTTTTATGAAGAAATTAGTATTTCTGCTCCCAGTAAAATAAAGCAAAAGGTGCAATTGTTTCCTACTATTTTAACTGAATTTCAACACAATCCTGAATCATTACCCTAGGATTGAAACATAGCAACTTGGTTTTCTTTTGTTCAGAAGAATTAGTTGGAATGCACCAACCTTGTTACACAATATTAATAAAACTTCGAGCAGTGGGAGGAGAGGAAATTCAACACTACCATTGTTTTATCAGATATAAAACCTGTATTGGTGCAAGAGAATCCAGTTCTACACACTACACTATTCAAACAGGACAGCATAAAATTAATCATGTCACATGAAGATTCTAGCCGATTACATCTAAAACATTTTAGTACTATTAACTGACATAATGCAAAAATATGATGCTCAACTTCACTCTAGATTCTAGAGTCTAGAATATATTAGAAATCCAAATTGTGTATTATTAATACCAAGAAAATGATGGACTAAGACTCACTTCACACATTGGTATGATAATCCTGGATCTAACTGGTGTTGCATAAGACTGTTGGACAGAATTCATAGGAAGGCAATTATTGATTATGAAAAAAACAATCTAATACCTAGGCAAGAGTTTAGGAAGAAAGCTAGGCTAGACTAAAATATTTTCCCCAATGTCAAGTTTTCTGTCCTTAAAAATATCTTCTATTTAATCACAGGAGCATAATTGCATCTGAAATTATACAGCCCAGACACACATTTGCAATCTCTATCACAACAAGGTCTAAGTAAACAGAAGTAATCCAAAACATTACAAGGGTCATTTAACTTGATGGATGCTAACAGCTGAACTATATAGAGGAAAGTTCATTAATGGACAAGACAAGAGAATCTTTAACATTTTATGAGCCTACCTTTGGACAAGTCTAAGTGTTGCCAAAAACTGATGAACTACGTTTTATTAATGCTTTTATTCTTTATTCTTTTCAAAATACAGGTAAGAGTTTATTTTAATGTACCATGGCAAAAGGGAATTCTGATAGATGTCAATACTTGTGTTCAAAGCCAAAGCTGGAATTAATCTGAAGATGGTAGTTCTTCAATTAATTAACATGGCTTACAAGGATGTAACTGAGATCACAAACCTCTGATGCCAATTTCAGCACAAGTTTACTCCAGAGTACACGCTTATTTGTGTACTATAAATAATAATTAAATTTGGATATATGGAGGCAACACCAGAAAAACAGATGCCCAAAACTGCAACTAAATTTAATGAGCATTCTTCTAAAGTAAATTGCTGAAGTCTTGTGCTCAGTAACCACCACTAACTATTTTCATATAAAAGTTTAAAAGTGATTTTTTTGTTTAGTTGAGCAAAAAAAGTGCTCCCAATGCTGGCCTTTCAAAAAATGTCTTTGGAGGAAAGCATGATATATCCAGATCCAACATTATAGTGGAACAGATATGGTCAATTTGTAAGCATCAGTCATAAGCGCTTTGGTTCACAACATGAAACATGATGCTGAGTCTTGTTTGCCTTAGATTAGTGGTAGCATCCTCTTGTATATAGAGCGTAAAGCTTGAAGCGTAACACTCAGCAATGTAATTCATTGAAAATAAGGCTCTAAGGTGTGGGAGCTACTCTTCCTTTTTCCTCTCTGGGACACACATTTGACTGCAGATTGCTACAACAACAATTAATTTGCAACCATTCCCTAGAAAGCTATGGAAAGGGCACACTTTGATTGGAATTAAGAGGCTGGGCGTAATCACCTGGGAAATCATTTGTTTTCCATAACAATAACCTGGCCTACCCAACTATCAAGGCCATTTCAGTCCTGAAACCAGAAGCAAGCATTTCTTAACTTCTTTAGTATAAATCAGAGGACAATATTCCCTTCATTATCTGAAATTAACACTATCTCCACAACTGTTTACAGTTGTCTTGTTATTATTAGATTCGCACCCTGCTTTTCTGTTGTATAATTCAAAGTGGCATTCATAATGTTCCCAACCTCCTATTTTCAACGACACCAACCCTATGGGGTAAGGTGGGGTTAGCCAACATAGAATGACTGACCAAAGTCACCCAGCCAGCTTTCAGGCCTAAAGGAGGATTAGAACTCATAATCTCCTGGTTTCTAGTCCAGCTATTCCACCAAACTAGCTCCCTGTTAGATGCTTACTATGGTATTGCCAAATAAAACCTGAAGAGACTTTTACATTATGTAAACGGGACAAGTATTGCTTCTTGACTTAAAAAACAAATGATAGCAACCATCTTTTGTATAATGCAAACAAAGTTGGAGTTCCAAGTACAGGTTTCAGGTCCTCTCTTTATTAAGCAACAATCACAAATTACTGCATGCAATTTGTAAAGCACACTTTCACATACAAAACTAATAAGCACCTTTTAACACTGACCTCTAAATAATCCTGCCAAACCAGAATAACCAGATTATTCAGTATTGTGTTTTACACAGGCTTCTTCAGTGAAAATTTCTTATTTTGTTACTCAATGTAAACAGTCCAAAACTTCTAGGAATCTCAGTTTAGATGTTTTATCACACCTTTTCCTTACTCTGCCTCATTCAATTTATTCTCCTTAGAAAATTTGAATTTAAATCCCTGTTTTTCCTAATTAAAGCTCTGACTGTGGAGCTTTCAAGCCATTCTTTGTAAAATATTCTTCACAAACTTTTACCTGTCTTCTTGTAGATCAGATTTAATATCATTAAGCAAGCATTATTTGTTGATAATAGAACAAAGATGAAGACTGCATGATACTAATATTCTTAAGTACAGGATTTAAAGGTAACATCACCAGCAACTGTACAAGCTAAAATCAGAATAACAGAACACTGGAAGGGACCTTGGAGATCTTCTAGTCCAACCCCCTGCTCAAGCAGGAAATCCAATACCAGTTTACATAAATGGTTGGCCAATCTCTTCTTAAAACTCTCCAGTATTGGAGCATATCAGAAAGGCTCTTTTTAACTTTGATGCCTAATGGCAACAAAGATTTGAGAACTGAAGGTAAGAGCCACAAATATTAAGGTTTTTAACATTATGCATATTAAGGTCCCAAAAATAAAGTAACTGTAGACTGTCAGTGTTTGAACAGTTGAAAAACAAGCGAATAGTGCAAACAACTATTATGGATGAGCATAAAAATTAGAATATAACAAAAAACATTAGTTAGTACTGAAATGACTAATTAAATTGATACAGAATAAAGAATTGTTCTGAATTGCATCCTTTTTTTGTTCATATTTACATTGCTACATTTTTCCAAAGAAAACTCACTCCAAGATGAACATGTTTAAACTCTTGCATTACTTTTTTAAAAATGTTATATAAGGCTAGAGCTCTGTTAATTTCAGTGGGGTTCTGTCATGTGCAGAAGTAATCATCACAGATGGGATTCCACAATATTAACTGACGAAAAAAATCAATTAAAAAAATCAAAATCAACAACCATATGCAATCATTTGTGAACTAGATTTACATCAAGTTTCTATGATCTGCCACATTGTAGACATTTCTAATAAATGTAAAGTGTTTCCTAGAAACACTTCTGATGGAAATAAACATCTTCATGTATGCATCATTTTAATAAGTACTTTACTTTCTTTAACCTTTTCCTATTTTATCAGCTTCCGTCTGTTGTCTTAAAATAAAACAAACAACTTCTTACATTGTAAAAGTCCCAATCTATCAGAGAATATAATAGGAAAATAACCCTCCAAATATTTCAATGAAACAATGAGTGAACATGTTTTTGGCTCATCTAGTTTAGGAAAAATGGTTTATCTTTCTCAAAATCCAACCAAAAAAAGCCATCAAAACTTTAGGATATTTTGCTGCTCAGTGGGATTATATCTAAATAGACTGATTCAAGGGTCACATTGAATAAAATAGGGTCTGACTTCCAAGTAAGTTAAGAATCGAATCAAGTTGTGAATGTCATTGTTTTAGCAGCATGCACAGAATGCCTTTTTAAAATCTACTTATAAACTCAACACTGTATTTCTAATTATTATTTTTGAGCACTAAGTTAAACTGCTCTAAACATTGAAGAATCTGCTACATCCACACACATTACTCCAAAACACATGCTAGTGAGACTGATCTTTGAGAAATATATTGAATTTCATAGAATTGAACAGGTAGGAGAATTTTTATTCAAACCCAGTAGTATTCAGATAGCATCCTGCTATCCCTACTACCTAGTCAAACTCTCCCTCGTTCCTTCAGAAGTTAGAAGTTATTAGAAGTCTAATAAACTAACTTCATAAAGATGCCACCAACGGCAGAGAAAACTCCATGCTGATTATGAAATCAAGGGTAGCCTTACCGCAAGTTTCGTCTACTTACAGTGTTTCTTGTCAATGATTAGCCTCATTTTTGAGTTACTTAAAAGGAACAGTTGGCTTGAAGCAGGCAATCCAAGTCAGTCTGACTTTTTTACATCCCCAAAACTGGCAAAGCGCTTTATCAAGGGCATATTTATACAACCCATCCACACTGGGGGGAAAAAAACACCTCTCATTTTAGCGCTCTGGACAGAACAAGAGGGAGACACGAGACCAGCCCACATCTTCCCAGCCTCCTCATTGGTCAAGGCCGGGACCGGCCTACGTGGGATCAGTGGGTGTGCACCAGGAGAACGCGCCCCTATTGGCCAAGCCCGAGACGGTATTTAATGAACTGATGTTTGGGCGGCGGAACAAGAAGCAGGCCGTCTCAAGTCAGAAACGCCGGAGCCGCTCCTGGGGAGGCGAAAGCGCGATCAAATCCTGAACCCAGAAACCGCATCACGGGCAAAAATTTATATATTTATATTAAATATAAATATATATCTCAACGGCTCGCAAAGAAGATTGGGTTTTTTTTTTGGGGGGGGGGTCTTCGAAATAACATTCGCGTTTGCAGCGAGCGACGCAATGAACTCCGCCAAGCCCTCTCTTGCCTCTTCCATCACATGAATGCGCTTTGGAAACATTCCGACGGCACACAAGACACGTGAGCCGGGGCAAAGCTGCCCGGCCGGTCTCATTCACAGATTTTAAGTTTCTCCCCCCCCCCCCCCGGCCGTTAAGGAAACAGCCGCGCCACGCCAACCGAGACCGGTCTGGGGGGAAGGAAACCGCCCGGTGCAACACTTCGCTTCCCAAGGGTCCTTTTTTTTTTTTTGCACGCGGGTTCCTTCCTCCCCAATGCGTTGCAATGCCATGCCAGGCGCCCTTCCGAATCGGAACCTCCCGCAGCCTTCGCTTACGCGGCCTGTTCTTTCTGCCCGAATCCATCCTCCGGCGCGCCCTGCTTTTTTTCGTCGGCGAGTCGTGGCTGGAGAGCGGCAGCTCCGGACGAAAATGCAGCGGGTGGGAAGCCTCGCCATGGCCGGCCGGAACGTGGAAGCCGTTGTGCAGCGGCAGCCCATTGTGCAGCGAGCAGGTGGAGGCAGCCGCTGCCGCCGCCGCCGCTGCCGCCGAAGAGACGCCGGCTTGGCCTCGCAGTCTCTCCCCCATGGCGCCGGCAACAGCTGCAGCCGCCACCCCGAGACCGCCGCCCCGTCCTTTGTCTCGCCCTTCTCCCCGCCGCGGAGCAGGCGAAGGGCAGCGTCCCAAGGCGCCCACCGTGCTGGCTCTCCCGGGACGATGACTCTGCCGCCGCCTTCCCCAGGCAGCGCCAAGCGCAGGCGTCCTGCCCACCGCAGGAGGAGGAGGAAGGAAAGAGGGGCGAAGGATTGCTGGGAAGGGGGGCGGGAGCAGCGCCGCAGAGCGCTCGGCTCCTTCTCGAATTTGGGGCGGGAGCTGCCCTCGTCGTCCCGCACGGGCCCTGAGGAGGATAGACAGCGCTTCTTTCTGGGGAGGAAAGAGAAGGAGCCGGGCTCTCTCGCGAAAGCCACCGACCCAGGAGCTTCGGGGAAGCCAGCCTGGTTAAAGCTCCGTGTCTTTGCCCAAAGGTGTCCCCCCCCCCCCAGGCAACTGGACTTTCTTGGTTTTTTCGTTTGAAGATGTTTCGCTTCTCATCCGGGACGCTTCTTCAGCTCTGACAGGATTCCCCTTCATTCCTCACCATCCTGCCAGAGCTGAAGAAGCGTCTCGGATGAGAAGTGAAACGCCTTCAAAAGGAAAGAAAACCCAAGAAAGTCCAGTTCCCACCTGAAAAATGCAAGGAATATAAATCCTTCCATTCCCCACCATCCAGTCAGAGCTGAAGAAGATTTGAGACAACCATGACCTGGATGAGTGAGAATTTCTACAGGCATTTAGCTGTACAATATGGGATGAACACCCTCGGAATGATGTGGGAGTAGGAATGGATTTCCAGAGGAAAAAACCCTCAGACTACAGGAACCAGGAGCACCAGTCAGGTGACCCTGAGGACACAGATAAACCTCCAAGGGCTTTAATGACCCTCTAAAAGGATGTAAATGACCAGCTGTCTGCAAGGAATATAAATCCTTCCATTCCCCACCATCCAATCAGCTGAAGAAGCTTCTTGGATGAGAAGCGAAAGTCTTCAAAGAAAAAAACGAGAAAGTCTCGTTGCCTCCTGAAAAAGCAACTTTTTCCAGTGCTTACCAACCTCCAGCCAGCACCACTTTCTCAGTTTTCCACCTTTTCTTCAACCCCTTCCCTCTTCCTATAGCTTGCAAATGGTCCTCATTCACTCTCTCTAAAACGAAACACGGTAGCAAACTTAGCTTGTACTGGTTTCTGTGTTCGGCATCCAGATACTCTTGACATTTCTCTTGGCATACCCATTACCTGTAGCCCTGACCCGCGCTCGGTCGGAGGACCTAGCGGCCGCCTCGAATAGGGCGGCGGCTGGGGCCTTGGACCGGGTTGCGCCTTTGCGACCTCTCCTGCGGCAGCGACCCACCCGGGCTCCTTGGTATACCGAGGAGCTGAGGGTGATGAAGCGCCATAGGAGACGTCTAGAGAGCAGGTGGAGGTCCTCACACTCCGAATCTGATCGAACACAGGTAAGAGCCTATTTACGGACCTACCTTGTGGCATTAAGGGCGGCCAAACGTAGATATTGCGCTGCTCTTATTGTGTCCGCGGATAACCGCCCTGCCGCCCTGTTTAGGGTGACCCGCTCCCTCTTGTCACAGAGGACGCAAGGGGCACCCTTGCAGGGCAGAGCAGAGGAGTTTGGGGAATATCTGCAGGATAAAGTCGCTCAGATCCGGAGCGGATGGGCCCCCCTCAGTGGACCGGACGGGCCGCCAACAGCGAGTCTTGTGAGACCATCCTGGGAGGAGTTTGATTCTGTTGCCCCCGAGGATTTGGATAGGTTGCGTGGACGGCTGCGGCCCACCACATGTTTAATGGACCCGTGTCCCTCCTGGTTGGTACTGGCATCTTGGGAGGTGACCCGAGGCTGGCTTCTGGGCCTGGTGAATGCCTCATTGGGTGAGGGATCCTTACCAGCCGCCTTGAAGGAGGCGGTGGTGAGACCCTTACTTAAGAGGCCTGCACTCGACCCAATGGAGCTAGCTAACTATCGTCCAGTCTCCAACCTTCCGTTTTTAGCGAAGGTTGTCGAGAATGTGGTGGCGCAGCAGTTTCCACAACACCTTGACGAATCCGAGTATCTAGACTCACGCCAGTCCGGCTTCCGACCCGGGCACAGCACAGAGACAGCCTTGGTCGCGTTGGTCGATGATCTCTGGAGGGCCAGAGATAGAGGTTGTTCCTCTATCCTGGTCCTATTAGACCTCTCGGCGGCTTTTGATACCATCGACCATGGTATCCTATTGCGCCGGTTGGAGGGGATAGGAGTCGGAGGTACCATTTTGCGGTGGTTCGGCTCCTACCTCTCCGACCGGAGGCAATGTGTGTTGACAGGGGGACAGAGGTCGACCCCGAGGCCACTCACTTGTGGAGTGCCACAGGGGTCGGTCCTCTCGCCTCTCCTGTTCAACACATATGTGAAGCCGCTGGGTGAGATCATCCATGGTTTTGGGGTTGAGTATCACCTCTACGCTGATGATACTCAGCTGTATATTTCAACCCCAAACCACCCCAACGAGGCTGTTGAAGTGATGTCCCGGTGCTTGGAAGCCGTTGGGGTCTGGATGGGGGACAACAGACTTAAACTCAACCCCTCCAAGACCGAGTGGCTGTGGCTACCGGCACCTCGGTTCAGCCAGCTGATTCCATCGCTGGCCATAGGGGGCGAACAATTGCCCCCTGTGGAACGGGCGCGCAATTTGGGCGTCCTCCTTGATGCCCGGCTGTCAATGGATGACCATGTGGCAGCCGTGGCGAGGGGGGCGTTCCACCAGGTTCGCCTGGTGCGCCAATTGCGCCCCCTACTGGACAGGGATGCCCTACGCACGGTCACTCATGCGCTGGTGACGTCCCGCCTGGATTACTGCAACGCTCTCTACATGGGGCTGCCCTTGGGACGCGCCCGGAGACTGCAGTTGGTTCAGAACGCAGCTGCGCGGGCTGTGATGGGGAGTACGAGGTACTCCCACGTAACACCTCTCCTGCGCGAGCTGCACTGGCTACCTGTGGTTTTTCGGGTGCGTTTCAAGGTGCTTATTACCATCTTTAAAGCGCTCCATGGCACGGGACCTAGTTACTTGCAGGATCGCATCCTCCCACATACATCCCTGCGGCCAATTCGCTCACACAGGGAGGGACTTCTCCTGGTGCCGTCCACTAGGCAATGCCAACGGGCGACACCAAGGAGTAGGGCCTTCTCTGTGATGGGCCCAACCCTCTGGAATGACCTCCCCCCCGACATTAGAACCACTTCTGACCTCCGCTCCTTCCGGCAAAAATTGAAGACTCACCTGTTCCGATTAGCAGGCCTGGCATAATTACAACTGTCCCTCCTGGCAAATGTATTATTATCTGGTTATTTTAGGGTTTTTAATCTGTTGTGTCCGTTTTAGGGATTTTAAAAAATTATATTTATTCAGCTTTGTACAGTTCTTTTAATTGCATTTTAACCTCCTCCAAACTACATATTTAATATTTAATTTTTTATTGTATTTTTGTGATATTCTCTATGGACTGTACACCGCCCCGAGTCCCTTCTGGGAGAGGGGGCGGTCTAGAAGCACAAATAAATAAATAAATAATAAATAAATATTATCTCCTCTTACACGCCCTTCTTAAATTCTCATTCATTTAACTACTGTTCCATTTCTCTTGGCATACCCAGCTCTCCCTCCCATATAACTGATGAAAGAAATGTCCTTCTGGGTTCTTTTCACATTCAGGGAAATATAATATTCAACCATTTCAATATTTCCTAGGATATTTCATTTTTCTGGGAGAGGGCTGGGATGGAAGGTCATTTAGAGAGACAGCAGAAAGATCTCTTCAGTGGCTCCCAGAGAGCTTTCAACCATGAAGGTTTAGCAGCCAGGGCACAAGTTGTTGAAAGAAATTTACAGTATCCAATTTTCTATGCCAATTAATATCACATATCACTTTCTGTGAGCTTCCAGACAGGTTTCAAGCAAGCAGAAGTCCCCAAATTCTTCACAGCCATGCTTTTACCTTTTAAATAACTACAGGCTGCCCATTTCTAAGGGATGGTTCTTGAGCCTGCCCTAGCTCTTATTTTAGTGAGGCCAAATTGAGTTTAGGCAGTATGCAATCTAGGCTATTTAGTATTTTAAAATTACACACAATGAACCCGGGGACTCCTACTCATGAGATCACCAGTGCAACATATCCTGCCTTACTGGGCAATGGGGCAGCATCATTTTTGAGTCAGTCAGGACTTGGGTTTTGAAGATCCTTTCTGCTAGCTCTTCAAGTGGGGGAATTGTCTGAGGGGAATTGATCCTCCCCCATGGGATTAACAGGGAGGTATCACTGTTTAGGCTTTTTTGTGCCAGGGCAAAAATCAACCTAGGAGAAGCTTTGTGCGGAGGTAAATCAAGGAGATAGTTTCAATCTAATTCTGAATGGAGAGTCCCCCCCCCTCTCTGTGTGTGTGTGTGTGTGTGTGTGTCCGTAGTCTTTACAGCTGTCTTCTGGGGATTGAAAAGAGTCTCTAGGTCTTTATCCATTTCAGGGTCCTTTCTTTCATATCTGCTGGAAGGTATTAGGCTTGTCTTGCTGGTAAGAGTGGTCATTCAGGCTTGGTAGAGCCTGTCCCAGGCTTGGCAAAGTTTTTTCCTCATGTCAGGTTTTATCAGGATGCAATCACCAGCAGCCAATTCGAGAGTTATGGTTTGAGCTAGCAGTCCTTTGTTTCTGAGGTAAAGAAGAGGAGAGGCCAAGTATACAGTTCTTTAAGACATATCTTTAGTCTCATGTTGTGGAATTTCCCCCATTCTGTCCAAGTGTGGAAATCCAAACATTGTTTCAGAAGGCAGATGATGGAAATTTCATGGAACATGACATTCCCACTGCCTCTATGATTGAAACATTTTTGCAGTAAAATGAGTAAATTTCCAAAAGGGACAACAACTTGTGTTGCAAACAAACAAACAAAATACTATAGGGTAGAGTGCCTTGACTCATAAGCATTTAAAATGCACTCAGGTGTAAAAGAGGGAGGGAAGAAGAACAGTTTTAAAAAAAACTAGCAATAAAAAAGTGGTATTTTGAGTCAACACTCCAAAATATCAGATTCCATTCAGATGGAAGCAAATTCTCATTAAGTATGTTAAAACATTTACAAATGTAAGCAAAATATCTCAAAATTATTTCTTTTTATAGGTTTAATTAAACATTTTAAACCTCAAAAATTTCCAGAAGAAAAAATCAAAATTGTATTCAGAACAGAAAAGGAAATGTAACTGACATTGTATAGTTACAATTACCTCGAGGGTGCACAAAGATTTAGACACACATATACACGAGGACAAGGAGAAAATAAGGGGGGGGGAGAGAACTCTCAGGTTTACACACCCTAGTCATTCCCAGCACAAATCTGTTAAATTAGGGAAGGCACAAATCTTAAGAAACAAACCATGTGGTTGCATAGAAGACAGAGAAAGAGAAAAATAGACAAGAAGAAAACAAAACAGAAACCCCAACATTTTCCCTTTTCTTTTAAGTACCTTTATGTAGCCAAACTAGTTTTCCTGTATCATCTTTCAGCAAAGCCCATTTGTCACACAATTTCCTTGCTCTCTTTCTACTGTCAGCCAAAATCATGGCATCTAAGGAAATCTCCGAGGGCACTTCTGGCCACCCGCGAGCTAACGCTTCCTATGACCCTTTACATGTAGGACTCACTTTGGCCTAGCCGGGTGACCACCCACTGTAAGTTTCAGTGGGGGAGAAAGATTCTGGGAAGGACTTTGATTCCCCCACGAAGTATTCGGCCCCTCCTCTCAGGGAATCACCTGGGTTTTGCAGATCAAAAAGGTAATCTATGAGGACCTCTGCTCCTCTGCAGTTCGTCCCAGGCACCTCTATTCTTTTCAATGCACCATGGGCCTTTGCTTTTTTTGCTTTCACAGGACAAAAGCAGCAACAACAACAACACATTTTCATTCACTTTTCCATCCATTTTCACACACTCTCTCCTTTCCCTAACAGAAGGTCCTGTGCTCTGGCCTGACCCTAATACTTTCCAGGCTCTCTTTGTAAAACACATAGAGGAACCAAGGTCCAGCTGTGATCAGGAGAAGGATCCCACAAACATGAAGGCATACACACATTTCCTACCTTTTGCCATGCTTTAAAATTAAATTTTAGAGAATTAAAATTTAGAGGTACTCACTTTCTTTCTAAGCAGCCTTTGAGCTCAAACTCAAAACCCCTTTAAAACCTACATCCAAATGGCTACGATCAAGGTAAATTCTACCCACAGACTCAATGGGGTCTGTGCCAGCATGGGAGGCTTACCTGGGCCATATCCATTGGTTAGGCTAGCTTGGAGTCCCATCTGGGTCGCGAATTGATGAAAGAAATGTCCGTCTGGGTTTGGCTCCAAGTGGGGAAAAAGACACTGGAGACATGGAGGTTGCTTGGAAAGATGGTTTAATGGTGGACAGGACCACATGGCTTGAGTCCTGAACAGAAAAGGTGATCGCATGCTTCAATGTTGGTGGAGAAGAAGGAAGGGGAAAAGGGTGGAGATGCTGAAAGTCCCTGGTTTTATGCCCTCTCTGGTCTTTGATCTTGAGCTTGTATTCTGATTGGTTGTCAGACTCCCATGGGGCCATGCAGGGGCAACTCTCTAGGCTGTGTTTTGAATCCAGATTTGGTTGAGTTCTCAGATGCCATGTGGTGAGTTGGGTAAAGGGCCAATATTATCATGCCTTAATCCCATCCTCCTGGAGCTGAAGGGGAGAACTCTTTATTATGTAAAGGGACTGGCTTGGGCATCTTAATGGCCCATTGACAAAGGGGAATGGGCAGGAAGCTGCAGGGAGCTATTCTCTCTTTAAAACATGTTTATTCCTTTTCACATTCAGGGAAATATAATATTCTGCCATTTCAATATTTCCTAGGATATTTCATTTTTCTGACAGAGGGCTGGGTGATAACTTTCCACATAACAAATTTGACAGACACTCTCTTGTATGCAGTCATTTTTGCTTCTCTCTCTCTCTCTCTTTTTCTCCCAACAAATTATCTGATAACCATTCTATGAGTATTTACACTGCAATTTCTTAATCTATTTTCCCATGATTAGTCATTCTTATTCTAATAAGGTACAGAAATCCATCTAATCCACTCTAGGTAAGTGCCGTTTAAATACACCTGTAACCATTATTTCCATTTTCTCTGGCAGACCAAACCTGTCTTGGTTTTTGCTGCATTGTCACCTGAGCCAACTTTTCTGGAGATGTGGTAGAATATATCTATCTGGAAGCGTTGCAATTGCTGATTGTCCACTCTGAAGCATAGACCCACTCGGTGGGTTTCCAATTTTTTTACTACCGGTTCGCTTGTGTGGGCACGCGTGTGCGCAATGCTTCTGCACATGCACACAAGCGTCTTGGCAGGTGTGCGGAGCCTCCCTCCGCCACTACTATCAGTTCGCCCGATCCGTGCCAAACCAGGAGCAACCTACCTCTGGACCCACTGAATCTTGCTTATCTCTTCACTGTGGTTCCATCCTTCCCATTTTCCAACAATGCACTCAAGACACATCAGCAATAATAGTGTTTTCTTTTTTGTAGCCAAACTTGTGGGGGACACATCATTTGTATAACTCCTCTTGTGCTTGACACATTTCTGGCTGATGCATTCACTAATTTATTGGTTACAAAAATAGTGGTTTTAATATTTTTTTCTATTAAGAGAAATGTGATGGTACACATCAATTTCACTTGGCTGAAAAATTAATAAGGAACAGGTTCATAATTTCACTGTTCCACTGATGAGATTTTTAAAAAATAAATCTATGGGGACTGGAAGCATCTAGTGCAGTGGTTCTCAACCTTCCCAATGCCATGACCCTTTAATACAGTTCCTCATGTTGTGGTGACCCCAAACCATAAAATTGGTTTGTCCTCCCCCCTCTCCAGACTGAGCGCCATGGCTCAGAACGTGCATGCTCCCTGAGCCTGCCGCAGACATGGGCCACTCCCGTCCTCCCCCCTCCTCTTCCCGACGAATGGTTGCTTCTGGCCTCTTGCATACCGCACATTCCTTGGGGTAGCCAGTCAGTTGGCATACACTTCGCCGATTCGCGCACTATGCACCAAGGATGGCAATATCACATTCCGCAGGCAGGGAGTCCTCTTTTCTGCGGGCACGTGAAAGGTGATCCCAAGGCCGGGGATCCCCATATGTGCATGTGGCATCTAAAATCCTCCGGCGACACAAAAAAGGGGGTGGTGGGTGGAGTTCCTTGGGTGGGAAGGGGGCAGCAGAGCAATGGCCAAAAGGAATTTCGATGTGGGTGACAACGAAGCAAGTTGCATGAACTCCAGGGACAAACTGGTAGGAAACGGCTGCTCTTTTTAAGTGTCTTTTAAGACAAACCATCACCCCAAACTACTGGAAACTAGAGCCAGGAGTTAATGCCACCGAAAAGGCTCCTCTGATATCATAATAGGAGAGGAGAGGAAAACAATTCTGATGCTTTTAGAGCAGTGTCTCTCAACCTGGCAACTTGAAGAGGTCTGGACTTCAACTCCCAGAATTCCCCAGCCAGTATTCCCTGGCTGGGGAATTCTGGGAGTTGAAGTCCAGACCTCTTCAAGTTGCCAAGGTTGGGAAACATTGCACTCTGCTAAGTGACTTAAAACCAGACATTGGGAAACTGGTATCACTTCATCATGCCCATCCATCACATTAAGAATTCACTGAACAGTGAAGTAGTTACTAAATTTTACCGAGTTTACTAAGTTACTAGTTACTAAGGTTCTTGATAAATGACTATCAGACTTTGAAAACCTGGTATCCCTGGATCATGTTCAACAATCTTGTTGAATTAACATTAACCAAAAAGGTTTTTAAATTGGATTTTGAATAAATGTGCAATTAATTGTTAGTTTTGAATTTTCCTGTTACAAACCACCCAGTCACATGATACCCCCCCCCCCAGCCATGTCCACCAAGCCATGCCCACAGAACCGGTAGTAAAAAAATTTGAATTCCACCACTGGGTGGGGGGCAATGAGGATCAGTTTGTAGCACCAAGGGGGCAGTGGAGTGAAAAAGTTTGGGAACCAAACAAAAGTTTGGTTGTCATCATATGACGTATCATGCCTTTTTTCCTTCACTAAACTGGGGGTGGGCGTGGCCAGTGCGTGACGCATCCAGCCCATGGGCCGCGAGTGTGATACCTCCGCTTTAGATAAACGCTTTTTTTTATTTTCTCAAACTATTATATATTTATTTGTATTATCTAATAGTATATTTCATAGGAATAGGGATAATTAATATCCTGTGATCATTTTAAGTATTTTAGGTGCTTGTGATCATTAAGATTGGGTTCCACTCCCCACTGTACATTTTATTTTAATCCTTTTGATTGTATTGATTCCTGTGTTAATTTGATCACTTTAGGAATAAGGTAATGAATGTATCCCTGTTTTAGTAAATATAAAATCCACTGAGGATTTTTTTACATAGAGCTTTGGATATCAGTTGTAGAAGGCCCATGCAAATCATTATTGTTGTCCCTCTGTTCAAATTTATATTTGCGTTTCCTATTTATTTTGGTCTCCTGCTACAGATAATACACACGGTGTAATGTAGCAGTACTCTTTTGCATCAGTGGTTCTGTTTCCTCTGTGGCCATAATATACACACAATTTGCTGCAAAGTCTTTCCAGGAAATCAGTTCCAGTACAAGTTTTTACTAGTTCTTTTTTTTTTTTTTGCATGCATGCATGCATTATTAAACTGCAAACACCCAAATCCACAAATAAGACTTCCATTTGGCAAATGTTTGGGTGTTTCAAACAGGTTTGTTGTTGCTATTTTCTGCATGAAAATAAGGCAGTTAAAACATTTCACAACTTACGCATATGGTGTTGCTTCCAGATATGTCAAAACTGGCATAGCAATGAATGGAAAATGTCACAGAATTTTGAATAGGAGAGAACCTGTGTTATGTAGAAAGAAGGTTTGGTAAGAAGTTGAAACACTATGAAAACATTGCAGATTTCTGTATGAGGAAAATACCGTTTCACTGGGGACATCTTCATGTATAATCAGCATATACAATAATTACCTGGTGCATTTCAATAATTATCAAGTTATTACAAACTACGGTCTTGATGGCGAAACTATGGCACGCGTGCCAGAAGTGGCACAAAGAGCCATCTCTCCTGGTATGCCAGCCGTCGCCCATTGTTCTTTTGGGTTCTGGCAATCGCATGCGCGCTGGCCAGCTAGTCTTCGCGCATGCCAGAGACCAGAAGACCAGGTGACTCACCAGAAGACCAGGTGACTGCCATGCATGGCCACACCAGAAACCAGAAGCTCAGCTCCCCAGTGCGTGTATGCATGCACACCAGGGAACTGCTCTTCTGGTTTCTGACACTCCCGTGTACGCACGCCGACTTCTGGTTTCCAGTGCTCCCCCCGCCCGCCTGCCTGCACCCTCCTGTTTCGGCACTCAGTGCCAAAAAGGTTCGCCAACTCTCATCTAGGGGTTTCTCCTGGATTTATCATTCCTGCTCGAAGAGCAGGCAGCAGTTGTGATTAGGAGAATCTTTGCTCAGCTTTGTGTTTTGCACATTTACACCCTTTCCTGGATCAGGAGGCCATTCTCTTGGTCACACATGTCCTGATCAACTCCTGCAGCGACTATTGCCATGTGCTTCACATGGGGCTACCTGTGAAGAGTATCCAGAAGCTGCAGCTGGTGCAGAATGTGCCCATGGGAGCATTTTGGGTCATGCCAAGGATGGCATCTGTAACAACTTGGCTACCTGAGCTGCATTGGTTGCAAGTCTGATTCTAGGTCCAATTCAAAGTGTTGGTTATTACCTTTAAATACTAACATGATGGCTGCTTGAGGAACAGTGTACCCTCGTCATATCTACCTGAGCCACCCAGTCAGACAGGGAAAACATGTTTTGGACCCCATCAGTTAACAAATTTCAACTTACAGGGTGAAGGAAGAGAGCCTTCCCTGCCATTGCCAACACTTTTTGGAATTTATTTATTTGTATCCCACCTTTTTATTTTTATAAATAACACAAGGCCGCAAACATATCCAACACACCTTCCTCCTCCTATTTACCTCACAACAACCATGTGAGGTGAGGTGAGTTAGGCTGAGTGACTGTCTCAAGACCACCCAGCTGGGTGTCATGGCTAAGGCAGGACATGAACTCATTATCTCCTTCTTTCTAGCCTGGCACCCAGCAGTGGGATCCTGCCGGGTTAACAACCAGTTTGGTGATCATGTGCTTCACTCCGCCCCTGTGCACAGTTTTAACCAAACTTATCTTCCATGTTTCTTCTGGGGAGTAACAAAGCTGAGGCATGACAATATGCTCTGCCACGCGAATCAACTGAGAGGATATAGATAATCAAAGCGCAGGGGCGGGCAGGCAGGCCCACCTGAGTGTCAGAGCGAAATAGTTTGCTCCCCAGCTGATCATTGGACCTGAACAGGTCCGAACCAGCTGAATCCCACTGCTGATACCTAACCACTAGACCAGTGATAGCAAACCTTTTTGTAAAGGTATGCCAAAATTGTGTACATCCACAATTCAATTTGCCCCACCCATGTGTGCATGAGTGCACAACACCCCATGTGGGAGGGATTTTTCGCCCTCCCCAGACTCCGGAGGCTTTCCTGAAGCCCAGGGAGGGCGAAAATGGCCTCCCCCTGCCCTCTGAAAGGCTGAAAATCATCTGGCCAGCACGCATATGTGCATCAGAGCTGACAGTTTGCTGGCAAATATGGCTACGTGTGCCACCTGTGGCACACATGCCATAGGTTTGCCATCACGACACTAGACCAAAAATGGACTCCTACTCTCCTGGCTTTTCAGAAAGGTGTTACTTGCTTATGCCAAGTCGCATAGGACTCACTGAGTGGCATACAACCCCAGAGGTGGTTAGCACTTTGAAGGTGCTTGCCTTGCCACTTAACTTACAATTTATTTTAGCTCTTTTAGGAAACAAAACAAAATCACTCCAACCATTATCCGAATTTTGGTGGCACTATCTGGGAAGGATGGGGGTAGGCTGCAAAAATGGGTACCAGGAGCTATTTGGGTCCTATAAGTTGTAGGCTGCCATGTATGGTTTTGCTGTATGGTATAGCTATATTTAGTATATTTCTCATTTAGTTCTATCTACACTGAAATAAAAGAGAGGCATATTGTGAAAATACCAGTTTCTCTGCCACAGTGGCAGCTGAAGGTTTTTCTTGGGTTACAGCATGAGAGAAAAGAGCTCACATACACAAGCCCTAACAGCTATTAAAAGCAAACAAATGAGCAATGAAACCACCGCTATCTTAAATGCACAGAACATTTAATACATCATCCAATTTGAAGAATGCATTGGGGAATGCTTCAATTCTATCCATTTAGATAAAGAGCTAGTTCACTTCATTATCTGAGTTGCAGATAAATCTTTGCTATTGTCTAGAGAGCAGTGTTTTTCAAATTTGGGACTCTTCCCAGGTGTGGACTTCAACTTCTAGAATTCTCCAGCCAACATGCTGGAGAATTCAACAAGTTGAAGTCTGCAACTGGGTAAGTTCCCAAGTTTGAAAAACACTGGTCTAGATTCTAGACCCTTGATTGCCCTTTGCATTTCTTTCTGGAGAGTAAAACATGGTGCACAGTTCATGTTTTTGTGTAGGAACTTAGCACCCCTCCCCTCCTAGAAGAATGAAAGATTCTGGGAAATATTAAAAAGGCAGAATATTATATTTCACTCGATGAGAAAAGGAGAAACTGTTTTAAAAGACAAAGCAGCTTCCTGCAGCTCCCTCCCCCTCCAGGGTGATGGGATTAAGACATGGCCCTCAAGACATGATAGGATTAGCCCTCTCCCCATCTCACCACATGGCACCTGGGAAGATTACATTACCCAGCAAGGCTTAACCAAGCCTGGGACACAGACAGCCTACAAAGTTAGCTAAGACCCCCACCCCTGGGAGTCTGACAACAGGCCCAGGACCTCAATCCATGTGCTCCTTTTCCACCATTATAAAGCCATCTTTCCACACAGCCACCATGTTTCCAGTGTCTTTGTCCCCACTTGGAACTGAACCCAGGTGGACATTTCTTCCAACAATTGTTATTAATTACACAGGCAGATTAGAGGAAGCCTATAGGTTGATAGACTCGCCATTAGCTAATTGATTCCCATCTTTCTATTTCTTCTGTTCCTTTATTAATAAACAATTAAGACATCGGTAACTGGGAACCAGATTGTCAAGCCAGCCTCCCTCAGTAACCAAGAAAGAAACCACTTAACTCCATTTTTCAGAATTAAGAGTACTTTTATTGGTTATGAAAAGATAGCAGCTAAGCAAAGCAAGATCTGAGGCAAAGGCGCGTGAAATCATACATATCAATATGTGACCAAACCCCCTCCCCCTGGTAACCCTCATCCCACTGTCCATTCTGTAAATCCCTTAGGTGTCATGTGAGTCCCATCTTCAAGGAGCATCATCAGGTAGGTATGTGGACGGTTGGCCTTGACCGACACCAAGCGCTAATCTCCAGCATGCGCAGTAGACAGTGAGATCCAAACTCCCACTTTACAATCTCTCCTGTACTAAAACTTCCCCTCTGTGTGTGTGTTTGTATGTATGTGTGTGTGTGTATACACATACATACATACAGTATATATGTATATATATATATATATATATATATATATATATATATATATATATATATATATATATATATATATATATATATATATATATAAATAATTTGTGCTGATAAATAAAGATGCTTTGATGTAACACACACACATATAGTGTGTGTGTGTGTACGATTTTTAAAAAGGAAGATAAAAACAAATACAAACTGATATAAGATAAATAAACAAATGAAACAGAAAGCTAAAAGTGTAAGAAAAGAAAAGACAAAGAAAAAAATGTATAAAGAAGTAGCTTTACAGCAGTACTATGTAAAATTATAAATGTATCCCTTCCTCTATGGCCATGACTTAATTCTCCTTTATATAATTCATCTTATCAAATTATGAGGACCATAAATCATGAGAGCAGTTTTTTGCTTGTTTCATGCAAAACTCCCACAAGGGATTCCAGTTGGAGATAAAGATAGATATTATCTTTTCTCTAATGAAATAAGGCAAATTAACAATCTCAGTTGGGAGGCAGAACTAGTTGCAGAGGGATGTGGCTGTCGGTTTGTTTTCTTATTTACAGTTGTTGGAAGGATTTGAAGTAGACAAAAGTGTTTATGGTTTTGAGCATTACATCAGTATATGATGACTGCAACAGTATTGGCTCCTACCGGTTTGGACTGGTTCGGCCGGTAGTAGCTAGCTTAGCTGGCCTGGCTCAATTGTAATTGAAATCAGAAACATAGTATAATTGAATCCTGACCTTCCTGGATGGCATTTTAAATTTTTAAATTTTGGGGTTTTAAATTGGTTTTAATTGGAACTATTTTAACTATTATTAGTTTGGTTATTGTACAGACTGTGTGTTTAAGTTGGTTTGTCTGGTTTTGTGTGTTGCTTTGTTACTCTTTTGTATATTTATTGTCTGTACACCGCCCCGAGTCCCTTCGGGGAGAGGGTGCGGTTTATAAATTAAATAAAACTAAAGTAAACTAAACTTGGTCGCTGGAACCGGCAGTGACCCAGGCCTGCCATGCCCCTGAATTGGTTCTCCCGGCGGTGCTGCCATCTTGGTTTTTTTGCTTCTGCGCATGCACAGAGCAATTTTACTTGTACTGCGCATGCGCACGCAGCGTACATCAAGTGCTCCTGCACGGCGCGCCTCTGAGCAAACCAGCAGTAATCTCTGCCGGAACCCATCACTGGACTGCAACAAGATTGTTGTGTGCACAAAGATGGAAAGTTTCAGCACTACCGCCATGAAAATATGATTGGAGAAAATGATGGAATTTGCATTTATAACTTTCCAAGATCAGAATGTTCTTTAACTTTTCTGCTGCTTATTTCAAATTATTAAGATTATGATTAAATTTTTCTTCCATTCAGGTTGGAAGTCCCAAAGGTGCATTTTTTCAAGAGGCAACTGGACTTTCTGGTTTTTCTTTTGATTTTTTTGCTGCTGTGCAAGCAGCTTCTTCAGCTCTGACTGGATGGTGGGGAAAGAAAGGACAGCTGGTCATTTCCATTCTGTTAGCCAGTCATTAAGGCCACCTGGAGGTTGTATCTGTGTCATCAGGGTCATCTGATTGGTGCAAATTGGTGGGGGAGCCTTTTGGAAATGTTGAAAGGATTGGAAACGTTGAAAGAACTGGAGACAGATGATGTCATATCCCTCCCCCCTCTGTTGAAAGAGAGCTTCTTGGATGAGAAGCAAAATGTTTTCAAAGAAAAACCAGAAAGTCCTTTTGCCTCTTGAAAAATGCACCTTTGGGAGACAACCATGACCTGGATGACTCAGAAACTCCATAGACATTCAGGTCTGAAGGCAAGTTCTCCTGGTGTTTTCAAACTTCTCATTTCAAACGTCTTTAATAGCTTGATAATAGTTAATAAGCAATTATCCAAAAGTGATTAGAAAGTCAGGTTAGTCGATTTAGTGTCCTTTGAAAGTCATGGACTGTGGTGAAGCAAAATTGCTATTGCTGTTCTGCAGTCTCCTCGTGAGGAGGAGCACAAATGAATCACCCATCCTCCCTGTCTACTCACCTTGGGCTTTGCTCTTGTTGACTACTTTTACGGAGTTTAAAAAGTTCTGTAGGAAGTTAAAACCCACCCACCCCGTTAGAAAAATGAAATAACCTTAAGAAGGCAAAATATTATATTTCCCTGGATCAGAAATGGAGAAACATGTTTTAGGCAGGAAACAGACTCACTCTTAATAGCCCCCACCTTTGTCAATGGGCCATTAAAAATGCCTGAGCCAGTCTATTCTACATAACAATGATCCCCCCTTCAGCTCCATGGTGATGGAATTATGGCATGATAGTATTAGCCCTTTACCAACTCACCGCAGGGCACCTAGGAACACAACCAAACTTGGGATTCAAAAGTTAGCATACATACAAAGTTAGCTAAGACACACATACCCCACCCCTGGGAGTATGACAACCAATCAGAATACATTTCTTATACAGGAACAGGAAATAGAGAGGTAGGGCTGAACAGAGAGTATAAAAAACTCAGGAACTCTCAGCAAGCCCCTTTGCTTCTTTTTCTTCACTCTACATCTTCGAAGCATGTGATCCCCCTTTTTCCCCAGGACCTCAATCCATGTGGTCCTGTCCACCATTAAACAATCTTTCCAAGCAGCCTCCATGTTTCCAGTATCTTTTCCCCCATTTGGAACTGAACCCAAATATATATATTATTTTTTTTGGTCTGAAGGGAGAGATTATTTTCCATTTTACCAAGCACAACTCTTTTTGAGAGCTTTTTGGAAATAAATGGAAAAGGGTCAGAGATGGGCTGGGAAAGAGTTGGATTTGACTGTGTTAAATTTATTTGGGGCAAGCTACTGCTCCATGGCTTTGAAATGGAACAATTTATTGGACTACACGAAGTTACATTTAGATCTCTAGGCCTAGTACACAAAAGTCTTGAGGTTGCTTCCATAATTCCCAACTGTAGTGGCCTTCTGTGGTAATAAAAATGTTGGGAAAACGCAGAATAGATTAAAGTAAACCACGTTGTTCCTGGACTCCTCTGCTCCCAGTTAATCCCATGAGGAAGACATTGTAAGTGTACAGTAAAATACTTACTGTATTTAGGAGCATGCCAGTTTCACGAAGAACCAGTTACGACGACACATATTATAATATAAAGGCTTTGGAGTAACCAAAGAACACTAAGATCCTGTTGGAAGAAATGTCCTTCTGGGTTCGGCTCCAAGTAGGGAAAAAGACACTGGAGACATGGAGGCTGCTTGGAAAGATGGTTTACTGGTGCACAGGACCACATGGCTTGAGTCCTGAACAGAAAAGGTGATCTCATGCTTCAATGTTGGGTGAGAAGAAGAGAAGGAAGGGAAAAAGGGTGGAGATGCTGAAAGTCCCTGGTTTTATACCCTCTCTGGCCTTTGATCTTGAGCTTGTATTCTGATTGGTTGTCAGACTCCCATGGGGCCATGCAGGGGCAACTCTCTAGGCTGTGTTTTGAATCCAGGTTTGGTTGAGTTCTCAGATGCCATGTGGTGAGTGGGCAAAGGCTAATCATGCCTTAATCCCATCAATTTGGAGCTGAAGGGGAGAACGCTTGGGCATCTTAATGGCCTATTGACAAAGGGGGATGGGCAGGAAGCTGCAGGGAGCTATTCTCTCTTTAAAACATGTTTCTTCCTTTTTCACATCCAGGGAAATATTCTGCCTTTTCAATATTTCCTAGGATATTTCATTTTTCTGGGAGAGGGCTGGGTGATAACTTCCTACAATCCCAAAGACACTATGGCATCTTCAAAAATGCTGTATGCCTAGAAATCACATACGAGCTCTAGATTCACAAGTCCTGATTTAAAAGTTTATGTTACTTACATGTAGTTATTCCATTATTGTCAATATTCGGTTGCATCTCTACTTTCTAGTTATCTTAACTGAAGTTTATTCACTTACAGCCTTCTTATGACATTCATTATCCGAAGTCTTGATGTTGACAAGATTTTTTGAAACAACAGCACTCCCTTCTTAATAAAGTCAGATTAAGAAGAACTGAAACAATTCCAAAGTCCTTCCAGACCAAAGATGTTAAAGATGGTAGTCTAATAGTGTATGATATTCTCAGAAATAGGCTACACCCAGTGCTTAGAAACCTTCCGAAATCATTGCAACACAATTCAATTGCACTCTCTTCGAAACAGGCATTAGAAGGTGCAACATATACTTGGAACACAAGTATCAAAAATATTTCCCAAGGCATTTCATGTAGATTATTCTTACACAATCCTATCTAAAAAGCACATAGGTTAGCTAACTGCAGGTTGTAGAAAACAAGCGAGGAAGTAATATCTATGTCCCATCTGAAATATTTCTCCTCTTGTTATCATTTTCCTGGTACAATTACTCACAGATTGCGTACAAATAACAGAACAATAATGTTGGAAGGGACCATGGAGGTCTTCTAGTCCAACCCCTTGCTCAAGCAGGAAACCTTATATAACAGGGGTGTCAAACTCAATTTCATTGAGGGACTCATCAGAGTTGGCTGTGACGGCCTCCTGCAACCCTCTGTCGGCGAAAACAGAGCTTGGGAGGGCCGCCCGTGGCCTCCCAAGCTCCATTTTCGATGGCAGAGAAACCATGGGCCTGTCCTTCACTGTTTCCAGGGCAGCCCTGTAGGCCACATCTAGGGAGCCCGCGGGGCGGATTTGCCTCACGGGCCTTGAGTTTGACACCCCTGTTATATAACATTTCAGACAGGTGGTTGTTCAATCTCTTCTAAAAACCTCCAATGTTGGAGCACTTCTGTTTCCATTAGACAAAAAGTGAGGAATTGATGGCCTTCCGGCTAAACCTTCGTGCAACTACTAATTCCAGGATTCCTCACCATTTTTAATTTTTGCTGGAGTTAAGGTGAATTGGAGTTTCGCAACAAAATACAAATTAAGGGCAAATAACCCATCCATGATATTTTCAGTTCAGGTGGGAAGGAAGTAGAAACAATCACAGTTGTGACATATGTATCTTCAGTGAATAAGAGGGGAGATGTTCTAATTTTAGAATCAGAAAGAAAATGTACTGTAGATAAGGTGAATCCCCTATGCCAGGGGTGTCCAAACTTGGGAACTTTAAGACTTGTGGACTTCAACTCTGGCTGGGGAATTCTGGGAGTTGAAGTCCACAAGTGTTAAAGTTCCCAAGTTTGGACACCCCTGCCCTATGCCAATGATGGCGAACATTTTTCTTACAGCGTGCCAAAATTGCGCATGTGTGCTATCGCAAGTGTGTGCGTGCCCACTCAATTCCCTGCCCAACTGTGCATGCGCACATGACCGCCCTGCGCATGCATGTGCGACCCTCCCCCGGCTCCCCGGAGGCCCTCTGGAAGCCCGAAATAGATCATTTCTGAACTTCCGGTTTGCCCATTGGGGCTGTTTTTTGCCCTCCCCAGACTCCGGAGTCTTTCCTGAAACCTGGGGAGAACGAAAACTGCCTCTCCTGGCCCTCCGGAAATGTGTGCCGGAGCTGACAGCTGGCATGCCACCAAATATGGCTACGCGTACTACCTGTGACATGCGTGCCATAGGTTCGCCATCACGGCCCTATACTGTATATGGCCTTTCTAGTAATAAAGAACACATGTTAATGGATTTACACCTTGTTTTACAGCTTAATCATATGGTCCAAAGTCACATAGTGAAATTCATAGTCAAGTTTGAACTTGATTGTGCAGCTCACCAATATCTTTACACCAACATTTTAATCAATACATATAGTGGCTAGATTATGATATGCATAAAAAAGACATCCATCACTACAGGTACTGTACATAAATTACAAATCATTTCTTTTTTTCTTTTTCTTTTTTTAAAGATATTTCCGACTTCTTAAAAACAACAGGCAATTCAATATTCACTAGCTTACCTTCTACTATGCTGACTCTGTAAACGGCTTAGAGAGGGCTATAAAGTGCTATAAAGCAGTATATAAGTCTAAGTGGTATCGCTATTGCTATTACAATTACATTGGAAACAGGCATGCTACTTTCATTTCTGATTTATCTTTTCCTTCTTAATCATGTATTTCCTACTTTGGGTAATTTTCAAGTTACGACCACAACTGAGTCCAAAATTTATGTTGCTAAGTGAAACATTTGTTAAGCGAGTTTTGCCCCATTTTATGATATTTCTTGCCAAATTGTTAAGTGGGCCATTGCTTTTGTTAAGTTAGTAACATGGTTATTAAATGAATGTGAATCCCACACTGATTAGCTTGTCATAAGATCTCAAAAGTGATCACATCACCCCAGGACACTGTAACCATCATAAATATGAACCAGTTGCCAAGCATCTGAATTTTGATCATGTGACCTGCAATGGTCATAAGTGTGAAAAACAGTCATAAGTCACTTTTTTCAGTGCTGTTGTAACTTTGAAGGGTAACTGAATGAACTCTTGTAAGTCGAGGGCTATCTGTACTGCATTTCCTTAGGTTTTGTCTTAGCTTGATATTCATGGAGAAGGGTGTAAAAAAAAATTCAAAGAACATGTACTATATTACAACGGCGTTTCCTGTATTTCAATTTGCCTTCTCTAGCTCTTTAGAACTCCCCTTTGTTCTTTTTTAAAAAACAGTTTATTTATACATTTTCATTTAACAAACGTAAGTGCTTTGTGAACAGTGTATAGCCTGGATAAATTTGCTTACATAATAACACTTCCCCTGCTCTTAATTTCTACCTCTATTATCCAACCATTTATAAAATAAGTCCCATGTTTGAAAACACTCTGTATCTTCTTTTTCTTTTATTTTTAATGTCAATGTATCCATTTCTGCACAATCTAATATTTTTTTAATTACTGTGTTTTCCCAAAAATATGACAGGGTCTTATTTTCTTTTTACCTGCAAAATATGGTTTGGGCTTTATTATGGGGGGAGGGTTTATTGTTTTGGGGTTGCCAGGCAGGTGCTCTCTTGTGAGCGGGCTCCCAAAGAGCCGAGCACAACCTCATGGGCGAATGGCTGTGTTGCGCTGTCGCAGCAGCGCAACACAACAACCATGAAGCGACCATGCTCACGAGCAGCTACCCGGCAAACCCCCTTTGCAGCCGGGCACAGCACCATTCACTGACCTAAGGGTATCGCCAAGCTGCGTGAGCACCTGTTTGCCACCACCCGGCTCCCGCGGCTTGGTGCCTTCCAAATGCTAGTGAATGGCGCTCAGCACGGCTGGAGAGGGGGGTTGCGTGAGTGGCTGTTCCGCTCTCGCTCACCCTCCTCCCAGCCTCACAATGCATGGCCCAGCTCTCATTACGGAACCAGGGCACCTCCGCCACCACCACCATCCCAGCCTGGCTTTTTCCGTGGCTTACAACCCGAGTCTTTCGGCAGTGGCCACTCTGGGCGCATGCTCTATGGTTGTGGGCCAGCTGTCTGCGGAGCATATACTTAACAAAAATATTTCTGGCCTGTCACGATGTTAAAAAGTTTGCTAGACATGAACTGACTGAAACTGACACTCAAGAGTTAAACTAAGAAAGCTTTATTGCGCAGGTCATAAATGTTATCTGAAAGTGATTTATTGCGCATACTTCACACATTCCAAAACTTTTCCTTTGTTCTTTTGTCCGGCTGCCAAGTTGGCAGACGGAGCTTTTATTATCAAAATGTAACCATTAGTTAACTTTCTGTTTTATTTACTTTTATTAAAGTTTGTTTATTAATTAGAATATACTTCTCAAAGACTTTTATTTCTTTTCTTAACATCTCAATGATATGAAGGGAATCAGCCCGGTCCATAAACCTCATTTTTCATCGGGGTGTTTTTCCCCTGACATGGCCTATAAACTATATGCAGCTTTAACATGTTTTCTAACCATGTATGTATTTTGTCCAATATTTCTTTACTTTCACACATGTCCACCACATGTGATAATATGTGCCCATTGTCTGATTACAGTTCCAGCATTTGGCGGACATTTGACTCCCCTTTGTTCTGAGAAATGATTTGCCACATTCTTTTTTTTCTAAATTAACATGCCCAGATAGCATGATACATATTGACTAAATAACCTACCAGTGGAGTCCCAGCAAGGTAACACACTGCATTCATGTTTGCAGTCCTTGATGGTCAGCAGAAAGGAGGCTGTTGTCCTGCGTCACAACTTGTTTGATTTTTCTCCTGCCAGCTATTTGAGAGTTCACAGGGCATTGCTTATGGGGAAACCTAAAGCAATGAAAACCTCCCACCTCTGTCAGTCATTGTTCCATGTTGCATCAATCCATTTCTTACATCAATACCATTCAGGTCTACAGTAGCACCTTGCCACATTATCACCTGCCTTCCTGCACTGAGTACAAGATGTGGGTAAACACCCAAGAAATGCTTGGCACGTAAGTACAGCTAGTTCTTCATTGCCAATCTGTGACATAAGCACAGCTATCCAGCAAGAACGGCTTAGCAGAGGACCTGCCCTCCTGAAGGAGAAATTCTTAATCATTACCTTGGAAGTTATCACAAAGAAAGCATCAATCAATACTTTGCAGCAGAATAGAGACAAAAACGCCAAAATTATTGTACGGTTAGGTTTACATTGGAAATGTAGTCAAAAGGCGGTGTGTTTGCTTGAGATTCCGTCTGTTATCATATGTCTCCTGCGGTTTTAAGAATAAACTACAGCGAAGCAACCTTGTCATATTTTCTCTTAAGATTTTCCAGCAAGATTTGCTTAATGTATTGATGAGCCTAAGTGACAGGCGTTATTCAGAATGTTGGATGAATTTGATGGATTTTAGTTTACTAAACAAATCTGTTATGCAAACCATGCCTTGATATGATATATGAAGCACCAGCCAGGAAGACATATGGAAGCAGCATTTGCTGTCCCTTCAAGAACCCTGGCCATCCCTTCAGACTCTTAGTGAGATATATTACTGGTGTCAAACTTGATCGCGTCATGTGATGTATTGTGATGCATCGCAACATTTTTTGTCTTTGCAAAGCTGGGGTGGGCATGGCCTGTGCGTGACGCATCCAGGCCACAAGCCGCCAGTCTGACAGACCTGCTGTAAATTATTCTTTACTCATTTGTCACTATTATTTCCTAAAATTCTTATAAAATGCCATTAAATACATAGACCACCTCATTGTTTTAATTAATGGGTTGGAATTTCAATCCCAAGGAATATATATATGCGTAAATTTTCATGGGTGTAGGTATGCTGGTCTTGTTGCATTCGGGTCTTTTCCTGTGTAAGATTGAGATTGTCTTGGCAACGTTTCGGCGAGGTCTCACTCGCCATCTGCGTTCTTGTGTTCTGCAATGTGTGCATTTATTCTCCGGTTCGTTTGTCCTATGTATGTTGCAGGACAGATTTTGCATGGTATTTCGTAGACTCCTTGGTTTTCTAGCTGGATATTGTCTTGGGGGTTTCTTAAGATGTTGGCTATTTTTTGGTCAGTGTTGAAGGCTGTCTTGATATTGTGTTTGTGGAGAATTTTGCTGATTTTATCTGTGGTGCCTTTGATGTAGGGGATGAGGGTGATGCTGTTGTCCTGTTCTGTGCCCCGGTTTTTGGGGGGAGTCTCCCTTTCGATTAGGTTGGTAATTGTTTTTCTTTGGAATCTGGAGATGAGGGTCTTGGCTACAGAGTTGATCTGTGCAGGGTGGTGATGGGATTGTGCATTTAAGTAGTGGTTGGTGTGTGCTTTTTTTCGGTAGATGGTGTGTCCTAGGGAGCCCTTGTGGTTTTTGTAGATTAGGATGTCCAGAAAGGGAAGTTGGTTGTTTGCTTCTATTTCCATGGTGAATTGAATTTTGGGATGTAGGCTGTTGAGATGTGTGAGGAAGTTATCCAGTTTTTCTTTCCCGTGTGGCCAAATCACCAAAGTGTCATCAACATATCTAAGCCAGAGTTTGGGTTTGTGTTCAGATTTATCTAAGGCGTTAGTTTCAAAATGTTCCGTGTATAAGTTTGTGATGACAGGTGAGAGGGGTGATCCATGGGTGCTCCTTCTATCTGTTTGTATCTTTGTCCATTATGGATGAAATATGTGTTGGTTAGGCAGTGGTTGGTCAGGTCCTGGATGTCCTTAGGGGCGCTGTGTTTGTTCTGGATAGCTGTCAAGGCTTCTTTTATAGGCACTTGAGTGAAGAGGGATATGACATCAAAGTTCACGAGTAGGTTGCTGGGTTGTAGGTTTTGTTTCTTTATTGTTTCTATGAAGTGGAGTGAGTTTTGTACGTGTGAGGTGATGGATTCTGCGTAGGGTTGGAGTTGTTTGGCGGGGAATTTGGCACGATTTGTAGAGGTGAGCCTATGGAGCTGACTATGGGTCTGAGTGGTGTTCCTTCTTTGTGTATCTTGGGGAGGCCATAGAGTTTGGGGCATCTGGAAGATTTCTCTCTGGCGATGATTCTTTGCTGGATCTCTTCACTGATGGGAGAGGCTTTTATTTTGGAGTTGGTGTTTTTTTCCAGGTAGGTGGTGGGGTCTGTGTTTAGAGGTTTGTAAGCAGGGTTTTGGAATAGGTTGGATAGGTTGGCTTGGTAGTCATACGTGTTCATCACCACTGTGGCGTTACCTTTGTCTGCTGGGAGAATGATTATGTTGTTGTCTTTCCTCAGGTTGGTGAGTGCTTTTTGTTCTTCTTGCTGTAAATTGCTTCTGAGTGGATTACTGGAGCAAAGGACGTTGGTGACTGCAAGTCTGATTTTATTGGCTTTATCTGGATTGATTTTGGTGAGTGTAGCTTCAACTCTGCATATGATGTCTTCAGTGGGGATGCGTTTAGGGTCAACTGCAAAGTTGAATCCTCTGGAAAGGACATTGGTTTCAGCTGTGGTGAGGGTTCTGTCTGATATGTTGTGTACTGTTTGTTTCATGAGTTGCTGTGGAGGGAGTTGGGCTTCTGTTGTTTTTCTAGTCTGTGGAGTTTGTTGGTGTGTTTGTCTGTCTTATAGGAGGTTTCTGTTTCGGCTCTCCAGAGGGCTAGTTGTTTGGATTTGTCCCTGAGTGTTGTGCGGATATTGTTGCTGAGTTTGAGGTGAAGAGTGAGTAGGTCCCAATTGGTTTGGTCTAGTAGGAATCTTTTCCTGTGGAGTTCGTTTCTGATTAGGGCTAATTCAGTTCTTTTCAGGATCCTTTCAGTGGCTGAGGTTTTAGAATGGAATTTTAGTTGGAAGCATGTGGGGATGAGGCTTTTGCCTTGGCAGTTGCATAGGAATGTGAGGTCACATAAGATGGTGGCGCTTCGGACTTCAAGTTTCTCATAGGATCTGGTGAGCAGGAAGGTTTCCTCCCCGTAGAGGTAAGATATTTGTTTTTGTAAATTTTCACGGGTGTAGGTATGCTGGTCTTGTTGTATTTGGGTGTTTTCCCATGTAAGATTGAGATTAGTCAGCTCCATAGGCTCACCTCTTCAGAATCTTGCCAAATTCCTCGCCAAACAACTCCAACCTTACGCAGAATCCATCACCTCACACGTACAAAACTCACTCCACTTCATAGAAACAATAAAGAAACAAAACCTACAACCCAGCGATCTACTCGTGAACTTCGATGTCATATCCCTCTTCACCCAAGTGCCTATTAAAGAAGCCTTGACAGTTATCCAAAACAAATACAACCCTCCCCCCAACCACATCCTGGACCTGACCAACCACTGCCTAACCAACACATACTTCATCCACAATGGACAAAGAAACAAACAGATAGAAGGAGCACCTATGGGATCACCCCTCTCACCTGTCATCACAAACCTATACATGGAACATTTTGAAACTAACGCCTTAGATAAATCTGAACACAAACCCAAACTCTGGCTTAGATATGTAGATGACATTTTCGTAATTTGGCCACACAGGAAAGAAAAACTGGCAACTTCCTCACACATCTCAACAGCCTACACCCCAAAAAACAATTTACTTTGGAAATAGAAGCTAACAACCAATTCCCTTTCTGGATGTCCTAATGTACAAAAAAACAATGGCTCCCTAGGACACACCATCTACCAGAAAAAAACACACACCAACCGCTACTTAAACGCACAATCCCTACCCTGCACAGATCAGCTCTGTAGCCAAGACCCCTCATCTCCAGAACCAAACACCTAGCTGACAAAGAACACCTGAAAACTGAATTACACACCTTCACAAACGTATTAATTTCCAACGGATTAAAAAATTTTACCAACCTAATCCAAAGGGAGACACCCCCCAAGAACCGAGATGCAAAACAAGACAATGGCCTCACCCTCCTCCCTTACATCAAAGGCACCACAGATAAAATCAGCAAAATTCTCCACAAACACAATATCAAGACAGCCTTCGGCACTAACAAAAAAATAGCCAACATCTTAAGAAACCCCAAAAACAAAATCCAGCTATAAAACCAAGGAGTCTATGAAATACCATGCAAATTCTGCCCAGCCACATACATTGGACAAACTAATAGGAGAATAAATGCATGCATCGCAGAACACAAGAACGCAGTCAGAAAAGAAGAAAAAACTTCCTCCCTTTTCCAGCACCTTAAAGCAACAGGACATGAAATTGATTTTGAAGGAACCAAATTACTCTCCAGAACTGAACACTTCAACAAGAGAATAATTATGGAAGCTATCAAAATAGAGAAACACCCCCACAATATGAATAAATGTGATGATACTTCCCGCCTACCAGACATCTGGAAACTAGCCCTAGTCAATAAACAAGTCCCAGCCAGAAAAACCGACACAGGACCCAGAACAACACAGGACACCATCACCAATCACCATCACCAAACATCAATTCCATCAACCAATCAAGATGTCACAACACAGCCAACCAATCTGTTTAAAGCAACAAAGTCAACATTCCACACACCCCCACCTATATTTATAGAAAAATGGCAGCTCCGATCACGCTTTGCTCGCACAAGCATAAAGCCAAAGGCACCAGCCTGAAGATAATGAGTGTGACCTCGTCAAAACATCGCCAAGATACTGTCAATCTTACACGGGAAAAGACCCGGATACACCAAGACCTGCATACATAGTATGTATGTATGTATGTATGTATGTATGTATGTATGTATGTATGTATGTATGTATGTATCTGGCAACATCATTCTGCAGAATTCCAGATGGTCTGGCTATAATTTGTTTTGACAAATTATTCTTTTTTTTTCAATAGTAATTTTATTAAACATTACATTTAAAAAGATAAGAACAAGTGCAAATTAAAAATAGAACCCAAAATAGAAAAAAAAGAAAAAATAACACTACAGTAAAGTAAAAGAAAAGAAATATCTGAAGAAATGACTTCCTCCTTTATAACAAGTATAAATAACAAGTATAAATAATTTTAGTAATTTATCACCTTCTATTAAAATACAATAAATAATCTCTTTTCCCCATATTTCATCTCTATCTATAAACAAATCTTTACAGTCTCATCATTTCACTCTGGATGACAGCAAAAGTCCATTCAAATCATCTGGGTCATTTGTAATTTTCAAATCAGTTCTAATCAGTATTTTGCTGTTTATTTTTTTAAAAAGTAATTCCTTAAACTTGCATTTAAAACTTGGTTCATTACAAATTGAAGTAGACTCATTCAGTGCTCAAAAACCTGTCATTGAAAAAGTTCCTAATAGCTGTAAAGCAGTTCTTTAGGATTTCTAGTTCGCCATGAATCCTTACCATAACTCTCATACTTTGGTGAATTATTCCTGCTGTAGAATTGAACAGCAAATTTTATGGCCAAGTTTCCATATTGTTCAAAAACATAGTTTGCATAAACTTTAAATAAGGACAAAACTTTCTGAATTCACATAGCGTGCCAAGCTATAAAGCGTTGAGCAAAACTTCAATAAACCATTGTAAGACTTAGCATAATGTGTGAACCCAGCCCATGTTGTATGGTGATCTTAATCTGGTATTCTCCAGATATTCTGGATGATCACCACTTTCAGCCAGGTTGAATAAAATCAAGGAGACAATGGAAACTTTAATCCAAGAACGGGAATGTTACAAGGACAAGAAAAAAAATCCAGTACAGGATTCCTGGATACAGAATACTTGTTCTTCTGTATTATTATTTTTTTAAAAGAATTGATCTGCAGGAAGTAGCTTTAATCATTTAAAAGCGTTATCTCTGCCAATTGCATTGGTTCATTTCTCATTCTTCTAGTAGCTGTGTAACATTCCACAAAAGCTTGCAAGTTCATACACATTTATCTACAAGCAAACTTTCCTAATTTCATGGCACTGACATCTGAGAAGAGATTGACAAACTTAATTGCCACAGGAGTTTTAACCAAACCCTATTGAGAAAGTCTGCAATATGCATCAGGCAATTAATGGAATGTTCTATGTTTGTCCTTCTGCATGTTCTTCCAGTAAGATTTGGACAGGCAAATATACTGTACAATCCTTGAGTGCAAGGCAATGTTTTCCTTTTCTCCGTTCAAAGTTGTTTTAGATGCCTTACAGCCATTTGATGAGGCAAAACAAAAATTGTAAACAGGTTCAACTGGAAGAGCTTTGCTGTTGAGCCCAAAGTCGACCCATCTGCTTGCAATATCTGCATTTTTTCCAACATAATAATTAAGTACTAGCTGAGGCAACCCTTTGTTTTGATGTGTAGCTGTAAATTAAACTCACTAAGTCTGATGATGCCAATAATAAAATTTGGCCAGGCCTATAACCTTTGCGGCAACATAACAATTACTGAAGTTATTTCTAGCTGCTACTATGGTTGTTATCGAAGTAATCTACTATTCCCATAAGTCTTCTGATGATGATGATAATGATAATGATGATAATAACAATAACAATAACAACAACAACAACAGACTGACAGGCACTTGGCCTACAACACACCTGACATAACAATAGTTGAAAAGAAAAAAGTTTGGTTCATTGACATTGCAATACTTGGTGATGCACGAATTGAAGATAAGTAGCAAGAAAAAAATCACAAAGTACCGGGACTTGCAAATTGAAGTTGAGCGACTATGGAAAAAAAAATTGAGTGTTGTCCCAACTGTAATTGGAGCCCTTTGAGCAATACCTAAAAGGCTACCTCGCTATTTGGAAATTCTAAATTTATCGGACTTGAACATTCTGACTTTACACAAAACCACCCTACTTGGAACAGCTTATATCCTCTGACGTTACCTTTACAGTTCCTAGGTCCTTGGTTAGGACTCGAACTGTTGAGCTACCAACTATCCCCAAAGGCTATGAATCTCACCAAAGATTAACCACATAACAGCAGCAGCAGCAGCAGCAACAACAACAACAACAACAACAACAACAAACTGCGCTACTCGGAACATCGTATATTTTAAGAAGGTACTTGCTTGATACCTAGAATGCTGGCAGCAACCCGTAGCAACCATTAGCAGTAGTCAATGGTATTTGTGATGCATTTCTGAATGTTCAGTTGACTGAATTTCATACTTAAGGAAATCATCATCATCATCATCATCATCATCATCATCGGAAGTACCTTACCCTTTTCCAAAATTCAGGCAACTTAAAGATTTCCATGTTTGATCCATATAGTTACCAAAAGTCATGTAATTTTCCAGTGAGGTCAGTCCTGAGGTAGCCCAGGTCAAATATTCGGCTACTATTAGATTTCTCCATTGTGGCTGCCACACTATGAAATCATTGGTGGGATTCAGCCAGTTCGCACCACTTTGGGAGAACCGGTTGTTAACTTTCTGAGCAGTTTGGTGAACTGGTTGTTGGAAGAAATCATTAGAGCAGAGAACCAGTTGTTAAATTATTTGAATCCCACCACTGTATGAAATGCATCCCTACTCTTTTGGTATTTAGGAAAATTATAAATATCCATTGCTTTCACCAAGGCTTTATTAGTTATTATAATATAGCTTTTAAATTTTGGCTTTGAACATAACTGTTGCGTGGCACATTCTGTACTTGTAGTTGTTGCAAGCCACTGAGATAGTACAAGCAGAAGGGTGTATATACAGTGTTCAAGGCATCTCTGCCATCTCACTTGGGGCTCATTGAAGAGCACACAGCCTGGGGCTGTAGAATGCCCTGAAGGTCCTTTCCCTACTTTTTAATTAACTTTTAATATTAATTTTTAACTATTCTTACCTCTTTTTTCAATTTTTATGTTCAGTTTTTATGTTTTTTACAGCTTATTTGTTCACCACCCAAAGTCACACCGGGAGACTTTGAAACATACGAAGAAGGGTTGCAGGAATTGGGTTAAGATCAGTCTAAAGAAAGAAGGATTAGGGGTGACACGATAACAGTATTCAGGTATTTGAGAGGCTGCTACAAAGAAGAGGAGAGCCAACTTGTTTTCAAAGCACTAGAAGGCAAGGCAAGGAACAATGGATGGAATCTAATCAAGGAGAGAAGCAACTTAGAATTAAGGAGAAACTTCCTGACAATGAGGACAATTAACTGGTAGAAGAGCTTGCCTTCAGAAGTCGTGGGTGCTTCATCACTGGAGGTTTTCAAGAAAAGGCTGGACAGCCACATAGCTGAAATAGTATAGAGTCTCCCACTTGAGCAGGGGGTTGGACTAGAAGACCTTCACGCTCCCTTCCAGCTCTATTCTGATTGAGGGAGATGGGCTCTTTCTAAATGTGATAAATAAGTAATACATAAAAATAATAAATACATTTTTTTAGCACAAAACTATGGCTGCCAGCCCCACACCTTATTGAAACCAAGGTATTTAAGGCACAAGGACTTACCTGTCCTGAATGTAAGTACAGCTTCCTTGTTAAATTACCCCCTGGCCTAGATTAATCTTAAAGTATACAGGTGAGGACTTCCTCACTATTCTTAAGACTAAAGAAACTATTTGGCAAGGAAAACATGATCATTCTTGGTCATGCATCATCTTGGGGCTGATTCTATTTTACATATGCAAATGAGAGATCAGAAAACTGAAGAGGGGAATGGGGAAAAGAATTTGAAACAATAGAAGCAGAAGGGATTGGGCAGAAAAAGAGGCAAAGGAAGGAGGGAAGTTTTTTCAGTTTTATTCCATTATTTTTCCATCACATTACAAGTAGGTCTTGCTTAATAAACGTAGTCCTCGACTTACAGCAGTTCATTTAGTGATCATGCAAAGTTACAATGGCACTGAAAATAGTGACTTATGACCATTTTTAAACACTTACGACCATTTTTCACACTTACAACCACTGCAGCCTCTCCATGGTCACATGATTAAAATTCAAATGCTTGGCAACTGACTTCTATTTATGACAGTTGCGGTGTCCCGGGGGTCATGTGATCACCCTTTGTGACCTTCTTATCTGCTAAGTCAGTGGGGAAGCCAGATTCATTTAACAACCATTTTATTAACCGAACCACTGCAGTGTGATTCACTTAGCAACTGTGGCAAGAAACAAGGTGCAATGAGGCAAAATTCACTTACCAAATGATCTGCTTAGCATTAGAAATATTGGGCTCCCTTGCAGTCGTAAGTCGAGGACTACTTGTAGTGAGGGAGACGGGCAGTTAAGAAATATAAATAAACGATAACTGATCAAACTTACAATGGACTCAAAAAATGCTACAAGTGCTACCCCTGCCCTCCAAATTGCATGATTGCATTCTGGGTGCTTGGCAACCAGCTTGCATTTATGATGATTTGCAGCTTTCCTCAGACATATGACCGTGATTTGCAACTGGAATTTTGCTGTCTGAATTCCTGTTCCTAGCCAGTCATACAGTATGTGTTGGGCCTGGTTTCTGGGTCTTATGGGAATTTCATTGTATGGTATACTGTGTATATATGTACAATGACAATAAAGTATTCTTCTTGAGAAAGATTGCCTTTGCTAGCTTTCTAGGCATCAGCTGGGGGCAGCTGTCAACAGAAAAAGAGAATGGTAAGTGGACCCGGATAATAATAATAATAATAATAATAATAATAATAATAATAATAATAATAATAATAATAATAATAATAATAATAATAATAATAATAATAATTATTTCTTAGCCGCACCCTCTCCCGAAGGACTCGGGGCGGCGTACAATAAAAAACACATAAAATACAATATGGACAATACACACACAAAATAAACGAATACGTGTACATGGAGGAGGTAGGCAGATGAATAAAGACAATTAAAAACACAATTTAAAATCCCCTAATAAAATTCCAAAAACCACAAAATTAAAAAAAACCCGGATGTGGTGGGGCAGAAAAAAAAGCCCAGGCCTCTCAGGAGAAGAGAAGGGGGAAAGGAGGAGCCTTGCAGGCCTAGCTGACTGAGGCCTCCTGGCCTATGGCAAGTTTCCTTTGCTGATGGCTGCCAGGTCTCCACCATCCCCTGAAACCCCTCCCTGCGGTCACTTAACATCTTGCAACAGGGAGAGCTGGGATTGTGGTCGTTGAGCAAGGTGTTTCGCTTAATGAGCACAACTATGGCTAAAATCCGACATACAAATTGTGTTTTGTTTTTTTTATTTCCAGGATCACCTGTACCCCAACAGAACTCTGACACTTCAGACCATCCATTTGTTGTAATTATGTATGAATCAAGACCCAAACCATTTCAAATCCATTATAAAAGAAGAATGACTAGGGCTGAAAAAGACAAGGCAGTCCAGAAGCTAGACTGAGCACTGAAAAGGAATCTCCTTTATTTATCTGATATAGACCTCCAGAGGAGGCTCTCCAAAAATGCCTGGATAGATACAGTACATAAAGGAGGGGAAACCCATTGAAATAGCCTTGATCTCAAATCATCCAAGTCTAGGAAGAGCAAATAAGGGGGATGGCTATAAGAGAGGACTTATATTTACAAAGTCTTGTTATCGGACAGAATGTTCTCACACTCTGGACTGAATTAAGTTAAGAAGAAACATGACAGTGGTGGGTTCCTGCGGGTTCGGACTGGTTCGGCTGAACCGGTAGTGGTTTAGAGGCCTGGGTCGCTGGAACCGGCAGCGACCCAGGCCTGCCACGCCCCCCAACCAGTCCTCCGGCCAGCGCTGTAGGCGCCGCCATCTTGTTTTTCAGTGCTGCGCATGCGCAGAACAATTTTAATTGTACTGCGCATGCACGCACGGGGCACACACATGAGCGATTAGGCAGTAGTGCCTACCGGAACCCACCCCTGAATCATCGTTTCCCCAAAGGAAAGCTGGCTACAATTGGACTGTGGTGAACAAAAGTAAGGAAAGAAACGGGAACAGTTTTGACAACAAAGGCAAGGGAGCCAATCAGAATCGGTTCCTTTTTAATGTCTTACTAACAAATGAGTAGAACCACCAGCAATGAAAATTTCAGGAGGAGTTGTGAATGTATCTCCCATAATCCTTGTCAAAAATTGGATATATGGCCTGGAGAAAGAGAAACACAAAAGGACATGTTCAAAAACATAACTTTTTATTAATCATGCATTAAGAACAAGGGGGGGGTAAAGTACAAAAGAAGGAGAGGACTGGCAGAAATTGTCTAGAGAGCCTTTCCCCCCATCAAATCAACAAGGAGGATTTTTGCATATCTCAGCAGTCTAGGTCCTAATTTGTGAGCCCCAAGGATGCCAACTTGCAACAGCTGTCTTAGTAAAATGCAGGAAAACAGCCAGCAACACCTGTCAGCTAGAGAGTCACTTAGTTTTGTTAATTAATTCCCTGAGAGAATGAGTCAGCCAGGCAGAAGTTAGTAATCACTTCTATTTTTGTACTAACTGCGATGGAGATGGCCTATATTCCTCATGACTTAAGGCCCGGCTGCTTACTGATGCTGGGCCCCATTTTAATAGAGATCTGGCAATAGGATTCAATACAAAACTAAAGTCAGCAAAGCATCTACTTCTGATCTGTGCATGTGTATTTGCTCTCTGTTTATTGAAATTGTTGGGAGAAATATCCACCTGGTCCAGTTCCAAGCCAAGGAAAAGATACTGAAGACAAAATTTATTTATTTTATTTTATTTAGCCATAAACACATAAAAAGAGTACATATAAATGGGACAGTAGGACAAGGACGGTAGGCGCACTGATGCGTTAATGCACACCCCCTTAGCAGTGATGGGTTTCAAAAATTTTTAGAACCTCTTCTGTAGGTGTGGCCTGCTTTGTGGAAGTGGCTTGCCAACCATGTGACTGGGTGGGTGTGGCTTGTCGGCCATGTGACCAAGTGGGAGTGGCTTGCCAGCCATGTGACCAGGTGGGCGTAGCCAACTTGTGAAATGTGTTGAAACTCCCTTAACAACACTCTTGCTTAACAACCAAAATGTTGGCTCAGAAACTCTGGCATTTGAAGCACGCAAGTCTTAAAGCTGTCAAGCTACAAGACCCTTGCACCCCTAACCCTTTAGAACCCCCCCCCTGGGGTGTTCAAACCTGACAGCTTTAAGACTTGTGGACTTCAACTCCCAGAATTCCTCCTCTCGCTCTTCATCTTGATGATGTGCAGACGGGCAGGGGGAGGGAGCTGGAACCGGTTCTAACCGGCACTGTAGATTTGTGGAACCTCTTCTATAGAAAAGGTTAGAACTGGTAGGAACCCATCCCTGCCCTTTAGGGACCTCTTAAGAAATACGTAAACAGCTTAAGGTAAAAGTTAGGGGAGTTAAAAATGGAGGCTGGAGGCTGATTGGAAAGATGGTCATTGATGAAGCAGAAGCACATGGGTGGTTCTGGGCAGCTGCTGACCACATGGAGTTGAGAGTGGGAGGTATTTATACCTTTTCTTGGGCTTTGCACTTGAACTTCCTGTTCTTGTGCAAGAAAATGTATTGTATTGGCTGTTGTCAGACTCCCATGGTGTCATGTACGAATCCTAGGAGTTTGCCTGAGCTACGTTTGGTTGAGCTTTGGAGGGTGATGCAATGAAGGGGCTTGTTGGGCAATTCCTATTGTGGTGGAGGGCTAATCCTACCTTTGTTCAGACCTTGCTGCAGGGAATTTACTTATGAATAGAGCTAGCTAGCTCTTAAGTGCTGACATCTGCTGCGGGCTATTAAGAAAGGTGGGGGCTATTAATAGCGGCTCTGCTTCCTGCTGCTAAAAAACCCCATGTTTCCAGGGAAATACAGTATTTGGCTTTTTAATACTTCTCAAAATATTTACAATACAATACAATACAATAGCAGAGTTGGAAGGCACCTTGGAGGTCTTCTAGTCCAACCCCCTGCCTAGGCAGGAAACCCTATACCGTTTCAGACAAATGGCTAACCAACATCTTCTTAAAGACTTCCAGTGTTGGGGCATTCACAACTTCTGGAGGCAAGCTGTTCCACTGATTAATTGTTCTAACTGTCAGGAAAGTTCTCCTCAGTTCTAAGTTGCTTCTTTCTTTCTTTCCTTCTTTCTTTCTTTCTTTCTTTCTTTCTTTCTTTCTTTCTTTCTTTCTTTCTTTCTTTCTTTCTTTCTTTCTTTCTTCTAGGAGAAGAGTGGGCGCTAACTTTCTACAACATGTTTAGTTGCCTTCCTTGTGAGGTTATATATAGGTGTACCATATAGGTTTCCACAGCTTGCCACAATCATGGAACAATGACATGTACACAGTGAGATTGCAGTGCTGGGTTTTATACCCTAGTCCCGTCCCACCCACCCCCACACACAATATGTCCTTTGCTTGCTTGAAGTTTACAAGAGTTGAAGTTAAACTTATCAAAAGGCCATCAGGAGAAGTAGAATGACTACAAGGAAGCCCGGTTCACCATGCATTACTAAGTCATGTTTTGTTTTTGCTCAACAAACCATCAGCAGGTAGCTTTGCTTAATGTAGCCCAAGGACTGAGGCCAAGTCAAACCCAGATTATGATTTAGTCCAATGAATTGGCTCATTCAGAGATTCGTGTAGCAACAATGTGGTTTCTGGCAAGAATGTTTCACAATATTACTCACTAACAATCAGTCTTGATTCAAGCATTACCTTTATACTGCATCCAGTTTTGGTCACCACCAGTTTGGTCACCACCAGTTTTGGTCACCACACTATAAAAAAGATGTTGTGGAGTGCCGCAGGGGTCGGTCCTCTCGCCCCTTCTGTTCAATACATATGTGAAGCCGCTGGGCGAGATCATCGGTGGTTTTGGGGTTGAATACCATCTGTACGCTGACGACACTCAGCTGTACATTTCAACCCCGAGCCACCCCAACGAGGCTGTTGAAGTGATGTCCCGGTGTCTGGAAGCCGTCGGGGTCTGGATGGGGGACAACAGACTCAAACTCAACCCCTCCAAGACTGAGTGGCTGTGGCTACCGGCGCCTCGGTTCAGCCAGCTGACCCCATCGCTGGCCATAGGGGGCGAGCAATTGCCCCCTGTGGAACGGGCGCGCAATTTGGGCGTCCTCCTAGATGCCCGGCTGTCAATGGATGACCATGTGGCAGCCATGGCAAGGGGGGCGTTCCACCAGGTTCGCCTGGTGCGCCAATTGCGCCCCCTTCTGGATCGGGATGCCCTACGCACAGTCACTCATGCGCTGGTGACGTCTCGCCTAGACTACTGTAACGCTCTCTACATGGGGCTTCCCTTGGGACGCGCCCGGAGACTGCAGCTAGTCCAGAATGTGGCCGCGCGGGTTGTCATGGGGAGCTCTACATACTCCCATGTAACACCTCTCCTGCGCGAGCTGCACTGGCTACCTGTAGTTTTTCGGGTGCGTTTCAAGGTCCTGATTACCATCTTTAAAGCGCTCCATGGCACAGGACCTAGTTACTTGCGGGATCGCATCCTCCCACATACATCCCTGCGGCCAATCCGCTCTCACAGGGAGGGGCTTCTCCAGGTGCCGTCCACTAGGCAATGCCAGCGGGCGACGCCAAGGAGTAGGGCCTTCTCTGTGATGGGCCCAACCCTCTGGAATGACCTCCCCCCCGATATCAGAACCACCACAGACTTCCGCTCCTTCCGACAAAAATTGAAGACTCACCTGTTTCGATTAGCTGGCCTGGCATAATTATAATTGTGACAACTGTTACCTCCTGGAAACATATTCTTACCTGGTTATTTATAGGGTACGGTTTTAAATTTAACTGATTTTAGGGTTTTTAGAACCAGATTTATATTCTTCCGTACAGTTCTTTTTAAATTTTTAACCTCCTCCTTATGTGTATTTATATCTGTATTTATATTTGTATTTGATACTTATTGTTAGTTGTGTGGACTGTACACCGCCCCGAGTCCTTTTCGGGAGAGGGGGCGGTCTAGAAATTCGAAGAAAATAAAATAAATAAAATAAAATGTTGAAACTCTAGAAAGGGTGCAGAGAAGAGCAACCAAGATGATTAGGGGCAGTGTTGGGTTTCAAAAATTTTTAGAACGTCTTCTGTAGGTGTGCCCTGCTTTGTGGGAGTAGTTTGCCGGCCATATGACTGGGTGGGCGTGGCCAACTTGTAAAATGTGATGAAACTCACTTAACAATGCTCTTGCTTAGCAACCAAAATGTTGGCTCAGAAACTCTGGCATTTGAAGCACGCAAGTCTTAAAGCTGTCAAGTTACAAGACCCTTGCACCCCTAACCCTTTAGAGAAAAAACCCAGGGGTATTCAAACTTGACAGCTTTAAGACTTGTGGACTTCAAGTCCCAGAATTCCTCCTCCAGTCATATTGGCTCAGGAACTCTGGCATTGAAATGTGCAAGTCTTAAAGCTGTCAAGTTACAAGACCTTTGCACCCCTAACCTTTTAGAAAAAAAAAACCCAGGGGTGTTCAAACTTGACAGCTTTAAGACTTGTGGACTTCAACTCCCAGAATTCCTCCTCTCGCTCTTCATCTTGATGATGTGCGGACAGGTGGGGGGAGGGAGCTTGAACAGGTTCTAAACGGCACTGTAGATTTGTGGAACCTCTTCTATAGAAGAGGTTAGAACTGGCAGGAACCCACCCCTCATTAGGGGACTGGAAGCTAAAACATACAATGAACGGTTGCAGGAAATGGGCATGGCTACTCTAGTGAAGAGAAGGACCAGAGGAGACATGATAGTAAGTGTCCCAATATTTGAGGGGCTGCCATAGAGAGGAGGGGGTCAAACAGGGGTGGTATTCAGCAGGTTCTGAGCAGTTCTGGAAAACCGGTAGTGGAAATTTTGATTAGTTCAGAGAAACGGTAAATACTACCTCTGACTGGCTCCACCCCTGTTACATACTGACAGCCAGTATGGTAGGTTCCACCAAGGTCCTCTGATCTGGTGGGAAAATACTAAAAGCCGATTGACCGAGCCGTTTGAAAGTTCCCTATAAAAGAGCTAGCTGTCCAACAGAATGGTGCTGGATTGTAAATAGTTGTCAAATAAAGAGCTGTTGTTTGTCACTGAAGCCTGAGTCTGTCTCATCCATTTACCTGATCTAACAGTCCCAGGTGATCAGGAGGGAATGGGGATTTTGCAGTAGCCTTCCCCTGGAGTGGGGGAGGGGAATGGAGATTTTAAAGTGTCCTTCCCCTGCCACGCCCACCGAGCCACACCCACAGAACCAATAGTAAAAAGTTTTGAATTCCAGCAACTGGTCAAAAAGCTTGTTTTATTTTTCTATATGTCATTCTGACTCACATATTATATTTTGTCATTTCAGCATGGAAGTAGGTGCAGCTTAAATATATATTAATATTCTTCTAGCACTGTGAGAGAGGGTGGAGCCCAAAATGTTTCACATGCATTTACATTGCAATTACCTTAAAGCAATCCTGTGTAACAAGTCTGTATTTATATTCCAATAATATGGGTGAAGGGGCGGAATTAATGCAGCTTGCCTAACGCAAAGGTTCAGTTAAATGGAAATCCTTTTTTAATTATTTACTCATCACCACTTTGCTTAGGTAAACACTGTAGCTTTGTATTGAACCCTAGTGCCAGATCTCAGGAAAAAGATATTCTCAGATAAGGTAAGTTAGAGTTTCCTCAAATCTACTATGCAGGGGGCTGTCTTATTTACTGCCTGTGTTTACATAAACCCACAATGTAGTTCTTCTCAAAATGTTTCATTGATCTAATTTACAGTTCAGCATGTTGTGGGAATCCCTCCATATGTACATTGTTTAATAAATAAGTAAACCATAACTTAGCGTAACATTTGGAGCCTTTTAATGGATAGTTAGAAAAAGTATTTTGCTCGGTTTTAGAGGTGATGCTCCCAATGACCCCCCAAAAATATCTTTTAAGCCTTGTCAGGATTTGCCCAACATATTGAGCTCTGTCTGATTGGATTTGCTCAACAAGCCAAGATAAATCAGCCAATCACATATGTTAGCCCTATGCGGTTAGTGATGGCTAACCTTTTTGCCATCGTGTGCCAAAAGTGGGGGGAGCACAAGAGGGTTGTGCATGGGTGTGCCCACACCCATAATTCTATGCATGTGCCCCCACGCATACATGCTCAACCCCCACCTGCGCATGCATGGTGACCCCCACCATCCCCCTGCTTTTTGTGCGCGATGGACCCGTTTTTGCCCTCCCCAGGTTCCACAGGCTTTCTAGGAGCCTGGGGAGGGCGAAAACAGCCTCCCCTGCCCCCCGGAGGCCCCCTGGAGGCTTCAGGAGGCTTCCTGGAAGCCTCCGGAGGGCAAAAAACACCCCTATGGGCTACCCGGAAATTCGGGAACAGACTTCAATCAGGCCTAATACCCCTGTTTTGCTGAGACCTAAACCTCACAAAGTTAGACATCGCAAAAAGCATAACAAAAATATGTTTACATATTTCCTCACACTTTATATTAGTTTCTATTAGTTTCTATTTTCTTAAAATTTTTAAGAAGGATGTCATTTATTTTATTTATTTATTTTATTTATTTCTTAGATTTTTAGACCGCCCCTCTCCCAGAAAGGGACTCGGGGCGGTGTACAGTCAATACAAATAAAATCGGTCATAATAATAAAATACATTTAAGATACATTTGGAGGGGGAGATAGGCTGTACTAAGAAATAAATATATTCTAATCCTAAAAACATCACAATTAAAACCCCAAACCGAATTAAAATAAAATAAATCCCCGGGAGGTAAAACTAAGAAAGTGCCAGGCCAGCTGATTGAAATAGGTGAGTCTTTAACTTTTGCCGGAAGGAACGGAGGTTGGTGGTAGTTCGAATGTCTGGGGGGAGGTCATTCTAGAGGGTTGGGCCCATCACAGAGAAGGATCTACTCCTAGGCGTCGCCCACTGGCATTGCCTAGCAGACGGCACCAGGAGGAGCCCCTCCCTGTGTGAGCGGATAGGTCGCAGGGACGTGTGTGGTAGGATGCGATCCTGCAGATAACTAGGTCCTATGCCATGGAGCGCTTTAAAGATGGTGATCAATACCTTGAAACGCACCCGAAAGGCCACAGGTAGCCAGTGCAGCTCGCGCAGGAGAGGTGTTACGTGGGAGTAACGTGTACTTCCCATAATAACCCGCGCGGCTGCGTTCTGAACTAGCTGCAGTCTCCGGATGCGTCCCAAGGGAAGCCCCATGTAGAGGGCATTGCAGTAGTCCAGGCGAGACGTCACCAGCGCATGAGTGACCGTGCGCAGGGCACTCCAGTCCAGTAGGGGGCACAATTGGCGCACCAGGCGGACCTGGTGGAACGCCCCCCTTGCCACGGCTGCCACATGGTCCTCCATTGACAGCCGGGCATCGAGGAGGACGCCCAAGTTGCGCGCCCGCTCCACGGGGGACAGTTGTTCGCCCCCTATGGCCAGCGATGGAGTCAGCTGGCTGAACCGAGGCGCCGGTACCCACAGCCACTCAGTCTTGGAGGGGTTGAGTTTGAGTCTGTTGTCCCCCATCCAGACCCCGACGGCTTCCAAACACCGGGACATCACTTCGACAGCCTCGTTGGGGTGGTTTGGGGTTGAAATGTACAGCTGAGTATCATCAGCGTAAAGATGGTACTCAACCCCAAAACCACGGATGATCTCACCCAGCGGCTGATTTCACATGCTTGCATGAAAAGCGTGCAAGCATGTGAAATCAGCTTTGCACAAATCGGGGTCTGAATTTGACCCTGCTTCTTCCAAACAGGTTTTCCCTAGTGCAGACACTTGTCTGTGCCACTGTGGATGTGGCATTGACCCTACTGGATAGATGTCTTCCATTAGTCACATTCTTTCTTCAGCCACCATGTCTGATGCTTGCAGGAACTGCCAGCCTCTGAGAGCTCTGCTAATAAATCCTTCAAAGGGCTGTTGGTAGAGAATGTGCCTATCATCTGATCCTGCTTGCTTTCTTGCAGGAAGGCAAGCTGAGCAGGTGTCTCATCTGCAGCAAGGGAGCCGCCACACCTACTGCCATCCCTTCAAGACAGACAGCTGCTACTTCTTAGCCTTCATCAGCATCCTTAGGATGCCAACTCCAAGGGAAAAGCCCTAAGGATGCCAATTCTAAGCTTATAAGTATAAGGTATAAGCTTCCTCTAACCCCTGGGTACTCTTTGATCCACCGTTTGACTTGTTCTCTGAGCAAATGAAATGTTGGTGACACCAAAAGCCCCGTGGTAGTTCCTGAATGGAAAAATGAATTGCAAACTGGATCTTTCTGATGGCTGAGACCAATTGCAGTTCGTTCAGAACCTATAGTCCAGTGCAGGGGTGGGTTCCGGCTGCTGCTACTGCCGTTCCGCTCAGGGACATGCTGGGTGTGCGCACTTTGCACATGCACATGCTTGATGTGCGCTATGCATGCATGCGCAGTACTAAAAATGCTTTTGCACATGCACAGAAGCAAAAAAACTTCACCATAGAGAGAAGAAGCTGTTCAAAGGTATGGCAGGCCGAGTTACTACCTACTCGGCCAAACCAGTCCGAACCGGTAGGAACCCACCTCTGGTCCAGCGGTCTCCAACCTTTCCAGCTTGGTGGGCAGGGGAGAGAGAGAGAATGCTTCCATATGTGGAAAGTTATCACCCAGCCCCCTCCCAGAAAAATGAAATATCCTAGGAAATATTGAAAAGGCAGAATATTATAGTTACCTGAATGTGAAAAGGAAGAAACATGTTTAAAGAGAGAATAGCTCTTTGTAGCTTCCTGCCTCAACCCACTTTGTCAATGGGCCATTAAGATGCCCAAGCCAGTCCCTTTACATAATAAAGAGTTCTCCCCTTCAGCTCCAGGGGGATGGGATTAAGGCATGATAATATTGGCCCTTTACCTAACTCCCCACATGGCATCTGAGAACTCAACCAAACCTGGATTCAAGACGCAGCCTAGAGATTTGCCCCTGCATGGCCCCATGGGAGTCTGACAACCAATCAGAATATAAGCTCAAGATCAAAGGCCAGAGAGGGCATAAAACCAGGGACTTTCAGCATCTCAGCCCTTCCTTCTCTTCTTCTCCACCAACATTGAAGCATGTGATCACCTTTTCTGTTCAGGACACAAGCAATGTGGTCCTGATCACCATTAAAACCATCTTTCCAAGCAGCCTCCATGTCTCCAGTGTCTTTTTCCCCACTTGGAGCCGAACCCAGAAGGATATTTCTTTCAACACATGCAAGCGGCAGGCATGTGTGACCTCTGCCTGCACAAATGCAGCTTCACACGTGAGCTCCAGGGGTGGGCTGCTGGGGGTTTGCAGGGGTGCGAGAGAACCTCGAAGTAAGATTCTGTGCAGTTCAGAGAACCCCCAAAATCCCACTCCTGGCTAGCCCTGCCCACCCCTCCCCTCCCGTCCCAGAAGTCCCCACATGGTCCATTTTGGATGCAGGTAACTGCATGGCACGCGTGGAGGTTCAGGGGGGGGGGGAACGACGACACAAAAAACAGGCCTACCGGTAGTTTGGAAACGGGCCTGTTTCCAGCCTCCAGAGTGCCTCTGGAGCCTGGGGAGGCCATTTTCACCCTCCTGGAGGCTTGAGGAAAGCCTCTGGAGCTTGGGGAGGGCAAAAACACCACCACCAACCCACCGTGGTGCAGGAGGCCAACTAGGCCATGCCCCCCATGGCCATGCCCACCTAGCAATCGGGCAGAGAAGCGCTTGCTAACATTTTTGAAGCCCACTCCTGGTGAGCTTAGGCAAATGGAGCTGGGTGCGCATACTCTCGCCTGCCGCTTGTGTGTCCCAGTTCTGAACAGGCTGTCGCCCAGGGGTTGAGGACATCAGGCATTAGAAGGCAGGAGAAACTAAGGTCTGTATATACAAGCATGTTCTTGGACAAGTGGAATTGAACTGTGTGAATCCCCGAAACATTCCCTCCAGGGGTGGGTTCCTGCCAGTTCTAACCTCTTCTATAGAAGAGGTTCCACAAATCTACAGTGCCGTTTAGAACCGGTTCCAGCTCCCTCCCCCCGCCCATCTGCACATCATCAAGATGAAGAGCGAGAGGAGGAATTCGGGGAGTTGAAGTCCACAAGTCTTAAAGCTGTCAAGTTTGGACACCCCTGGGGGTTTTTTTCTAAAGGGTTAGGTGTGCAAGGGTCTTGTAACTTGACAGCTTTAAGACTTGCGTGCTTCAAATGCCAGAGTTTTTGAGCCAACATTTTGGTTGCTAAGCAAGATGGTTGTTAAGTGAGTTTCATCACATTTTACAAGTTGGCCACGCCCACTGTCACATGGCTGGCAAGCCACTCCCACCCAGTCACATGGCCAGCAAGCCACTCCCACAAAGCAGGCCACACCTACTGAAGAGGTTCTAAAAAATTTTGAAACCCACCACTGATTCAGAGGCCCAAAGGACACCAACACCTGGTTTTTCTTCTGGTGATATTGGCAGAGAATCCACATCCACATTTGAATAGAATCTCACATAAGAAGAGGATGACAGAGCCATCTCCTCTTGCAGTTTTCTTAAAGGAAATGCACAAGTTTTCAAGCAGGAAGGAAAGTGGAAAGTTCTCTAAAAGAGCAGTTTCATTCTTCCCTTCACAGCAGGAGGTATGTGGCGGTGGAAAGAGAGACAGGAGTGTTATGAGAAGAAACAGGGATCCCCCTTCCTTGTGCGATCCTATCTGTAACAAGACATGGGCAGCATATAAATATGATAAATAAACAGCTGTGGAATTAAAAGCACATTTTAATGTTTATAACAGGAAATCAGAATGAATAGCAAGGTAGAAGCTGTGTGATACTGATTCGTGTTACCATACCTTCCTGAAATTGAAGCCTGTGGCAAACTTTTAGTGGCAAAACCAGTCAGATCAACTTCCTAAGTATATAAAGTTGGTAAACGGCAAAGAAGCTTTTTGAAATACAAAGGAAATACAATCGCGAAGAGGAACAAATAAGATCCCGGCTGTATAATGGAGTTGTAGTCCAAGATGAATCCAAGATAGCAGGCAGCGAGGAATAAAATTTGGGATTTAAGAGCTAGGCAGCCATAATCATCAATGGCGTTCAGAGATCAGTGCTGTGTCTGATTCCTTTATCTTCAGTTGCAAAGGTCAACTTAAGAATATTCAAGGACTCCGGGGTCCCAAAAGTAATCAATATTGATTCCAAGAGTTGATGGGACTGCCCAAGGGATCAATAAATGATTGGAGGTGAAAAGAGGACCAGTCACCAGTCAATGAATGGCTGATAAATGATTGGAGTTAATTACATCTTTTGGGGTTTCTGTAGAGCTCCATGCCAGTCCCTAATCCTGAAAGTGAAGTTTTACCCAGTATTGGATGGTCAGCTCCCAGCATTAGTGGTCTTGAGTTGTCTCTATTATTGGTGTATACACAAGAATGTGAAATCCCAGCTGCCAAGTCCTTTAACTGGTGTTGGCTTTCATATGCATTGACTTCTTCCCAACAACCTAGGGTGTCATTAATGCATTAGTATAGTACTATGATGGCGAACGTATGACACACATGGCACAGGTGGCACACGGAGCCATTTGTTAGGGCACCCGAGGCGTTGCCCTGTCAGCTCCAATGCGCAAGCACGCGCTGGCCAATTGACTTCGCCATTCTTTTTTGGCTGTTTTTCACCCTCCGGAGGGTTTCCTGAAGCCTCCAGAGGGCGAAAAACAATCCAACACGCAAACTGGAAGTTTGGGAACAAACCTGTGGTTTGCACGTTGGGCCATTTTTAGCTCTCCAGAGTCTTCAGAGAAGCCTCCTGAAGCCTCCAGGGGGCCTCTGTATGGGCGGGGGAGTCCGGTTTTGCGCTGTTTAGGCTCCTAGAAAGCCTCTGGAGCCTGGAGTAGGCGAACAATGGGTCCTGTGCGCGCAAAAAGTGGGAGGAGGGGGGGTCACACGTGCATGCGCAGGGGGGTCATGCACATAGAATTATGGGTGCGCTCATAATCTGCGCTCCCCCCACTTTTAGCATGCAATGGCAAAAAGGTTATCCATCAGTGGTATAGTATATCTGCAAGAGGGACATGGTGGCTTGGTGGTTAAGACGCTGAGCTTGTCAAACAGAAAGGTCGACAGTTTGGTGGTTCGAATCCCTAGTGCCGCGTAACAGAGTGAGCTCCCGTTACTTGTCCCAGCTTCTGCCTACCTAGCAGTTCGAAAGCATGTAAAAAATGCAAATAGAAAAATAGGCACCACCTTTGGTGGGAAGGTAACAGCATTCCGTGCACCTTTGCTGTTTAGTTGTGCCAGCCACATGACCACAGAGACATCTTCTGACAGTGCTGGCTCTTCGGCTTTGAAATGGAGATAAGCACAGTTCCTTAGAGTCAGGAACGACTAGCACATATGTCTGAGGGGAACCTTTACCTTTTATAGTATATCTGCAGATCTAGCATGGCCTTTTGCAATTGACTGATGGAATATTTATTAGTTCATGCACTTAAGTCATTTTCATATAAGTGTTTCTCAACCGTAGCAACTTAAGATGTGTGGACTTCAATATTGAGAATTCTCCAGCCATCCTGCAGAATGTGGAATTCTGGGAGTTAGCCGACACATCTTAAAAGTTGCCAAGGTTGAGACACAATGTAATCAATTTTTGGTGATCAATGAAGAATCTCAAACCTCATGCTGGGGGTGATGACCAGAGGACTTTGGGGATCCCTGCTTTAACCTACTGTGGGATTAACTGTGGCTCCTTAAAATGTGTGTTGAGTTCCCCACGGATGAAGTTTGTATGTAGTTTGTACCAATGGTTACACAATGGGTTGACTTTGGTACATTATTAGCAAGACCTGCCAATTTTACTGGCCAACCCACAATCTGTGAACAATGTTCCCTCTAAGGTGCGCGCCTACATGGCCGCGCATGTGGCAAGAAAGCACCGTGCAGCAGTTTCCAAGGGGCCTCCTAGGGGCCGGCTGCGCCGCTCAAACTACCGTCAGTCGCCCCATATTCAGCAAAGCAAGCACGGGGAAGTCCTTTGCAGGCGGCTAGAACTGGCCGCCCGCAAAGGACCTCCACAGACTTGCTTTGATGAGCATGGGGCGACTGACGGTAGTTTGCGTTGTTTGAGGTGAAGCCGCCAAAGCTCCCGCCCCCACTGGAATAACTGCTGCCTCCTCCTCCTCCAACAGCACTGTTGGATTTGCCGCTCGGTGCTGCGGCTGAGGTGAAGCCGCCAAAGCTCCCGCCGGTGCCCCCATCCATGGCAGCAGTGGCAGTGCCTTCCCCTCTGCTCGGAGCACCTGAGCTGGGCCCCATGTTATCTCTGCCGCCTCCTCCTCTGCCGCCGTGCTTTTGAAGAGCCACGACGCCTTTTTTTCCTTGGGGCGGGAGCTGTACGGCAGGTGCAAACTGACTGTGGAAGGGGAAAAGGGCGCCGGAGCCCTGACAAAGGTGAGGTGGCGAGGAGGAACCCGATGGCAGTGCCATCGCGGGAGCCAGTAGGAAGGCGGCAGAGGGGGCGGGAGCAAGAAAAATAAGGCTTCAAGGCTCCTCAAAAGCATGGTGGCAGAGGAGGCGGCGACAGGGATAACATGGGCCCAGCTCAGGTGCTCCGAGCAGAGGGGAAGGCACCGCCACTGCTGCTAAGAGTGGGGGCGCCGGCGGGAGCTTTGGCGGCTTCACCTCAGCCGCAACACAGGGCAGGAAATGCAGTGGTGCTGTTGGAGGAGGAGCGGCAGCAGGTATTCTGGTGGCGGGCGGTGGGGGCTCGTTGGCATCTTCAGCAGCGGCCCTGACCCCAGTGAAAAAACCAAAGATGGAGCAGATCCAGGCTGATAACGTCGCCACAGCTGCCAGGTCTGGACGGAGGTAGCCAGAGCGGCGCCGAGGCGAAAGAGCAACATGACTTGAGGAATTCTGGGAGTTGAAGTCCACAAGTCTTAAAAGCTGTCAAGTCTTCTAACTTGACAGCTTTAAGACTTGCACACTTCAATGCCAGATTTCCTGAGCCAACATGACTGGAGGAGGAATTCTGGGAGTTGAAGTCCACAAGTCTTAAAGCTGTGAAGAGTGAACACCACTGTTTTTTTTCTAAAGTCTTGTAAGTTGACAGCTTTAAGACTTGCGCACTTCAAGTGGCAGAGTTTCTGAACCAACATTTTGGTTGCTAAGGAGGAGCGTTGTTAAGTGATACTGATATTATATAACACTTTTAATTAAGCAGGTACCTTGAATAAACATAACTTTGAGTTTCAAATAATACTGATTTCGTTGTTGTCTTAGGTGACATCTGTGAAAAAAATTCAGGTGCTCAGGCATGAAAATGTGCCGCTCAAATACTATACTTTTCTGCTCACACTGAAAAAAAATTAGAGGGAACATTGTGAAATCTCTCCAATGCTTTGAGCCACGTACTGTGATTCTGACGCAATGTTCATTTTATTAGATTACTATCGAGAAGGTTAAAAACTGAAACAAGATGGGGCTTGCTTGTGTTGGAAGAAATGTCCTTCTGGGTTCAGGTACAAGTGGGGAAAAAGACACTGGAAAGATGGAGACTGTTTGGAAAGATGGTGTAGGAAGTTATCACCTAGCCCTCTCCCAGAAAAATGAAATATCCTAGGAAATATTGATAAGGCAGAATATTATATTTTCCTGGATGTGAAAAAGGGAGAAACACATTTTAAACACTAAATTCCTACAGCTTCCTGCCCAGCCCCACTTTGTCAATGGGCCATTAAGAAGGCCAAGCTAGTCCACTTTACATAATAAAGAGTTCAGCTCCAGGGGGATGGGTGTAGAGTTCTGGCAGTGACAATGAAGGCATGATAATATAAGCCTTTACTCAACTGACCACATGGCATCTGAACTCAATCAAACCTGGATTCAAAACAGCCTAGAGGGTTGCCCCTGCATGGGCCCATGTGAGTCTGGCAACCAATCAGAATACATTTCTTACACAGGAACAGGAAACAGATAGGTGGGGCAGAACAGATTATAAAAAATCCCTGCAAGCCCTTCTTCTTGTCTGCTCTTCTCTTTCTCTTCCCTTCTCCACCAACATTGAAGCATGTGATCACCTTTGCTGTTCAGGGATCAGGCCATGTGGTCCTGTCCACCATTAAAACCATCTTTCCAAGCAGCCTCCATGTCTCCAGTGTCTTTTTCCCCACTTGGAGCCGAACCCAGAAGGACATTTCTTCCAACAATGGTTTGAATGGTGGACAGGGTCACATGCTTCAAGATCTTGGGTGAAGAAAAAAAGCTAAGAGATGCTGAGAGTGCCTGAGGTTTGTACCCTTTCCGGCCATTTGAATTTGAGCTTGTATTCTGATTGGTTGTCAGGCTCCCATGGGGACATGCAGGGGCAACTCTCTAGGTTGTCCTGAGTCCCAAGCTTGGTTGATCCTTGCTGGGCGATGATGTAATGAAAGGACTTTGACAAATTCTTACTATGGCTCTCCCTGAAAAGAGGTAGATCTTTGTTATGTAGAATAGACTGACTCATGCCTTAATTGCCCATTGACAAAGGTATGTGGGGGTGAGTTTCCGCCTCCCTTTTAGGGGGAATATTCTGCCCTTTTAATATTTCCTAAAATATCTCATTTTCCTAGGAGAGGGGTGGGGGTTAACCAGTGGTGGGTTCCTACTGGTTAGGACCAGTTTGGCCGAACCAGTAGTGGTTTGGTGGCCTGGGAATCGGCAGCGACCCAGGGCTGCCATGCCCTTGAACAGTTCTGTGCAGAATTTTAATTGCACTGCACATGCACGCAAAGTACGCCCAAAGCGTGCACACAAGTGAACCGGCAGTCGTGCCTGCCCGAACCCACCCCTGGTGCTAACTTCCTACACTTGCTTGCTTAATGTTATGGGAAACTGACCCCAAATGTACATAAGAAGGAATTTTTTGTGCGCCTCTCTTCAATTTCCTCCTATTTACTTTGAATAGAGGCTCTCTAAGAAGCAAATCCAACAGAACCTAACAGGAATGACTTCCAAATATGCAAGCACCTGTTTGCAAAGACCTTCCGCGAGAATTCTGGCGAGAACCGACACGCGTGTTTCTGTGTGCCAGTCCTTAAAATCATCGCATCATACTAGTCAGCATACTAATCATACTAAAATCATACTAGTCGACGAATACGTCCATACCACGAACCGCAGAGGAAGCAAAGGCTTCTACCGCAGTTTTGGAGAGAGACAGAAAGTGGGGTGGTGGTGAAAACTACTCTTCCCAGGGTCCTTTTCGGCCTAGACGTTTAGCTCCCATCAGCCTTTGCGGCTGGATTTGAAAAAGCCGCGATTCAGGTGCCTTAAAGCGAATGACGCGCTTGCTCCGCCGGTGGTTTTGAACGTGGGGTGGGAGGCGTGGGGGGTCTGCTGTGCCCCTGACTTTTTTGCACGGTTTTGAAGCGTGCATTGCAGCGGGGAGAACATTTTTTTATCGTGGCTTCTCGGGGGAGAAGGGGAGAAGGTGGATTGTAATGGGACGCCAAGGATCCCAGGACGTGATTTCCGCTTTCTAGTGTGGGGGAGAACGGAGCCCCCGCCCCAGATTCCTGACTCGATTTCTCGTCGGTCCCTCCAATAGTTTTGGAAGCAAAAGTAAGTAAACGAAACGCTCTCTTTCGCCTCCCTGAAAGATACAGCCAGGATTCAGGTCAATTCCAGTTTTATGAAATCCAAAACTGAGTTGGAACTTTTCCTGAATCCTTTTTTCTTTTTTAGGTTGACGTGCATTCTTTTGAATATTTGAAACCATATTATAATCTATTTGAAAATAATATATTTGAATGTGATAATCTTGGGATATTTTCTTTTGTGGGAATAATTTCCTCCCTGGACTAGGCCCTGCAGTTTTCTTGGCAAGTATTTTCAGAAATAATTGCATTCTTCCTAGGGCTCACTGGCCCAAAATTACTCACCTTCCAGTTTCTAACCTGGAATCTAACCACTAGACCAAACTCCTTAACTTTGCACAATAAAATTACCTATAAACCAACTGACTTATAAACCAAACCAATGAGGTTTGCACACTAAAGCTCCCTTCCTCATTGCTAAGTAGTAATGCTCCCTACACACCAAACAATTCCCTCACCACTGTCAAATTATTCACCAAGGCTGCATTACTATTATTATTAGTCTTCTCACCGTTCCTATCACCCATCTTCTCCCACTTATGACTGCAGGACTGTAACTTTGTTGCTTGTATCCTTTTGATTTATACTGATATTGATTGTTTCCTGATTGCTTATTTGTATCCTATGACTATCATTAAATGTTGTACCTTATGATTCTTGACGAATGTATCTTTTCTTTTATGTACACTGAGAACATATGCACCAAAGACAAATTCCTTGTGTGTCCAATCACACTTGGCCAATAAAGAATTCAATTCTATTCCATTCCATTTCATTCTCTCTTACTCGGCAGAAAACTAACCCAATATAGTATGAGACGTTTCCCCCCACTACTGATTCCTGCCCTGATTCTATGCTTCTACTCCTAATCGCTGTGGTCTTGAAGTGAATGCGTAATAATGCTTAGTAGATATTAAAAAAGGGGCTGGGGAAAGGCATATTTAACAATAGAGTTGTTGAGAGTTGAGTAGCATCCAACAACAACTCTCTTATTAAAGAGCTGCCAAGTAAGACATGAGTAAGAGAGTGTTTACACTCAGCAATGAAGAAGGGACATTAGTATGCAAACCTCATTAGTTTGGTAACATTATTACTATTGGCACAGTTGAATAGGGATACTTAAGCCTGCCTCACTCATGGGCTGGAGATGAGGGCAATATTATGGGCACAGCAGAAATAAGCTCTTGACAGAAGTAGGTTGTGGTCTACTTTGTCGAATGCCTTGCTAAGGTTTAAGTATATTTCTGTTCACAGCATTTTGCTGGTCTACTAATTTAGTCCCTTTGTCAAAGAATGAAATAAGATTGGTCTGGTATGATCTGTTTTTAACAAACCCATGCTGGCTTTTAGTTATAACTTGATTTCTAGAAGTTTGCAAATCAGTTTTTTGATTATCTTTTCCAGTATCTTCCCAGGTATTGCTGTTAGGCTGATTGCTTTCCTGATTTCATCTTTGCTGATCCAGGCTATCTGCTGATACTCTGCCTTAGTTATGTGTCCCTCTTTCCATTTTTTGGTATTTATCTTTTTTTTCCTTTCAGTTTATCATCAGAGAGATCTTTGGGCAGCCATGCTGGTTTCTTCTTGGATTTTCTTTTCTTTTTCTTGTGCTGGACTGGGCTTTTATGACCATATTTTTAGTTTCCCACCAATGTTCCCTCTAATTTTTTTTCAGTGTGAGCAGAAAAGTATAGTGTTTGCGCGGCACATTTTTATGCCTGAGCAGCACCTGAATTTTTTTCACAGGTGTCACCTAAGACAACAACAAAATCAGTATTATTTGAAACTCAAAGTTATGTTTATTCAAGGTACCCGCTTAATTAAAAGTGTTATATAGTATCACTTAACAACGCTCCTGCTTAGCAACAAAATGTTGGGTCAGAAACTCTGGCATTTGAAGCACGCAAGTCTTAAAGCTGTCAAGTTACAAGATCCTTGCATCCCTGACCCTTTAGGAAAAAAAACCCCAAGGGGTCTTCAAACTTGACAGCTTTAAGACTTGTGGACTTCAACTCCCAGAATTCTCCTCCAGTCATGTTGGCTCAGGAACTCTGGTACTGAAGCATGCAAGTCTTAAAGCTGTCAAGTTGCAAGACCCTTGCACCCTTAACCCTTTAGAAAAAAAAACCCCAGGGTCTTCAAACCTGACAGCTTGAAGACTTGTGGACTTCAACTCCCAGAATTCCTCCTCCAGTCATGTTGCGGCGAAGTCATCTGCGTGGATCTGCTCCATCTTTGGGTTTTTTCACAGGGGGCAGGGCTGCTGCTGAAAATGCCAACGAGCTCCTGCCGCCACCAGAATAACAGCTGCCTCCTTTTCCTCCTCCAACAGCACCACCACATTTGGAGTGAAGCCGCCAAAGCTCCCGCTGGCGCCCCCGCCCGTGGCAGCAGTGGCGGCGCGTCCCCCTCCACTCGGAGCACCTGAACTGGGCACCGCGTTACCTCTGCTGCCCCCTCCTCCTCCGCCGTGCTTTGGAGAAGCCATGAGGCTTTTTTTCCCCCTGCTGCCCCCGCCGCCTTCCTACTGGCTCCCGCGGCCTCATGGCTCCTCAAAAGCACAGCAGAGGAGGAGGGGGCAGGGGTAACGCGGGGCTCAGCTCAGGTGCTCCGAACAGAGGGGGAGGCGCCACTGCCATGGGTGGGGGCGCCGGCGGGAGCTTTGGTGGCTTCACTTCTCACTGTCAGGAAATCTGCCACAGCGTCGGAGAGCAAATGTGGTGCTGTTAGAGGAGGAGGAGGCAGCAGCAGATATTCCAGTAGCGGCAGGGGCTTTGTGGGTTTATATTAGCCGCAGCGCCGGGCGCAAGCAGCTAGGATTGACCGCCCACAAAGGACCTCCCTGGGCTTGCTTTGCTGAACTAGCGTCAGTCGCCCCGCGCTCACCAAAACAAGTCCGGGGAGGTCCTTTGCGGGCAGCCAGTTCTAGCCGTCTGCAAAGGACCTCCCCAGCCTCCGGCGCCTGTGACAGTACAAAACACTGCGCGGCAGTTGTTTTGTTGCCACCTGCGCACCTGCGCACCCGCGCACCTTAGGGGGAACAGTGTTTCCCACACTTGAGTTGTTTTTCCTCTTTAGGATTTTCATCCATGGAGTTTTTCTTAGGCTTTCTCCGAGTTTGCTAAAATCAGCTCTTTTAAAGCTTAAGATGCTGGATTATGTTCTAATGCTTGTGTTTGCATTATATTGAATTCCAATATGATGTCAGTCACCCAAAGTTCTGTCAACTTCAACTTCCTCTATCACTTCTCTATTAGTAAGAATTAGGTCCAGTATAGTTTTTCCTCTAATTCCCTCCTCTACCTTTTGGATGACAAAGTTGTCAGCTAGGTTGGTTAGGAATCTGTTTGATCTCCTACTTGCTTCAGAGTTCGTCTCCCAGTTGATATCAGGGCAGTTAAAGTCGCCCATTACTATTGTGGTATGTTTCCTACGTACATTTGTTAGTTGTTTAGCAAAAACTTCATCTTCTACTTGATTGTGTGGTCTGTAGTATATGCCTATAGCAATGTCATTCTTTTTTCCTTTCATATTGACCCGTATGGATCCTAGGATGTTTTCATCCTTGGTTTTTTGGATTTCTGTAGAGATGTAGTGATTTTTTATGTATAATGCAACTCCATCTCTGGTCTGCTTCTTTTGAATAGTTTGTATTCTTCCATCAGTATATTCCAGTGATGAGTTTCATCCGACTATGGTTCAGTAATGGCAACTATATAATATTTACCTTATATACTTCAAGTTCCCTCTGTTCCCCCTAAACTTTGAGCACTTGAGTATAGGCATTTTAGTCCTTTATGGGTCTTGGGTATTTCTTATATCTCCTACTTTGCAACTGGGATTTCCATCCTTCCCACCACTCCATTATGTTTTTCCTATTTTTTCTTCGTTACTCCCTACCTCCTTGTATAATTGATAGTGCTTTTTCCTTTGAATTAGTTTCTAAAGTTCTTGAAGATTGCCTATCCCGTTCCCCTTTAATTTTAGTTTAAAGGCCTTCTGATAAGATGAGCCAATCATTTTTTGAAATAATATAATATAATAGGCCTAAACGAGTATAATAGCTGGTGGCAGCGATAAGGGACCAAAACGCAAGACAGCAAAGCTGCAGACTTCTATAGTAGGTTTGGGGCAAGCACTATGAACCTAATAGGGGCAGCTTCTCAATAAACAGTCTTGGAAATGGGTTGTATATTCCTTTTGGACAAAATGCTATAGACGTTGCAGCCCTTCAAGGTAGAACAGGCTAAGAAATAAACCAAATACCATGTACATCAGAATTACCTTTATTGTAAAGCTTTAGAAATAAAACCTTGCAGGTTTGAACGTGCTTCTGGTTTTGTTCATGTTTTCTGATCTAAGGAGGGTTTTGTCTGATAATAGATAGAATAGAATAGAATAACAGCGTTGGAAGGGACCTTGGAGGTCTTCTAGTCCAACCCCCTGCTTAGGCAGGAAACCCTACACCACTTCAGACAAATGGTTATCCAACATCTTCTTAAAAACTTCCAGTGTTGGGGCATTCACAACTTCTGGAGGCAGGTTGTTCCACTGATTAATTGTTCTAACTGTGAGGAAATTTCTCCTCAGTTCTAGGTTGCTTCTCTCCTTGATTAGCTTTTCCCATCAAAACCTTGTTTTGCACATTATGTTACGCACTGTTATTCAGAATGGGACAGCATAGAAGTTTAATAAATGTTGTTGTTATACCTGCTCTTTGTATTGCCAATGATTAAGATTGTTGTGGGGGGAAAATAAGAGGGGGAAGATGTGCTGCATGTGTTTACCCCTTGAGTTGTTTGTAAAAAATACATCTATGCTGTAATTGTCAACTTTACAGTGCCTTGGTTAACCTACCTTCAAGTTCTTTTTCGTATTCTAATAGAATGGAGGCAGATCTGGATAAACAGACAGTGTCCAGACCTTCCTTTCTTTCAGCAGTTGAGCTATCTCCAAGGACTGGACCTGTGGATGCTACCGATGTTAAAAAAAATCTATATGGTGATTTTTCTTCAACTTTTAATACAAGCCAGGTAAGAGAATAAACACTGGAAATGTATTTATTCAGTTTCTATGACCACCCATATCAAACAAGTGACTTTGGGGTGATGAACAATCAGAAATCAATTAAAATCATAAATCAATTAAAATCAATTGCAAACATTATGAAATTTATACAGTATGTACAGCAGCTAAGAAAAATTATAATCAATAGATGTTATTATGAACTGGAAACGGGCCCCTAACACACACAGGATCTCCTTTTTTCTCAAAGATCCTGTTTCACCGTGAGAGGAAGATTTTTTAAAAGAAAAATCTTAAATATAACTATGGAAATAATGGCTTAGGAAATTTGAGTAAATGTGGTAGTATGGATTTCTTGGTTTGATTTCACTAGTCATTTGTTGGCAGAAGACTCTTAACACAGTTTGAAACTTTATTTTTTAAAAAAAGTTGTCTTGTAGGAGAGAGTCCAGTCCAATGTTACTTTGAGGTAGTTTGGATGGGGATTACAGGGGAGTAAATTATTGTTTAAGTAGATCGTCAGAGCTTCATCCGCTAGTTTGTTGTTAAGGTAGGAAAGCACGTAGGTACTGTTTTGCTGCTGCAAAAGATACACCTGAAAATATGGCGGCAAAAATCAACACTAGGATAACATACTCCAGAAATTATGTGGAACCAAATGAGGAGCTTCATCTACCCTTAAATTTAAGTTTATCATTTTCAGTGATCAAGCCTTAAGCTAAATTCAAAGATCTAAAATCTTGAGACAGTAGTGCAACGCCCTTTTTAAAACAGCTGACAGTACTACCTTACATGCTGTCATGTTGCACAAAAATGAGAGTTATCAATATAGTGTGTTTAGGAATAGCTAGTGGGCTTTTTCATAGTGACGAACCAATAAGGCTTTGCTATAATTGAAATGTTTATTCTCTGCGTACGAGATGAAGAGAAAGGAGATGACTGTGGCAAAAGGCTTGACTAAGGGGGGAAAAACTTCTCTGCAGTTATAAGTTTGGGGCATTCGAAAATCATTGGGCATGAACTAGATTTTTACCCCTTTTTCTTTTAATCAGAGAGATAGCCTGGAATCCAAAGAACGAATTCATGTTTGTCTTCGAGTCAAACCAATTTTAGAGTTGGAAAAAGAACATGATGCTGAGGTATTATTCAGCTAAAAGAGCTAAAAGCAAAACTTCATTAAAATTATGCTATCTGCCTGGCTCTAAAGGATTCATCCCCCCCCTCCTCCCCCCATTTTTCTTATAGGGTTGTGTTTCTGTGGTTGACTCAACAAGTATTATATTAAAAGCTCCTAAAGGCTCCAAGACATTTCGCCTTAGTGAAAAAAACCTGCGGCAATTGGTGCAGAAATTTACTTTTTCCCAGGTATGGCCAGCTTCCTGATCAGTAATATGAAATTGTTATGCGTGTTTAACAGAATTATTAAACAATTAAAGAAGCCTTTAGAAGTGAAGACTCAATATGTTTTCTGCAGTTTTTATAATTGAAAACTTAAAGGCTTTTCTTGTATGTTTCTTAGGTATTTGGGCCCAAAACAACACAAGAAGAACTCTTCAATGGTGCTGTGAAGCAGTCTATGTTAGATTTCCTAAGGGGGCACAGTCGGCTAATATTCACTTACGGTGTTACAAATGCTGGGAAAACCCACACCTACCGGGGTACATCTGAGAATCCCTGATTTATTTAAGCTGTACATTTCAGCTAAGGTTGCTTATTGTTTCTTGGTGGTACACAATAATTGCACAGTTCTGGCTGTTACTTTTGGGGGGATATTTAGATTTGAGAAGATGAAAAGTTCAGACTTTTCTGTTTTTCATTAGTAGCAACTTCAAAGCCTTAAGCTGTCTTTCCTGTCTCTACAACCTGGGTTTCAAATAGATGGCAGAGATTGCGTCTTCTTGCATGCAAAATGTGCCCTCTACTATTCAGTTGGAGTCCTTTCACTCAGCTGAAGGAAGGTACCCTTCTTGAATTCAATAAATGTGCCAGTGTATGCATTTAAGGGATGCGGTGGGTCAGTGGCTAAAACACTGAGTTTGTCAATCAGAAAGGTCGGCAGCTTGGCGGTTCGAATCCTTAGTGCTGCGTAATGGAGTGAGCTCCTGTTACTTGTTCCAGCTTCTGCCAACCTAGCAGTTTGAAACATGTAAAAATACAAGTAGAAATATAGAAACCACCTTTGGTGGGAAAGTAAGAAGCGTTCTGTGTGCCTTTGGCATTTAGTCATGCCGGCCACATGACTACGGAGATGTCTTTGGACAGTGCTGGCTCTTCGGCTTTGAAACAGAGATGAGCACCGCCCCCTAGAGTCAGGAATGACTAGCACATCTGTCCGAGGGGAACTTTTATCTTTACCTTTATGTATTTAAGATGAAAAGTAAGGCAGTATCTAACATAGCAATGGTGCTTTAGTCTTAAACTCCTCAGCTGCCTTAACCAAGTGATCATCTTTTAGCATTATCATTGGTAATAAGGAATGAATAAATCCAGGAATCAGAAGGGTGTGTTCCCTTTCCCCATGCTGGCCATGTCAGTGTTGATACATTTGGTTAGGAAAAATGCAGATAGCTAAAAAAAAAAACCAACTATCCCAGAACCCACAAGTATTTTTCACTAGGAGGTGAGGAGGAGAGAAAAGACCAAGGAAACATTTTCCATCTAAATGATATAATGCTAAATGAATGAGTTGTATTCATTGAATGATTTGCGTTATTTTTGTTTTTGGTAACAAAGAAATTATCAATATATATAATCTGGAAGTAAGACCCACTAAGAGACATGGCGGGTCAGTGGCTAAGACGCTGAGCTTGTCAATCAGAAGATCGGCAGTTCAATGGTTCAAATCCCTAGTGCCATGTAGTGGAGTGAGCTCCCGTTAATTGTCCCAGCTTCTGCCAACCTAGCAGTTCGAAACGATGTAAAAATGCAAGAAGAAAAACAGGGACCACTTTGGTGGGAAGATAACAGTGTTCCATGCGCCTTCGGTGTTTAGTCATGCTGACCGCGTGACCATGGAGAAGTTTTCGGACAGCGCTGGCTCTTCGGCTTTGAAACGGAGATGAGCACCTCCCCTTAGAGTCAGGAACGGCTAGCACATATGTGCGAGGGGAAACTTTACCTTTATCTAAGACCCACTGAATGCAAATAGAGCTCACTATTAGGATGAGTTAAGTAAGTTCAAAACAGTATAAGAACACTTGGTGCCTTATGTCAATTTAAAAGCGAAGCAAGTCAATATTTGCTATCTGTTGTAAAACAGTACAAAATTGTATTTACCTGAAGGATGGCTCCATTTCAGCCTTCTGCAACCCGGATCCAGCAAATATTTTGGATTTCTTTGGCCAGCAGTTATAGAGGCCAGGGTATAGCATATATGGACAGCAAAGGTTGGGGGATAATGACAGTCATTCAAAATATATTTAGTTCAGAAAGTTCAATCTTTCTTTTATCTCTTTTCCAACAACTTGGGATTCTATCTAAGTCTTAAATTCTGTATGCCAGGTACCGATGAAGATAGAGGCATTCTCCCCAGGATTCTGGATATGGTATTTCAAAGCATTGGAAACAAGCTGTATCCAGACATGAATCTCAAGCCCCATCGATGTAGGGAGTTTAGAAATCTGTCCAAAGAAGAAGTGCGAGAAGAAATATCTCTAAAAAATTCATTGCTTCGCCTCCTGAAAGAGGTATTGTGACTCAACCCCCTCTCCCCCCCACACACACCAAAGCAAACTTTATAGCAGCTTTTAGTTGAATAAACCCAGAAAAACTATGTGTTTGATAATAAAGAAGCATTTAGTGGAATGTAATGACAAGAATATTGCCCGATTGTTGGATTAATACATATGTCACCCCCCCTCCACACCATCAGTTTGGGTGATGTTCAGGGGTTACATTAAAATTCACGGACACCGTACACATTAGGTCAGAGGTCTTCAAACTTGACAACTTTAAGACTTGTGGACTTCAACTCCCAGAATTCTGGGAGTTGAAGTCCCATAAGTCTTAAAGTTGCCAAGGGTGGGAACCTCTGCATTAGGTGAATGCTCTGTGATCTGATTTTATTTGTTTTTAGCTATTGGAGGATATTAGGATACAAGGGATGATGAGAGAAACCTGTGACCAAATATTTGTGGTAACCCAAATTTTGTTCCTCACTTAATTTTCAGGCAGATTGCCACAGCAACAGTAGTAGAACAACAACAACAACAACGACAGATAATTGTGAAGGTAAGTTAGGTTGTTCACACTCATTTGCAAAACCATGGTTTACTGAAGAGGATTGGGTTCACAAATGAGACTCAGCTAGTGTCACCAAGGCCATCTTGGCTTTGGAATAGTGTAATGGGACCAATCTTCAAGAGATTGGTAGGATCAAGATAAAGTGAACAAAGTCCAGACAATTTCTGCATATATTGTATTATGCCAACCACAAAGTCTGGGTCTGCATAACATGTTAAACCCTAATCAAGCATTATTGATATTAATGTAAAAAATGAATGTTGCTACCGGTAGTGGTCACATTGTTGAGTTCATTGCTGTAGTTAGCAAAGTCTCAGACAAATCCAATTTCATTGAGGGCCGTATTCGGGTGGCCATGGCCAGGTCGACATCACTCGTCTCAGGGACACCTGTGATGGCCAAGTGCTAAGGACTTCCCTCAGGCCCTCCCTCACTCATTATAATCTTCCTTCCTTCCTTCCTTCCTTCCTTCCTTCCTTCCTTCCTTCCTTCCTTCCTTCCTTCCTTCCTTCCTTCCTTCCTCTTCCTTCTCCTTTCTTCTTCCTTCTCCTCTTTCCTTATTTTTTCTTCCTTGCTCTCTTCCCATCTTTTCCTTTGTCTTTCCTCTTTCCCTTTCTCCTTTTCTGTCCCTTCTCGCATGCTCAAATGCAAAAGGGGAAATATTTCTCCTTTTGTTTTATTTTTACTTTGTTTTGCTAGCCCTTTGCCGGTGAAAATGGAGCTCAGGGAGGCCATGTGCAACCCTCCCAAGCTCGGTTTTTGTTGGCAGAGACACCACAGGCCGGTCCTTTGCTGTTTCCAGGGCTGCCCCGCGGGCCAGATCTAAGCACCCCATGGACCGGATCCGGCCCCTGGGACTTGAGTTTGACACCCCTGGTCTAAGAGTTAACTCTGTGATACATCCAAGCTGGGTTTATATCTTCCATACCAATTGCCCACTACTGAATAATATGGTTTTGCATTATAACTTACTCCAATCTTTTGCCAGATAAGAAAGAACCAGAAAAAGAAGCAGACCAGTCTGTCCTCGAAGAGCAGAGAAATGTAAAATATTCCCTTTGGGTCTCTTTCTGTGAAATTTACAATGAGTGCATTCATGACTTACTGCTTCCAATATCTAATGACAAGAGGAGAAAAATGCTGCGCCTGGCTCAGGACATAAAAGGCTATTCCTACGTAAAAGGTAATGAAATGTTTAGCAATTTATCATAATTTCAATAACTTACAAATGCCGTCCTTTTTCAATATGAGATGGGCTTCCTTTGATTAAAATTATGTATTATATTATGCTATCTATCCATCCATCCACCCACCCCTATATACATACATCATTGTAAAGTGGATAATATGATGCAGGTTAATATTTTCATTCTTTGACTTTTACCTTCACTTGTTAAACACTTTATTTGCAATTTCTTTATATAATGAGTAGATTTAATTTATTCCATTGTTTTAACCAAATCTTGCTATTTAGCAATTCAGAGATGCAGACTATTATCTTAAAAACTCAACTTTGATCTAACCATATCGCTCCTGACGGGTTTTTAATTGGGTATTTTAATTATATTTAATTATTTAGGGGTTTTTTAATCACTGTATTCTAATTGTTTTTTATTCATCAGCCGACCTCCTCCTTGTGTATGTCTCGGTATATGTCTCTGTTATATGTTTGTTTTGTCCACATATTTATTTCATATGTTTCATTGTACGCCGCCCCGAGTCCTTCGGGAGAGGGTGCGGCTAAGAAATAAATATTTATTTATTTATTTATTTATTTATTTATTTATTTATTTATTTATTTATTTATTTATTTATTTATTTATTTATAAAAGTACCTCTACTAACAATTATTAACTCTTCATTGGCATTTATTAGGATAAATGCCAATGAAGGTCACTGCTTATGTAATAGTTTTTGTTCAATTTGCTTTCAAAGAGAAGATTCCAAGAAAATTCATGCAGATTGACATATATTTTATAACATCTTAATTCTCTGCATGAGCCTGTAGGGTGTCTTGACGGGCATGGAAGTCTATCCTGTGTTCCTGCTAATTTTCCTCCACAATAATTTCCTCTTTAAAAAGTGTAAGATCTTAGTCACATACATCTGAAGTTCCAACAGGTTAATTAGCTATGTGGGGAAAAGTTCCTGTTCTTGAAGCTTATTTACATCCTCCATGTATGTCTAATCTAGAACCAGCCAATGTGTAAGGTAACTCCGTATTTTTCAGAGCATAAGATACACACACCCTAAAAGAGGGTGAAAATTTGTTTGTGTCTTATACACCGAATGTAGTCGCCCCCATTGGCCTATGTCTCCCAGCAATTTGCCTCCTTCCATCAAACAGCTAACAGTTTGTTTCAGCTTTAGCACAGCTTGATTAGCACTAGCAGCTGGTTGGATCAGCCTCTCGACCATCAGCTGTTTCAGGCTGCGGGGATTGCTGTTGCTTATTGCCGCCTCTGTGCGCCCCCTTTTCAGCCTCCACGTGCCCCACTTTCCACCCATTCTGAATCTGCCCATTCTGATTGCCCTGAATGCAGGGCAATCCCTTCAGCCTGAAACAGCTGATCTTCGGGAGGCCAATCCAACTAACAATCAGCTGCTTGTGCTAATCAAGCTGTGCTGAAATTGAAACTGAAACACGCTGTTTGCTGCAAGGACGGCAAATTGCTGGGAGGCAGAGGTAGATTTTTTTTCTTGTTTTCCTCCCCAAAAGCTAGGTGTGTCTTATACTTTGGAGCGTCTTATACTTTGAAAAACATGGTAATTTCAAAGGCAAAATGTTGCTAAATCAAATATCTATTACCGAATTCTATTTTTTCCAATTAAATTTTTCCAATTACATTTTTCCAATTACTTTATCTACATTTACATATCTTATAGGGCTTTGTTGTTGTTCCCTAACTAATAAATTACTCTTGTTTCTTGAAAGATCTACAATGGGTTCAAGTTTCAAACTCAAAAGAAGCTTATAAACTTATGAAAGTAGGCTTGAGACATCAGAGCTATGCTTCTACAAAGCTGAATGCCAACTCAAGTAGAAGGTAAAGCAGGAAATGCTTGGTGTGGAACAGACAATTGTATGCTTTGTATTTAATTTGGAAATCTTATCCAGTCCAGACTTAATGCTCCCAAATGCTTCTTGTTCATAATGTTTTTTGATCTACCAAGTCAAATATTCTCGTTTTGTATGTTTCCTTCCACAAACAACCACAAGATGGAGCTTACAAGCTGTCATTTTCATTTCTGACCAACCTGTGTTTGCCTTAATAATAGCTGACTGTTTCAGACAATCTTTAAACCTTCCATTTAAAGAAATTATAGCCAAGACCTATTAAGTTGTTATTGATGTCAGGGTTCCAAATAGCATCCAAAAGTAAATCAGAGTCTGAAGCAAAGTATTGTTCAAAGTTCCAATTTATTAAGAGAGCCATGTTGGCACATCTGGGAAAACCCGACTCTGAAAAGTTCCCGATTTTCCTCATCCAGTTGAAAGTTCAAGATCTTGCCCCCACACCCACAAGTCCATCACATGGTCCAATCTCCCACTGCCATGCTGGCCGTTCCACCCAGCCAGTTCTGATCAGGTGTAGAGGTGCAAAGACAAAGGATGACCTTGGCTTTCTAGAAAGAATTTTGTTATGGCTTCATAGCATCTAACTCCGTACAATCCCTCCTCCCATTTTCCCACAATAGAAAATGTATAGCAGAATAATAGAAAGTGTGGCAGGCCAAAGATCCAAAAGAAAAGATGGCTGCAGGCCTGACAATTGAGCTTATAAACCACTCCAATCACAATGAACTATTAGCAGCCTACAAGTCTTCCTTTCTAGCTCAGATTAAAAAAGCAAACTATAATGAAAACAAAACTATAAAAGCCCAATAGTTATTTGGGAATAGCTGCAGGCCATTCTTCTCCCATCTCATTATTTCATGTATGTATCACTGGTATTTCAATTAGTAGAGGGGTAAATACCTCATTCAAATTTCCAGGGATTGAATAGTTTGAATAGCTAAGTCTTTATAGACTTTGCAAATGTCAATCAGGAGGGCACCATTCAAATGTCCAAAAGAATGCTGTACCAAAACGAAGGGAACAGCAAAGTATGCTTCCACAGCCCTAGATATGGGAAAAGTCTGGGCAAAGACATGCAAAAAGAAACTGATCTTATTGGAGAGGCAGATATTGTCCGAGAGATATCCAGGGACTGAAACATGTAAGCTTTTGAATGTCACAGCCAGCAATCAGTGCAGTGATTAACGGGGTGGATCCACGAATCAGCAACAGGAAATCAAAAGTAAAAACTTCTAAATTTGTAGTTGTGAGCGTATCTGAGGATGTTAGCGTGTGAGTATTCCAGGATGCTAGAATGATTTGGGTCTCACTGAACCCTAGAATGACATGATTTTTGGAATCTATCCGCTCTGAAGAGCAAGGAAGATACTTTGCATGTGCAAGGAATTGCAAACAGAATGTTGGCTGGGTGGATGAATTCATTTATTGGTTGGTAGCAAGCTGGGTGTAACTTATTAAAGTACAGGTAGTCCTTGCTTAACAACAATTTATTTAGTGACAATTCAAAGTTATGACTACTGAAAAAGTGACAACCAGTTCTCACACCTAAGACACTCCAGTGTCCCTGTAGTCATGTGATCACAATGTGGGCGCTTGGCAACCATTGCTTTTTTATGTCACAGCTTCCCAGTCACATGGTAACCATTTGTGACCTTCCCAGCGGGTTTGTGACAAACAAAACTAATGGGGAAATAACAGGAGGTCACAAATCACAGTCATGTGATCCAATGACTGTAATGGGACTGCCATCACTAAGTGAGGCAGTCATGTGATATTTCACTCATGGAACTGCTTCACTTAGCAATGGAATTGCTGGTCATTAATTGGGGAATGGAAATCTTTTTACATTTATGTAAGAATTGAATTTGTTGGCTTTTGAGCTACGTACAGGTGAGCAAACTACCATTTGCACCCAGAGGTGCTGGAAGTAACCTTTTTGTTTTCTCTTACAGCCATAGCATATTTACCGTGAAAATGCTAAAAATTGATTCAGAAACCACCCGTGTGATGCAAGTCAATGAGTAAGTCTTGAATAGTCTTAACGTTTCAGGAAATCATGATCTCTTTAAAACCATTGTGCGATGTGTGTCTGTGCTGAATTGGGTGCCGCTTTTGTCTTCTAGGTTATTTCTCTGTGATCTCGCTGGCTCGGAGCGCTGCACGAGAACCTGCAACGAAGGGGAAAGATTAAAAGAGAGCGGAAACATTAACACGTCATTGCTTATTCTAGGCAAATGCATCGGTGCCTTGAAATCCAACCAACAAACAAAGTAAGGACTGGAGGGTGTTTTTTTTTTCAGACTAGGCAAAGCTTGGGACATCTCAGCCACCCATTTATAGAAAGGGAAAAAAATGCTAAATAGGAAAGAAAAGTTTCTTTTACTTTCTTCCTGATTCCTCTTAATTTTCTTTCTAACTATAAAAAAATAAAAAAAATATGTATCCCCCGCTTAGTATTCTCCTAACCCTAGTTAAAAAAAAATGCTTGATAGTTTCTTGCCCTCCGTTTCTGTGTAAGAGAGAAAGAATAAAAAAAGGAGGGAATTTAGTAAAACGGGGGCTCAACTGTCCTTTGTGGAATGCCTTCAATTTCCAGGAACCCACAGAATTGCACTATGTGTAGTCCTCAACTTATAACCCTTCATTCAGAAAAGTTACAGAGGCACTGAAATACATGACTTAAGGCTGGCCCTCATACTTACAATTGCAGCAACAAACCCTTGGTCACAGGATCAAACTTTGGGCATGTGGCAACTGGCATATACTATTTACGACAGACGCCATTTTGTGACCTTTCCAGCCAGCTTGCGACAGGCAAAGTTCACTTAACAACCATGTGAATCACTTAACAACTGCAGTGATTTGCTTAGCCACTGTGGCAAAAATTGTTCTGAAAACGGGCCCAATTCACTTTGCTCAGGAATGTAAATTCTGGGCCCGACTGTGATTGTATGCTGAGGATTATTTGTTTTGAGTTTAAAATATGCAATGTCTGCTTAGCTCTCATCAGCTAGCCATACCCTTACTGGGAATCAAACCTGGGCTGTATTACATATCAGGCAGTATTAGCCACTAAGCCTGAAATAGATCTATACTAGTCTCCCTTTATTTATTTATCAGCACAAATGCAACACAAATGTAACAAAGGCAACATAAAAAATGGCTTTCTGCCTGAATGGCTCCTAGGGTGAGCTGAAAGACAGAAAAGGGAAGCAGTATGCTTCCTCCCATATTTGGGCATACCAGGGGACACCATACATACATACACACATACATACATATGTTTTTGTAGATTTTCACGGGTGTAGGTATGCTGCTCTTGTTGTATTCGGGTCTTTTCCTGTGTAAGATTGAGATTGTCTTGGCAACGTTTCAGCGTGGTCTCACTTGCCATCTTCAGGTTGTGTTTTGGGCTTAAAATGTGATGGGAGCTGCTGTCTTTCTATAAATCTTGATGGGTGTGTGTGGAGTGCTGGCTTTGTTTCAGTAAGCGGAATGATTGGTTGTGTGGCTGTATCATGATTGGTAGATTGGTGCTGATTGGTGCTGACTGTGTGTCCATTGTTGTTTCGTGTTGTAACGGCCTGGGTGGTGGGTGGGGCTAGTTTGTTGACTAGGGCTGGTTTCCAGATGTCTGGTAGGCGGGAGGTATTATCACGTTTATTCATGTTGTGGGGGTGTTTCACTATTCCGATAGCTTCCATAATTATTCATAATTAAAGGAGGAGGAGCTTCCGGGGGCAATGGTAGCCCTTCCTAGAGCTCCGTGAATGATGGGGCTCCCTGGCAGGGATAGCGGGCACTTTCGGCCCCCACCGGTCATTCTGGGGGGTCTGGAGCTGGTCAGTGGCAACCCTGGCTGTCTTTGAGAACAACTGGGACCCGGGTGGAACAGCTGAGACCTGGGAGAATCAGGCAGCCAGATGGACAGGAGATTGAGGATTGAATGAGAACGCTGAATGCTGAGGCTGGGCCGCGGCAGCAGACAAACTGGAAAAACTGGAAAAGCGGAGGATGAGGTTTGTGTGGCTGCCAGGGCGGCGAGACAGCGGTGAGACAGCTGAGGAGCGGAGGAGCGATTCCATGAGGGGAGTGAGTCGGTGAGGAGGAGAACGGATTACATCTTGTTCGGGGGCAGCGTGTGGGCCCGACCGGCGATGGCGATGACGGCAGCAGCGGCGGAGATGGCGCTGGAACACCGGGCGCCATATCTTCTTCCACCTCTCTGACCGCGGTGAGCTGCCTATTTAGGAGGCCGGAGGGGGCGGAGAGGAGTTGCGGGGATCGAAGAAGCAAGCCAGGGGGGTCGCCGGAGGTTTGGATGACCCCCAGAAGATCAACAGGCCAGGAAACTGGCCTGGGCACTTCGCCCATTCCCCCCCCCCGCCCCCCCCCACCCCCGTGGATTTGCAATTTGTGGTTTCTACACACTTTAAGAACTTAAGAAGCACCTTAAAAACTACCTCTGAGCCTCGATGGTGGACTGTTTAGACTATTGTGGTTTGGCGATGTAGGCTTCCTCTCTCCTTCAGTTACCTTTTACATCTATTTACATCTTGGCCTTTTTACATTTATTTACATCTTGGACCTATTGCAAAGAAAACCCTGCCATAGCCATACTCACGGACTTATTAACATCATAATTTATTCTAGGGCTGACATTCTACGACTGCGAGGGTCCCCCCTCTCGCAGGTATGCCCCCCCTGCCCTGTTGAGGGCCCACCTTGATGAAGGGTTTATTAACCCAGAGAGGTGGAGGAAGCGGGGGATTAGGGGTTTTTTAGCAAAATGTTTTTTAAAATTTTTAAGGGGTTCCAGGGAGGGGGGGAGGGTTATTCAACCTGGGGGTATGGATACAGCCAGGTCAACAGGTGGGATCAGGACGGAGGGGAGCGGAGTGGGGGAGGCGAGAGGATACAGCATTCCTATAAGGGGGATCCCGATAGCGACGGTCGTAGGAAGGGGCGGGCGCGAGGACACCAAAAGAACGCATGGTCGGTTGGGAGAACGGGGCTGTTGGACACGCCCGGTCGCTTGTACCAACCCCCGCAGCCTAGGTGGACAGGATCGGCAGAGCCTGGGCCTTAGGCTGATGTTATGTAACGCAAGGTCCGTGGTTAACAAGGCCCCCCTCATCAGGGACTTGATCTCAGAGGGGGAGCCGGACCTCGCAGGAATAACGGAAACCTGGTTGGGCACGGAGGGGGGGGGTTGCCCCTCGGGGAAATGTGCCCTCCAGGTTACCGGGTATTCCATCAGCCACGGGCCCAGGGTAGGGGCGGTGGGGTAGCGATAATCATCCGGGAAGACTTGGCTCCGAGAGAATTCACTGTGTCGCAGACATCTGGTTGTCAGTTGGGTCTGTTGATAGTATACCTGGCTCCCCGCCATACATCAACGGCCCTGCCCGGACTCCTCGAGCTGATCGCGGAGATGGCGGTTGAGACCCCCAAGCTATTAGTGATGGGGGATTTCAATCTGCCGTCGACGGGAGAGGCATCCGAGGCAGCCCGGGAATTCATGGCCTCCATGACAGCCATGGATCTGACTCAAGTAGTTCGGGACCCCACACACGAAAGAGGCCGTATACTGGATCTTATGTTTGTCTCCGACCAGTGGACGAGTGATCTGGGAAGAGGGAATTTAGTCATCACACCCCTGTCATGGTCAGATCACTCACTTCTCCAGCTGGACTTCCCTGGCGCTGCTCCCCGCCGCGGGGAGGCGGAACCAGATTGTCCCAGATGGTTCCGCCCCAGGCGTCTGATGGAACCAGATAGGTTCCAGGCGGAGCTTGGGCCACCTCCTGCAGACCTGTCCCGCTCCCGGGCAGAGGACCTGGTGGCCGCGTGGAACAGTGCGGCCGCCGGAGCCTTGGACCGGGTTGCGCCTTTGCGGCCTCTCCGATGGCAACGATCGACCCGGGCCCCCTGGTTTAACGGGGAGCTAAGGGCGATGAAACGCCACAGGAGACGCCTAGAGAACAAGTGGAGATCCTCCCGCTCCGAATCTGATCGAACACAGGTAAGAGCCTATTTAAGGACCTACCTTGTGGCAATAAGGGTGGCCAAATGTCAATATTGTGCCACCCTTATAGCGTCCGCAGAGAACCGCCCTGCCGCCCTGTTTCGGGTGACCCGCTCCCTGCTGTCGCAGGGTCAGCGGGACCCCCCATTGCAGGGCAGGGCAGAGGAGTTTGGGGAATACCTGCAGGATAAAATTGATCAGATCCGGAGGGGGTGGACCCACTCCAGTACTCCAGAGCGGGCGTCCGAGGCTAGTCTTGAGATTCCACGCTGGGAGGAGTTTGACCCTGTTGTCACCTAAGATTTGGACAGGTTGCGTGGGCGACTGCGAGCCACCACATGTTTATTGGACCCGTGTCCTTCCTGGTTGGTACTGGCTTCCTGGGAGGGTTCACGAGGCTGGCTCCTGGGACTAGTGAATGCTTCATTGGGTGAGGGGTCCTTACCGGCCACCTTGAAAGAGGCGGTGGTGAGGCCCTTACTCAAGAAGCCTTCTCTGGACCCGGCAGAGCTAGCTAATTATCGTCCCGTCTCCAACCTTCCCTTTTTAGCAAAGGTTGTAGAGAGTGTGGTGGCTCAGCAGTTCCCACGTCACCTGGAGGAAGATGATTATCTAGACCCGCGCCAGTCCGGCTTCCGGCCCGGTCACAGCACGGAGACGGCCTTGGTCGCGTTGGTGGATGATCTCTGGAGGGCAAAGGATGGAGGTTGTTCCTCCATCCTTGTCCTATTAGACCTCTCGGCGGCTTTCGATAACATCGACCATGGTATCCTATTGCGCCGTCTGGAGGGGTTGGGGATCGGGGGCACCGTATTGCGGTGGTTCCGCTCCTACCTCTCTGGCCGGACGCAATATGTGTTGACAGGGGAGCAGAGGTCGACCCCGAGGCCCCTTACTTGCGGGGTCCCACAGGGGTCGATCCTCTCGCCTCTCCTGTTCAACACATATATGAAACCGCTGGGCGAGATCATCCGTGGTTTTGGGGTGGGATATCATCTCTACGCTGATGACACTCAGCTGTATATTTCCACCCCAAACCACCCCAACGAGGCTGTCGAAGTGATGTCCCGTTGTCTGGAAGCCGTGCGGGTCTGGATGGGTGACAACAGGCTCAGGCTCAACCCCTCCAAGACAGAGTGGCTGTGGCTTCCGGCTCCCCGGTACAACCAGCACATTCCATCGCTGGCCATCGGGGATGAACAATTAGCCCCGGTGGAACGGGCATGCAATTTGGGCGTCCTCCTTGATGCCCGGCTGGCTATGGAAGATCATGTGGCAGCCGTGGTGAGGGGGACGGTCCACCAGGTTCGCCTGGTGCGCCAATTGCGACCCCTTTTGGACCGGGAGGCCCTGCGCACAGTCACTCACACGCTGGTGACGTCTCGCCTGGACTACTGTAATGCTCTCTACATGGGGCTCCCCTTGAGGTGCACCCGGAGACTGCAGTTGGTCCAGAATGCAGCCGCGCGGGTAATTATGGGGAGATCGAGGTTCTCCCATATAACACCTCTCCTGCGCGAGCTGCACTGGCTTCCTGTGGCCTACCGGGTGCGCTTCAAGGTGTTAGTTACCATCTTCAAAGCGCTCCATGGCATAGGGCCTAGTTACCTGCGGGATCGTGTCCTGCCCCATACATCCCTGCGGCCCATTCGCTCACACAGAGAGGGTCTCCTCCGGGTGCCGTCCTCTAGAGATTGTCAGAGGGCGGTGCCCAGGAGTAGGTCCTTCTCTGTGGCGGGCCCCACCCTTTGGAACGACCTCCCCCCAGACATTAGAACAACAACCGATCTCCGCTCCTTCCGCAGTAAACTGAAGACCCACCTGTTTCGGCTAGCCGGCCTGGCATAACTCGACAACTTTTCCACCCCTAGGTCATTTTTTAATTGTTAATTTTAGTTTTTAAACTATTAATGTTATTGGGGTTTTAACCTTTTTGAGTATTGTAATTATTTATTTATTTTTTACCTCCTCTGTATGACATTGTGCTGATTGTTGCTTGTGTACGTCGCCCCGAGTCCCTGTGGGGAGAGGGGGCGACTAATAAGTTTAAATAAATAAATAAATAAATAAATAAATTCTCTTGTTGAAGTGTTCTGTTTTGAAGATTAACCTGGTTCCTTCAAAATTAATTTCATGTCCTGTAGCTTTAACGTGCTGGAAAAGGGAGGAAGCTTTTTCTTTTTTTCGTACTGCGTTCTTGTGTTCTGCGATGCGTGCATTTATTCTCCTGTTCGTTTGTCCTATGTATGTTGCAGGGCAGATTTTGCATGGTATTTCGTAGACTCCTTGGTTTTCTAGCTGGATTTTGTCTTTGGGGTTTCTTAAGATGTTGGCTATTTTTGGGTCAGTGTTGAAGGATGTCTTGATATTTGTGTTTGTGGAGAATTTTGCTGATTTTATCTTTGATGTAAGGGAGGAGGGCGATGCCATTGTCCTGTTCTGTGCCTTGGTTTTTGGGGGGAGTCTCCCTTTGGATTAGGTTGGTAATTGTTTTTCTTTGGAATCCGTTGGAGATTAATACGTTTGTGAGAGTGTGTAATTCAGTTTTCAGGTGGTCTTTGTCAGCTAGGCGTTTGGTTCTGGAGATGAGGGTCTTAGCTACAGAATTGATCTGTGCAGGGTGGTGATGGGATTGTGCATTTAAGTAGCGGTTGGTGTGTGTTTTTTTCTGGTAGATGGTGCGTCCTAGTGAGCCATTGGGTTTTTTGTAGATTAGGACGTCCAGAAAGGGAAGTTGGTTGTTTGCTTCTATTTCCATGGTGAATTGTATTTTGGGGTGTAGGCTGTTGAGATGTGTGAGGAAGTTGTCCAGTTTTTCTTTCCCATATGGCCAAATCATGAAAGTGTCATCAACATATCTAAGCCAGAGTTTGTGTTTGTGTTCAGATTTATCTAAGGCGTTAGTTTCAAAATGTTCCATGTCTAAGTTTGTGATAACGGGTGAGAGGGGTTATAACATAACCACATGTATACTATTACATAACCAACATCGTATTATATTATTAAATTATTAAATTCATCTTACCATCAACTCCCAAAAACAATTAATGGCTCTTCTGTTCTCCATACACCGTATTTGTACCTTATCCATCACTTTCTTCTCCCCTCCTCCTCCCTACCTCCTTTCTTCCCTCTGTCATCCTTCTCTTCTCTACTTCCCCTTCCTCTCTCCTTCTCCTCTCTCCCCTTTCCACTCTTTCTCTCCTCCTATTCCCCCCGCCCTCTCTCTTATTCCTCTCTTCTTCCCCTACCTCTCCTCTACTTCACACTCTTATTCAGATGATTTTTTTAAGGTTCTTGATCTTTGCTGTAAAGGTCCAAAGATTACCTGTCTTCCAGATCTTGGTTGACCCTAGGCCTCCACAGTCAGTCCAGAAGATTTTCCTTTTTTGTTAATTTTCTAGAGATACCCTTTTGTTGTGGCAAGCCTACTGATCTGTTATTTATCAGAAAAACAGTTTCCAAGCAGACGTAATCTTTTGGTTTGGAAACTTAAATGGCAGGGCTACGTGTGTTTAGATCAGGGGTGTCAAACATGTGTGGTCACGTGATGTATTACCACTTTTCCCCCTTTGCTAAACCGGGCGTGGGAGTGGCCAGTGCGTGATGCATCTGGCCCACGGGCCGCAAGTTTCATAGCCCTTGTTTAGACTATTTTTCTTCTTGTTAGTTCTCTATGTTGATGTAGCAAGCTTTAAAACCTCTTTAACAATAAACATCTAAGTTAAAAATAGCAGACAAGTTTGTTTCAATCATCATCTACCTGCACAGCCTATTAACTTTGGGATATCTGTTTAGAAAGAACTCTATCCATTGTGTTTCTCCACCATGTATCTTCATTTTCTTTCACGAATTCAAGTTTAGCTTTTGCTTGTTTAGCCAGTTAACATGTACAGTATTTCATTAGAACCAAAGTTAGACGAACCTTAAGCCTATTTGTAGGGACGGGTTTTGCACTTATTACTGTAGTAAAAGTTTGCAGCTAACTTTCTATATGTTTTAAACCTTGCTGCAATGTGTGTGTGTGTGTGTGTGTGTGTGTGTTTGTGTATATATATACATACATATATATATATGTGTGTGTGTTTGTGTTACACATTTTATCAGCACAAATACAACACACACACACACACACACACATATATATATATATGTGTGTGTGTGTGTGTGTGTGTGTGTGTGTGTGTTGTATTTGTGCTGATAAATAAATAAATAAAGGGAGACTAGTATAGATCTATTTCAAGCTATTTAGCTCTCATCAGCTTTGGGCATACCAGGGGTTGTAACACAAATACATATATATATATATTCTCGTGCTTCATTCCAGGCTGCAGCAGCATATTCCTTTTCGAGAAAGCAAGCTCACTCACTTCTTCCAAGGTTTCTTCAGTGGGAAAGGAAAGGTTTGCATGATAGTTAATGTCAGCCAGAGCCCCTCTGCGTACGATGAAACACTCAACGTGCTCAAGTTCTCTGCAATTGCTCAAAAGGTAAATGGGTGCCAATGATTAGTGGCCGGGAATGAATGCCTATGACAAAATTACTGGGTTGCAAAAACTTTCAAGTTGTCAAGTTAATAATAAATCTCAGCTTTCTGGATATAGGTGGTTTTCGAGTTACAACAGTTCATTTAGTGACCGTTTGAAGTTATAACAGCAGTGAATAAAAGTAACTTTGGACCATTTTTCACACTTAAGACCGCTGCACTATCTCCGTGGTAACAACCACAGTGATTCATTTAACAATTGTGATGAGAAAAATCATAAAATGGGGCAAAACCTCACAAATTTCTCACTTAGAAACATAAATGCTGGACTCCATTGTGGTCGTAAGTCAAGGATGATCTGTACTTAAAACTTTATTCAGTACTAGGCTAATTTTGAACTGGGACATGGTGGCTCAGTGGCTAAGACGCTGAGCTTTTTGGTCAGAAAGGTCGGCAGTTTGGTGGTTCGAATCCCTAGTGCAGCGTAACAGAGTGAGCTTCCGTTACTTGTCCCAATTTGTGCCAACCTAGCAGTTTGAAAGCATGTAAAAGTGCAAATAGAAAAATAGGAAACACCTTTGGTGGGAAGGTAACAGCATTCCATGCGCCTTTGGCATTTAGTCATGCCGGCCACATGTCCACCGAGACGTCTTCGGACAGCAGTGGCTCTTCGGCTTTGAAATGGAGATACAATAATACAATAATACAATAGTAGAGTTGGAAGGGACCTTGGAGGTCTTCTAGTCCAACCCCCTGCCTAGGCAGGAAACCCTTTACCATTTCAGACAAATAGCTATCCAACATCTTCTTAAAGACTTCCAGTGTTGGGGCATTCACAACTTCTGGAGGCAAGCTGTTCCACTGATTCATTGTTCTAACTGTCAGGAAATTTCTCCTCAGTTCTAAGTTGCTTCTCTCCTTGATTAGTTTCCATTGATGAGCATGAAGGATGAGCACATATGCGTGAGGGGAACCTTTACTTTTTAGCTTTGGGCTAATTTTGACAGAAGCTTCTGAGGTACAATTTGGCTAGATGAGAAGCTTTACTGGAGACAAGAATTAAGCTACTGTTGATTTGTTCACAGTAGTGCAAAGCAGTAGTTGAAACTAGTTTTTTCCCCTTCCTTTTAGAGCTAACAGATTCTTAATCAATCTGTTGCTGCCTTGGGGAAACATCTGGTTCATTTTGAGATCAATTCTCAAATGGAAATTACAGAAGTCTCTACCCTTACTTCTGTCTTCATGTCTCAGATGTGCTAATTAGCAGTTTAAAGTGTAGAAAGGTCAGTGCGGGGTAGTGGTAAAATTGTTGAAGTAAATCCAAAACAAAACAGATTGAAATCCACCCTCAGCAATGGAAGCAGCCTGGGTCACTTTAGGATAATCCCCTTATCCCATTGGATTCTTGTGAGGCTAGTTAGAAGTGAGGATCTCTTGAATGACTCCCAAATGAAAGGTAGGGCCATGGATCTAACAAACAAGGATGTGTATTTTGAACCTAATCCTCACGATATTTCAAAACTGGTTACATCAGTATATATAAGAAGCGATATGGTTGTAAGTTGCATTGCTTTTGCACTTACCATATTTTTCGGAGTATAAGACGCTCTGGAGTATAAGGCACACCAAGGTTTTGAAGAGACAAATTAAAAAAAAAGTAGGTAGGTAGATAGAGGGATAGACAGGGAGAGAAAGAGAGAGAAATACAGTAGGTAGGTAGGGAGAGAGAGAGAGAGTAGGTAGGTAGGTAGATAAAGGGATAGAGAGAGAGAAAGAGAGAGAGAGAGAGAGAAATACAGTAGGTAGGTAGGTGTTTCTGCTGGCACAGCACTTAATCAATGTAATTCTCATCAATCAGTTAAAGAGCTTTCCAAAAGAGAAAAAAAAGTTTTTGCACACTGCAAACCTCCCAAAAATGGGCCCATTTTTCTTAAAAGGCATGAATAGCCTTGGGGGAGGGGCTTGCAGAGTGGGGTGGCCCCCCCACAAATGAGCAAAAAATGGCCTGTTTTTCGTGAAAACGGGACCTTTTTTGTTTAAAAAAATTGCATGCATAGCATTATGGAGGCTTATAGAGTGCTGCTGGGGGCTGGGGGGATATAAACGGCCTGTTTTTTTGCTCATTTCTGCTCTCCCCATCCCCTAGGAGCTCTCTAAAAGCCTCCCTAAGGATATGCACGGCCATTTTGGTGAAGGGGCGGGGCTTTGGGAGGCAAAAAAAAGGCTGTATTCGATGTATAAGACGCACCCAGATTTTCAGCCTCTTTTTTGAGGACAAAGGGTGTGTCTTATACTCTGAAAAATGCGGTAGATTCCATTTTGTCCTATTTCTTCTACAAGAATATGATGGAAATACTGCACGGGCGATCCTGAACTTACAACAGTTCATTTGGTGACCGTTCAAAGTTACAACAACCCTTGATACTCACTTAACAACTACAGTGATTTACTTGTTTGTTTGTTTTGTTTTATTGGATTTATATGCTGCCCTTCTCCCAAAGGACTCAGGGCGGCGTACAGCATTAAAAAACACATATTACAAAGTTAAAAGGAAATTAGAAACAATCCAAAAAACAAATCCAATTTATATAACACTCACATTTAAAAAATGAGTTAAAATTAACAGGTCAGGCCGGCTTGCTGGAAAAGCCAACTTTTTAGGGTGTGTCGAAAGGACCGGAGGTCGGGGATTATGCAAAGCTCCGGGGGCAGCTCATTCCAGAGGGAAGGCGCTCTCACAGATAAGACTCTCCCCCTGGGAGTCGCTAGCCGACACTGTCTGGCTGACGGCACTCTGAGGAGGCCAACTCTGTGGGATTGCACTGGACAGTGGGAGGCTACTGGTGGCAGTAGGTGGTCTCGCAGGTACCCTGGGCCTAAGCCATGGAGCGCTTTAAAGGTCATAATTAGTACCTTGAATCGCACCCGGAAAACAACTGACAACCAGTGCAGGCCGCCTAAAAGGGGTGTAACATGGGAGCACCTAGGTACCCCCATGATTTACTTAACATATATGGCAAGAAAGATTATAAAAAGGAGCACAATTCACTTAACAGGTGTCTCACTTAGCAACAGAAATTTTGGGCTCAATTGGGATCATAAGTTGGGGACTACCTGTAGTGTCTTTGGAGAGCTTTTTTAAAATCATATGCGGTGAGCATCTATAACAGTTACGATTTTGGGGCGGGGAATGGATAAGGATGAGTATAAGATATTCATAAATGCTAAAAGAATCCCATTGTTGCTTTAAACACATTTTGTGACATCTACCTTGAATAGGTCATGGTACTGGATCCTGAGTCTCCCCTATTAGAGAGAGTTGACCATCTGTCCTTCAAAGCAGAATCCGAAAGCATCCTTGATGACGGTGTCCGTTTACCCACCAAAAGAACAACTATATTTTGGGAGGGGACTCTGGAAGATGTAATGGAAGATGAAGAAGAGCTGGTGGAAGAGGGTACCGAAGCACACCTGGGGGATTGTTTGGGAGAAGACACACGTGCAAAGGAAGCTGACCCAACCGATGAGATGGAAAGTCAACTCGAAGACGAAGATAGTGATATCATTCTCAAAAAAGAACAATATCAGGTATGTCTTCTGCTGGTGTCCATGTGTCTCAATCTTCAACCAAAAAGACTCTAATGAGCATGGCTAGCATCAAGGCAATTTAAAATTAGGATGGGGCATTGAAGAGAAGTGGGATGTGGTAGCTCAGTGGCTAAGATGCTGAACTTGGTCGAAAGGTCAACAGTTCAGTGGTTTGAATCCCTAGTGCCACGTAACGGGGTGAGCTCCCGTTACTTGTCCCAGCTTTTGCCAACCTAGCAGTTTGAAAGCACGTAAGAACTAGGGACCACTGGTGAGAAGGTAACAGCATTCTGTGCACTTCGGCATTTAGTCATGCCGGCCACATGACCACAGAGACGTTTTCGGACAGCGCTGGCTCTTTGGTTTTGAAACGGAGATGAGCACTGCCCCCTAGAGTCGGGAACGACTATCTCATATGTGCAAGGGGAACCTTTACCTTTATCTTTAGTGAAGAGAGAGAGAGAGAGAAAAAGGAACCTTGTGCATCAGTTCCTATTAGAATTAATGCAGTTCATTAAGAGCAGGTATTTTATCAGGATTGATGGATGGGCTCTGCTTCCTTTCACATCGTTTCTTTGTAGTATAGCAAAGAAGATAGATTACCTTCAAACAACAAAGTCATATCTGGCTGATATCACTAGAAACTAAGGAAGATTAGTAAGAATATGGGACATAGACTACACTGAGAAGATTTTTTAAAAAACCTGGAAAATTGATATCAAGTCATTAAACTGTTGCTAAGAAAATTACACAGAAGTAGCTGAATAATGTTGGGAGATATCCCAAGTGGAACAACCAACAAGGTGGAGTAGAGTTAACAAGGTGTATTTGGGGGGTAGGGGAGGGAAACGAACATTGAGCACTTCTCCAGAAAGAGAAAAGGTATTTAATAAAATCATTTTTTGTCTAATCAATGATCAATAGCTACACAAGATTACATTATGCTACATGCATTCAGTATAGGCAGCCTCTCTTTAGCTGTTGATGAGGACCAGTTCTGTTTAATTTAGGTCTAAAGTGTTTGTGCCGACTTGTAAGATTAAAGCCATTTTCTTTGAGGTTATCTTGCCCCTGTGACTGCATCATCTGCTTGCTTAATATAGTTCCTTTTATTAGCCAAGTTCCTTCCATGGTAGTAACAGGAACTGAGCTGGACTCAAAGGGGCCTTTGCCTAGCAACCAAAAAGCAGAATTTTATATATGAAAAGAAATCTAGCTTCCGTTTATCCTGCATATCTGTAGCTTGCTTTTCTACAACAACCGATACTCCAAGTTGATTTTCAATGCTCTAATTTGACCACAAGAATAAAATAAAATATAAAAAATGTTATAAAAGCCATCCTGTTAGATAGCAAATTAAAGAGTATAATAAATCCGGCTGCTTTTAGAAATGAATTTAGACATAAAAGGGAGTCCTGCAGAAAGCAAGTTAGAGGGGTATCCATCCGTCAGAATAGAGCTAGAAGGGACCTTGGAGTTCTTCTAGTCCAACCTCTTGTTCAAGCAGGAGGGTTGGACCTGACCAGTGATGGCGAACCTTTTTTGCCTCGGGTGCCGAAAGTACGCGCGTGCGCGCTATCATGCTTGCTCCCCCATAATTTAATGCCCACGCCATGGCACATGCGCATGTGACAGCCTCCCCCCCCTTCCCCCCGTTGCTCCGTGCATGTTCGCACGGCTTTCTTTGGGAATGGACTTCTGGGTTGCCATCTGATTTTGGGGTGTTTTTCTCTTTCTGGAGATTCCCTCAAGCCTCCGGAGGGCAAAAAATAGCCCAATGTGCAAAAGCAGAAGTCCATTCCTGAACTTACGGTTTGCACATTGGGCGGGTTTTTTGCCTTCAGAGGCTTCAGGGAAGGGTGAAAAACATTCGAAAATCAGCTGGCCAGCACGCGCATGCGCACTGGAGCTGACAGGGCAATGCCTTGCGTGCCCTCAGAAATGGCTCCGCGTACCACCTGTGGCACACGTACCATAGGTTCGCCATCACGGGACTAGACTATTTCATATCATTTCAGACAGGTACCTATCTAGTCTCTTCTTCAAAAACCACCAGTGATGAAGCACCTACAACTTCTGAAAGGCAAGCTCTTCCACTGGTTAATTGTTTTCACTGTTAGGAAGTTTCTTCTTAATTCCAGGTTGCTTCTCTCCTTGATTAGTTTTCATCCGTTGTTTTTTATCCTTCCTACAGGTGCTTTGGTAAATAGGTTGACTCCCTCCTCTTCGTAGCAACCTCTCAAATACTGGAATACTGCTATCATGCCCCCCCCCTCCCCAGTCCTTTTTTCTCTAGACTAGCCAAACCCAAGTCCTGAAACCATTCTTCATATGTTTTAGTCCCCAGGCCTTTAATCATCTTAGTTGCTCTTCTCTGCACTTTCTCCAAATCTCAACATCTTTTTTGGGGGGATGTGTATTTTCTGTCCATGGGTTGTGGTCAAACAAGTCGATGTGGTGGCTGCGATAGTATAATCAAAGCTGCACCCGTTTCTTTATGAGCTTGGATTGTACATTGTGGCTGTTATCTTGGATTTTTTTAAACCACATCCTGAGATACTCTGGCAGATTCTTCTTTTTAGGTGCCTGGTCCCTAGTTTAGGAGGAAATGTTGTAAAACACGGGTGTCAAACTCAAGGCCCGCGGGCCGGATCCATCCTGTAGGGTGCTTAGCTCTGGCCCGCGGGGCCAGCCAGGAAATAACAAAGGACTTGGCCTATGGTGCCTCTGCTAGCGAAAATGGGGTGTCCGGGGGCTGCTCGTGGGTTTCCTGCCCTCCGTTTTGGCTAGCAGGTGCTGCAGGAGGTCGGCCATCCCGTCTCCTTCCCCCCCTACCTGCCCCCTCTCCCAGAGGACAACTACAATGCTGATCCGGCCCTCCAAGAAATCCAGTTTGACACCCCTGCTGTGGAAAGAAAGGAGCAGGATTGCCTAGGACAGTGATGGCCAGTCTTTTTCTCACGGTGTGCCAAAATTGTGCATGTGTGCGCTATAGCCTGTTCGTGCATGCCCACTGAATCCTCTCCACCCACCTGCACATGTGCATGATACACCCCCCCTCCCTCTCTGGCCATTTTTGCCCTCCCCAGGCTTCAGGAAAGCCTCCAGAGGGAGAAAAACAACCCCAATGGCCCAACCGGAGCTTCAGGAGTGAAGCTCCGGAGGCTTTCTTGAAGCCTGGGGTGGGTGAAAACTGCCTCCCCTGGCCCTCCGGAAGGGCAAAAAATCAGCTGGCTAGCGCACACATGCACACTGGAACTGATGGCTGGCATGCCACCAAATATGGCTCCTTGTGCCATCTGTGGCACGCGTGCCATAGGTTTGCCATCACGGGCCTAGGAGGTGCTGAGCCAATTACTGTTGCCTGTAATGGTCAGAACCAATGACCTTGAAGAACAAGCGAAAGAGCCACTACCAAAACGATGCTGGGATAAAAGGAATCAGAGTTCAGGCCAGAAACTGTATTCAAGGAAGCATCTCAAATAAGACCCTCCCTTATTATCACAAAAATAAAAGGGAGGGAAGCATGTGCAAGCTGGCAAGATTCTGTCATTCTATAATAAAAGCAGTGCTGGCTTGCATGACCTCTGTTTCCTAGTCTGGCCTGACTGGGTCCTATCTTAAAGTGGGTGGCTTCACAATTAAATTGTTAGCAATGAATAGATGAGCCACGGATGTTAAAAGGATGCAGCCCAGTGTAGGATGCTGCGTGGATGCACAATTTATATGCCTGTAAGCCACCTCCAGGTGCCTCTTTGCTATATGACTCAAGAGGAAGTGTAGGAAGCACAATTTGGCTTTCTTTACCCTATTGTCAGGGTTCCAAATAGCATCCAAAAGTAAATCAGAATCCAAGGCAAAGCATTGCTCAAATTTCCAATTCATTAAGAGAGCCATGTTGGCACATCTGGGAAAACCAGAATCTGAAAGCTTCCAGTTGAAAGTTCAAGATCTTGCCCCCACATCCACAAGTCCATCACATGGTCCAATCTCCCACTGCCATGCTGGCCGTTCCACCCATCCAGTTCCTGTCAGGTGCAGAGGTGCAAAGACAAAGGATGACCTTGGCTTTCTAGAAAGAATTTTGTTATGGCTTCGTAGCATCTAACTCCGTACAATCCCTCCTCCCATTTTCGCACAATAGAAAATGCGCAATAGAAAATGCTCCAAGCCAAAGATCCAAAAGATAAGATGGCTACAGGCTTGACACCATTCATGTTTCCTTGGAGAAAAGAAGCAGCTTCCTCCAAGTTCCTATTACGTTTTCTTGCAGGGTTAGATAACTACAGGCATATCCTGAATGAAACATTGAATCAATAATACAGGTAATCCTAGTGACTGTTCAGAGTTACAACGGGAGTGAAACAAGGGACTTACGACAGTTGTGTACACTTGCAACCGTTGCAGCATCCCCCGTGGCCACGTGATCAAAATTTAGATGCTTGGCAACTGACTCATATTTGTGACAGTTGCAGTGATGATGAATCTTTTAGACAATGAGTGCCCAAACTGCGTGCAAGCATACCCAAACCTTATGATTCTTGACGAATGTGTCTTGTCTATTTATGTACACTGAGAGCATATGCACCAAAGACAAAGTCCTTGTGTGTCCAATCACACTTGGCCAATAAAGAATTCTATTCTATTCTAAAGGTGCATGCGCAAACACATGGACATATGTGTACATGCGCAAGTGTGCACATGCATGAACTTGCGCATGCGTGGGCATGCGTAGCAGAGACCCTAAGACCAGCTGGCCGGTGGGCGGAGGGAGGCATCCCAACACCGGCAGAAATGCTACGGCAATCTGACCCGGGCAACGGCGTGCATGCTATCAGAGAGGACTCTGGTGCCAACTCTGGCACGCATACCCTAGGTCAGGGGTGTCCAAACTTGGGAACTTTAAGACTTGTGGACTTCAACTCCCAGAATTCCCCAGCCAGCCATGGCTGGCTGGGGAATTCTGGGAGTTGAAGTCCACAAGTCTTAAAGTTCCCAAGTTTGGACACCCCTGACCTAGGTTCACCACCACGGCCCTTAGGGTCATGTGATCCCCTTTTGTGACCTTCTGACAAACAAAGTCAATGGGAAAGCCGGATTCGCTTAACAACCGTGTGACTAACTTTACGACTGCAGCAATTCAGTTAACCGCTATGGCTGAAAACATCATAACGTGGGGCAAAATTCACTGAACAAATGTTTCACTAGGCAACAAAAATGTTAGGCTCCGTCGTGGTCGTAAGTCGAGGACTACCTGTAATGGGTAAAGAAGAAAATGGGGCATAACTATACGGGTACATCTGTTGATAATATAGGCCAGGAGTATCCAAACTTGGCAACTTTAAGACTTGTGGACTTCAACTCCCAGAGTTCAACTTCCTCCTCTGCTGGCTGGGGAATTCTGGGAGTTGAAGTCCACAAGTCTTAAAGTTGCCAAGTTTGGATACCCCTGATATAGGGTGTACTGTGAATGTATTGATTTAGGAAGCGTTCCGTCTTTGCTTAAAGACTGCCTTATTCAGTACTGCATCTTTTGCCTAAGAGACAGGATTACTAGAGTTTAGCATCATGTCTACAGAAACTCAGCTTGCATGTCGTAACATAGAAAGTCTCATAATATTTTTTCCTGGTTCTCCTGTTTAGAAGTTACTTGATGTCATAGAAGAATTAAGGAATAAGTTGATAGAGGGGAAAAAGGCTGAGCTGTACAAGGAGCTCAAAATTCGCGAAGAAGTTACTCAAGAATGTTTCAAGTACTTCAATGCAAAAGAGAGTGATCTCAAGTAAGTCTTCTGGGGTGGTGGTGGTTGTTTTGTGCGCCTGGGAAGTTACAGGATATTTTCTAGTATGCAACAAAGGTGTGTGCATATTGTTTCAGAGTTTGTCAAGATCAGGCAGCAAATTACTTAGCAGTGGTGGGACTATTTCTTGTGCATTTTTTAGATAAAACAAGGATTGGAAAAAAGTTTTAGACACTACTCAACATTTAAGACTCCAATCACCCTGGCCACAGCCCACTACCAGGCCATGACCTAGTTGCCACAGGGCGGCGCACATGCATATGTGCGCTGGCCTGGTGTTCAGGTAAGTTGAGCTGCATGCACATTGCCCCACCTCCCACTTGTGTGGCCCGGTTCCTCTCTGCCCCCCCCCTCCCGCCCCTGGCCAGGCCACCAAGTCCCAAAGATTGGGGGACTTCTGCTTTAGCCTATTTATTTAGAAATGGGAAGTTTATAAGGAAAACCTTCTAGAATTTGATTTGCCTGTGTGAGACATACTACAAATTAGATGGAGTGACACTGGAAGCCTTGTCCATCAGTTAAAATCATGTGTTTACCTAAATTAATGGTATAGTGCGATTTTCCCATTCCCAGTAAGCAAATGGCCAGTTTTCCTCCTGCATTTCTTCCGGGTTCATCGTGATAATAAAGTTGTTATACATAATAAGGAACTTGCATATGAAGTGCAATTTCTCATATCCAATACGTTCATCTCTTCCAGCTAAGGTGTTTTTTTTTTAAGAATTAGTTGAAGGGGGTAGATTGGTATGATTTGTTTCCAAGACAAATTATGTTATAATATGATATTATTTCCAAGACAAATGATTAAGAGAATTATTTCTCTTTCTGATCTATTTAGGGAGATCTATACCTATAAAGAAGAAATAATGGCGACCACGTGTGAGGAGCGGATGAATATTTACAAGGACCTGGTGAAGGACTGCACCGCTCCCCCAGATGGCCACGGAGGAGCAGAAGAGACCCTAAAAGAGGACGAAAAAGCGGTAAGTTGTGTTCCAGCAAATGTAAGCGGTTGTATTAACAGGCAGTCCTCAGCTAATGACCACTTGTTCAGAGATCAAAATTAAGGCAGTGCTGAACAAGGAGACTTACAATGGGGTCCTCGACGGTGCAGCATCCCCATGGTGGTGAAGATTTTGACAACTGGCTCACAATTTCAACGGTAGCGGTGGTCATTTGATGGCCATTTGCAACCTTCCTTTCGGGTTCTGACCAGGAAAAAAGTCCGTGGGAAATGAGGATCATGTGACAATCGTGTTTAAGAGCTACACAGGATTTGCTTAAGTACCGCAACAAATTGCTGCGTCTGCCGCTGTAAATTGGCACGTGTCAGAGTTTGTTGCAGAAAAATCACACCCAGAAAGCACCCACGGATAACTAATTCAGCAGGATTCCTTAACTCCTTTATATACGTAATAACACATGAGTAAAAGTACAATACCAACAATGGTTCTTCAGTTTCAGATCAGAGCAGCAGATCCAGAGTAGTTTCATTTCCAGCACAGAGCTTAATAAAGACTGAGAGAACCTCCTCTATGCAGGACAGTTAAGCTAAGCCTAAGCCACCTAGCTGTCTCCATCAAATACTGTTTCAGTTTCTACTGTAAGCAGCCAACCTCATTGGCCAACCTGTTACCATGTCTCTGCCAGTCATGAATATTATGACAGCATGGCTATGTGACATCAGGATTTACAGCCACCTCATTTAGCGACAAAGTTGCCAACCTCAAGGAATGTAGTTAAACAAGGACTTCCTGTATTTACCTCTTCCTACTAGGTCAGCCTGTCAGCTTTGAGATACGGCCAGTGAAGGTGCCATCTTTGGCTTATTGTCAGCGAGCAATGCTTGAGCAAGCCATGGCTTAATTTGATTTCTGAACCCATGCCTGTTTTCCTTTTTTCCCTTTTTTTCCTTTTCCCGAATGGATCGGGAGGTTTCCAATAATGCTGTTAATTTACTAGACAATGCCATGGGGCGGCGCCTAGGAGCAGAGCCTTCTCTGTGGCGGGCCCAGCCCTGTGGAATGACCTCCCCCCGGATATTAGGACCACTACAGACCTCCGCTCCTTCCGTGTTAAGCTCAAGACCCACCTTTTTCAAATATCTGGCCTGGCCCAACCATAACTTCGTTACGCTCCTGAGGGGTTTTTAATTTAGCAATTTTATTTAGGGGATTTTAAACTGTGTTTTAACTGTGTTTTTAGCTGTGTTTATTGTCTTTCACTTACAAGTCTACTCTCCTCCATGCACAAATGTAATTGTCCTTGTTTTTTCGTATGTATGTGTGTCCTATGTGTATTTTATCCTTTTGATTGTACGCCGCCCCGAGTCCTTCGGGAGAGGGTTGCGGCTAATCAAATAAAATTTATTATTATTATTATTATTATTACGCTTCTGAGACTTTCGACGTACTTGCATGTTTTATGTACCCTTCTTCTTTTCTCTCCTGATTTTAAATGTCCTGTTTTTTTTTTCCGGGGGGGGGGGTTGTTTGCTTTTTTTTTTGCAACAAGGGAGGTGAAGATGGAGAACCTGGAAGCGCAGCTGATTTTCCCAGTATGGTGGGGTCACTGGAGCAGAATGTTGCTGATATTAAGCAACAGGCAGAGATGGCGTTTGGCATGCTGGATGCTTTGGAAGAACCTCAACTGACCATTGAGCGACTTCAAAAGCAATTGGCTGACACTACAGCAAAGCTCGCCCAGACTCAAGAGGACCTTTTTAGCCGGGATAAAGGTACACAAAGAGCAAAAAAACCCCAAACCCAATAAAACTACAGGTAGTCCACAATTGAGACCAGAATTTATGTTGCTAAGGGAGACATTTGTAAAGTGAGTTTTGCCCAAATTTTACTACTTTTCTTGCCACATTTGTTAAGTGAATCACTGCACTTGTTGAATGAGTAACATGGTTGTTAAGTGAATCTGGCTTCCCCATTGACTTCGCTTGTCAGAAGGTCGCAAAAGGTGAATCGCATGACCCCGGGACACTGCAACTGTCATAAATGTGAATCAGTTGCCAAACATCCGAATGTAAATCATATCACCATGAGGATGCTGCAGTGGTCACAAGTGTGAAAAATGGTCGTAAGTCGCTTTTTCCCCCAGTGCCGTTGTAACTTTGAACGGTCACTAAATGAACTGTTGTAAATCGAGGACTACTTGCATTGGCTGCAATCTGAAGCCAGTTTCGCATGCCAGGAATGTGTGTCGAGGGACTGATTTCAGCTTGTCTTTAATTTTTAGCAATTTAAAAGGGAAATTAGTGTTCTTCAGTATATACTGGTAGTCCTCAACTTACAAAAATTCATTTAGTGACTGTTTAAAGTTACAACGACACTGAAAAAAAGTGACTTATGACCATTTTTCACAAAACTCACTTAAGAAATGTATCACTTAGCAACAGAAATTTTGGACTCTATTGTAGTCATAAGTTGAGGACTGCCTGTACTATCAAGGCTTGGAAATGAATTTGGTTCCAGGTCCAAAGAAACTCTAAAACTCAATAAAAGCATTCTATAAATCAGTATGTAGATTAAGTCTATGTCTTCATTGTTTGAAAATAAAAATGAACCAGTGATGAATATTAAAGATCCATTAAACTGCTTACATTCCAGCAGCGGTAATGCTAGAAGATAAACTGACTGAATCTACTAAAGTCCTGCAAGATGCTACTGAGGTAAAGATTGTTCATTCCATTGAAATCAGGAACAAATAGTCTCTTTGTCCCAAAAGCACAACAAAAGTAGATGGGTCCAAGGAGAGAAAAATGGGGAGACAATAAAATCACTTGCTCCCATCCATGCAAAAAAAACCCCTCAGAAAAATCATTACTCTTTCTTCTTCTTCTTCTTCTTCTTCTTCTTCTTCTTCTTCTTCTTCTTCTTCTTCTTCTTCTTCTTCTTCTTCTTCTTCTTCTTCTTCTTCTTCTTCTTCTTCTTCTTCTTCTTCTTCTTCTTCTTCCTCCTCTTCCTCTTCCTCTTCTTCTTGTTCCTCCTCCTCTTCTTCTTCTTCTTCTTCTTCTTCTTCTTCTTCTTCTTCTTCTTCTTCTTCTTCTTCTTCTTCTTCTTCTTCTTCTTCTTCTTCTTCTTCTTCTTCTTCTTCCTCCTCCTCTTCTTCTTCCTCCTCCTCTTCTTCTTTTTCTTCTTCTATTTTTTCTTTTCGTATGTATGTATGTATGTATGTATGTATGTATGTATGTATGTATGTATGTATGTTCCAGCGTAACTCTGGAATGCCTCAAGCAATTTCAACCAAAATTGGTACACAGATGACTTACCCTTTGGAAACAAATATTGAGGGGGACGGGGACGGGACACACCCCTGGTGCGTGTGTGTTCCAGCATAACTCTGGAATGCATGGCCCGTTATGGAGAGCGAGTGCAGTGTCCTAGAGCAGCAATTGTTTGTGATGTCACTTCCTTCGCAGCTTCCTCTGGAAAGCCAGTGGTGACGTTCGCTCTCCGTGCCAGAATCGTAGACAGGGCAGGAAAGAGGAGCGCATGGGAGAGGGGAGGGCAGGGATGGTGGGCATGGGAGATGGGGAAGAAAGGCCCCTCTCAATGGCTCCCTGTCAGACCAACGCTCGGGGCAAAGTGCCAGGATCGTGGGAAAGAGGAGCGCATGGGAGGGGATGGGCAGAAACAATGGACATGGGAGTAGGGGGAAGAAAGTCCCTCTCAATGGCTCCCTTTCAGACAAGCGCTTTGACGTCTATAAATACCCAGGCAATGCTGGGTTATCAGCTAGTGAAAAAAAGAAAAAAACATTGACAGTTGTTAGAAGGCACTTTGTCAGTGAATATTGGCATACAGAGAAATAGACTTTCAAACTGAGGAGGAAACTGTAACTCACATCAGGGATCATCTGTAGCTCATTGGTTGTCTTTTCCTTCTGCAGAGGATTTGGGACAATCTTCTGTAACTTTCTAAACCAGGACTTAATGAAGCTAGCGCAACCCAGCTTGAGACGATATTTTGTTGTAAGTTGCCAACTGTGCGCAAACACATCTCTTCTCAGACTTCTTTCTCTTTTCCCCCCCCCCCCCAAGAAAATGGCTCTACAGAACAAACACATTCAGGAGCTGAGCCAAGCTGTGCAACAAAAGGACAGGGAAATAAGTCAGCTACAAACTCTGGTTGGTCACTTGGAAGCGACCATAGAAGATTCGGTGAGTATTTCATCTGTCTCCCTGATCATTTCAAAGATGTAGCTGTGTCTCCTGTTAATGTTACGGTTTGCTAAGCTTTTAGAGGTAATCCAAAAGTCAATGGGAATTGGGCTCCAAAGACAACCTTTCCAATTTTAATTTTTTTTATAAGTCAGTGTTCTAACCCCCCCCCCCTCCACACCTGTGAACAAGCCAAAACACAGGCTCGGCTGTTTGCCACTGTTTTAATTGCAAGATAACAAACCTTTTGGCAGAAGGCCCAGATAACTCAGAATACAAGAAACAAACCAGATATTTAGACATGGCTCTAAGACATCGACTTTCTTCACTGCTAATTTCGGTTGTTTCCTGCAAATGTCCCCTCCCAACGCCTCACCTGTAAGATCTCTTGGGAGGGGCCAATCTACAACCACCTGTGCTAATTATCATCTGTGAGCCTGCCTACGAAGCTGCTGCTTTCTCTCAGCCCTCACATCAGGGACTGCCTGCCTTTGATCTTCCCCACTGCTCCATGCCTCAGGCGCCTCCTGGTGGCCAACCAGCCCCTCTGGTCCCTGCTCTGAATCTGCAACCTGCACAGGGTCTTCTACATCATCCAGGGCAGACTCAAATGATCCCTCACTATCTGAGTCCAGCATCAGCTGAACCGGATCCTGCTGGGCTACAACAAGTCAGCCTTTATGTTTCCAATCTTTTAAGCTGAAGACTTTTGAAGACAGTGGGCCAAATACGTTTCCCCACTCCTTGATTTTCTGCTCTATGGTTTTGTTTTATTTTGCCCATAATGGAACATAACTGCAGGAAGAAAAGTAATGTTTGACTTGCTGTTGGACATTAGAAAAAAATGTCTGCTGTCCTAGAGGCAGTCTATACATCCCATCACGGCTCTTGAGATAGCACTGAGCAATAGCACCTGGACTTATATACTGCTTCACAGTGCTTTACAGTCTTCTCTAAGCGGTTTACAGAGTCAAGAACCCTAACAATCTAGGTTCTCATATTTTACCCGCTTCGGAAGGATGGAAGGCTGAGTCAACCTTGAGCCTGGTGAGATTTTGCTGGCAGCTGGCAGTCAACAGAAATAGCCTGCAGTACTGCATTCTAACTACTGCGCCACCACAGCTCTGATGATGATGATGATGATGATGAACAATTAACTTAAGTTTGAAGGTGTCAGCTTCATTCTTTGTAGATTTGCTGATTCAGTGAAACCATTGCTCTGGACAATCAGCCTTCTTTTCTACATTATGAAATCACTTTCAAAATGAAGCAAAGCCTCTTCAGTTCCATCCCTTTGGATCATTGCCATTGTATCATAAACAGAAACAATACTTTATGCATCTTCTCACAGCTTAACCTGAAGGAATGCCTTCGTAGTGGCCATGTGACTGGGAGCTTCCATGCACCCTTATGATAAATCCTCCTTTGGGGAAAATGGTAATGATGAAGAGACTTTCTTTCTCCATTGACCCAAGGAGCTACACCATTAATATGGAGTCATCCATAGGCACGACAAAGGAAGATTAGACTAAATGTGATCTGTGGAAGAGGAAAATCCCAACTTCCTCCAGTAGTTTGCCAAAAACAAAGGGATACCATACAGTTGGGATATCATCATGAGATTAGAAGATGAGCCCTCCAGATCAGAAAGAATTCAAAAAGCCAGGAAAAGCAAAGGCCAAGTATGAGCATTTATGTTGTAGATGGAGCAATGTTGAAATGTCAACTAACATAGCCATACCAGGAGGAAAGGCTGGTGCTGTAAAGATACAAATGCACACCATTGGTAAATGAAACATCAGATCCACGTGCCACAACAAACTTGATGTCAGAGTAGAAATGTCAACATTTTAGTTTGATATTCTGGGAGCCAGCAAACTGAGACAGATTTCTCTTTTTCTGAAAAGTTTTTTTATTTTTTATTCTCTTACATACAATTATAGGTATACATTCATATAGTTAATATTCTTCTTTACATTTCTTATTCTTATACATTTCTTATTCCATTTAAAAGATTATAATATACAGTTTGGGTTGCTTTATTTACCATCCCATCTGCCTGTTTTAACACCACCTTATTTTTCCTTTCTTTTCTCCCTTCCTCCCTTCTCTACTTTTTCCTTCCTCCTGTCCTTCCCCTTCCTTCTTCCTTTACCTCTCCCCTACTCTTCTTCTTCCCCTTCCTACCCTCTCTCCTTCTCTTTCTTTCCTTTCCACCCATCTTTCCTTACCTCTTCCTTCCTTCCCTCCTCTTCCTCTAAATTCTTCACCTCAAAGAACCATCAGATTGTAGACTAGGCATCATTAACAAAAAAAGGTGTCAACGTTAGAGCCCCCGATACCGTCTTGGTTCTGAGTCAATTCAAGACTCTGAAGCTGTGGCTTCCTCAAAAATCTTGTTTATTGGGTATATCCTATTGGCAGGGTCAAATGTGAAACCAACATGGAATAATTCCCGAGCTTTGGTATAATTAAAGAATAGATACTGCCCATCCCTCCCTGTGTCACAGGTGACGTTAGGCAACCAAGCAAGTGATGAACTTCTCAGCATTCCTCCTACTACCGTGTTTCCCCCAAAATATGACATGTCCTGATAATAAGGCCATACCACATTTTTCTGGTGGGCAAAAATATAAGCCCTCCCCTGCAAATAAGCCCCCTGGAAAATTCCCTCCCCCCCCCGGCCAGGCAGAGCGCCGCTCACCAACCTAGCGGTATCCTGAAGGTACCAAGCTACGGGAACCGGGGGGGGCGGCAAAGGTGATCGCGTTGCCTGGCAACTTTGGGATACCGTTAGGTTGTTGAGCAGCCCTATGCCCAGCTGGAGAGGGGGTTGCTGGGCGGCTGCTCTCTTGTGAGCGGGCTCCCAAAGAGCCGGGCACAGCCTCAGGGGTGAACAGCTGGGTTGCACTGTTGCAGCAGCGCAACATAGCAACCATGAAGCGACCACACTTTCAAGCAGCCACCTGGCAACCCTCCTTTCCAGCCGGGCACAGCGCCATTCACTGACCTAGGAGTATCGCCAAGCCGTGTAAGTACCTGATCGCCCACAGCTTGTTGCCTTCGAAATGCCAGTGAATGGCGCTCTGCATGGCTGGAGAGGGGGGTTTGCGTGAGCGGCTGTTCCACTCCCACTCGCATGCCTCCCAGCCTCACGATGCCCTAGCCCAGCTCTCCCTGCAGATCCAGGGCACCTCCGCTGCTGCCATCCCAGAATAGCTTTTTTGGCGGCTTCCAAACCGAGTCTTCTGCCAGTGGCCGCTCTGGGCGTACGCTCTATGGTTGTGGGCCAGCTGCCGGCAGAGCGTACTCCCAGAGCGTACAACCATAGAGCGTACGCCTAGAGTGGCCACTGCCGGAAGACTCAGTTTGGAAGCCCCCGAAAAAGCCATGCTGGGATGGTGGCGGCGGCAGCGGATGTGCCCTGGCTCTGCAGGGAGAGCTGGGCCAGGGCATCATGAGGCTGGGAGGCTGTGCCTGGCTCTTTGGGAGCCCACTCACAAGAGAGCAGCCGCCCGGCAACCCCAAAACAATAAGCCCTCCCCTGATAATAAGGCCTAAACCATATTTTGTGGGTCTAAAGAAAATAACGCCCTGTCTTATTTTGGGGGAAGCAGGGTACTGTTAGGGCACGTTGCTCTGGCCTTCGTTCTAAGGAGCCTTATTGTTGTTATGTCTGGCACATCGGAGGAAAACATTCTACATTCCATAAGTCCCCCCTCGCCCCCCTCCCCCAGATGCATGGCAACTAAGAAACGAAGCAAGAAAAATATGGCTTCAGCTAGAGTCCTTTTGAGAGTTGACAGATACAACCTCTATAAATTATAACTGAAACTAAAGGAAACAAAGTCACCTCACCAAGAAGATATTACTTCAGCAGTATTCCTTTATCTTTGGCAGATGCAAATAATTGCTTTAATGCCTTAGATTTGGCAAGTCAAATGCCTGAAGAACTTTAGATTGAAATCTGTGACATCATTTAAGACGAAACCAACAACAATACCCTGAAATGAAAAGAAAATCAAATGAAATCAAAGCTGCGTCTGAGGACTGAAGTTAAGATGTCTAGAGAGATGCTTACCATGAAATGTGGTGCTTGCTACTAGTTTGGCTGGCTTCAGAAAAGAATTGGATCAATTCATGGAAGTCCGGGTGATCAGTGACTCTTAGCCTTGATGGCAGTGTGACCACCTCTGAAGGCCATCTGCTAAACAGGGATCTCCAACCGTGGCAACTTTAAGCCTGGTGGACTTCAACTCCCAGAATTCCCCAGCCAACTTTTGAATTCTGGGAGTTGAAGTCCGCCAGTCTTATAGTTGCCAAGGTTGGAGACCCCTGTGCTAGAAGACGAGTGGGTTTCTTTGTGGAGTTGGTTAGCCACTGTGTGAAAGAGTGCTGGACTAGATGGTCCAGGGGTCTTATCCAGCAGGGCACCACTTACAATTTATTTGGGAGAAAATCAATAAGAAACATGGTCAAAACATTAATGTCAGACTGTGAGGTGGCATCTCTGATGATTAACGTGCCGAGAAATTGAATGTCCCCAAAGTTACATATTGCTCATGTCATGGCTTTCCCAATTGTAATGTAGAGCCATCAGGAAACTGATGCCATCAGGAAAAAGTAATGGAAGAAAAACTGATGCTTTCGAATTGTGCTGGTGAAGATGGCTCAGAATACCTTTGACTGGATAGAATCTAATTCAGTACTGGATGAAATAAATCCAAAGAGCAAATTGGAAGTCGTAATAATGAAGCTAAAGCAAAATTAAATAATTTTGGCACATAAAGGCCAGAGTCAATGAAGAAAACCCTGAAGCTTGAAAAAAAATCAAAGAAGACAAAGCCAGATAGATACTATCACTAGTATGATTCAAACCACAACTTACAAGAATTCAATGAAGCAGCTCCTGACAGACAATCTCATTGATATATGTGCATTGAGGTACAGAGATTTAAAAGCAAGTGGACAGTAACAAAATGATCCAAACTAAGGCCCCATTCAAAAAGGCACACAGCCTTGTGTGAGCAGAAAAACCTTTGTGGTGTCCTCATTTTTCATGTCATTACACAAGCTGTTCCTAAAACATAAGGAGCTTTAGGGAGCAACTTCTTAAGCAGCGTGGGAAGTGTGATTCTCACACCTAGAAATGTTTTCCCAGGCAAGTTGATGTTCTCTTGACTGAGTCTGTCATCTGCACCTCTATGATTGTCTGGTTTGGTTCTGCAACCCAACAAGACAGACACAGACTTCAGAGGATAATCAGAACTGCAGAAAAAACAATTACTGCCAACCTGCCTTCCATTGAGGACCTGTATACTGCATGAATCAAAAAGAGGGTTGTGAAAATATTTACAGACCCCTCGCATCCTAGACATAAATTGTTTCAACTCCTACCCTCAAAATGATGCGATAGAGCACTGCACATCAGGACAACTAGATACAAGAACAGTTTTTCCCGAACGCCATCACCCTGCTAAACAAATAATTCTCACCACTGTCAAACCATTCACTAAGGCTGCATTACTATTACTATTAGTCTTCTCCTTATTCTTATCACCCATCTCTTCCCACTTACGACTGCAGGACTATAACTTTGTTGCTTGTATCCTTACAATTTATATTGATAGGTTCCTAGTATGACTTGACTGCTTATTTGTACCCTAGGACTATCATTAAGAGTTGTACTTTATAATTCGTGATGACTGTATCTTTTCTTTTATGTACACTGAAAGCATATGCATCAGACAAATTTCTTGTGTGTCCAATCACATTTGGCCAATAAAGAATTCTGTTCTGTTCTCGTTCCCGTTTCCATTCCCATTCCCATTCTATTCCCATTTCTATTCTATTCTATTCATTCTAATAGCATACATTGGTGGTTAGGTCTTGGTGCTCCGTGGCCATAAAAGGTATTTAAAGGGGGTCCATGATAAAGAAAAGGTTGAGAACCACTGACATACAGTACATGATTTAAACCTTCAAAGAGCAACTTCCATGAGAGAGAGGAAGAGAGAGTCTCGTGATACCTTTTGAAGGGCAGTCGTTCTGTTTATCTTTGGTGTTACCATGTAAAACAGTTATCTAACTTTGAGCCTGCTCTTTGAAGTAGATAATTGGAAACAACAATCTACTTTGGATGTTTTATGAATAAAATCTGAAGGAAATATTTTATGATCATGAAAAGACAAAGAATTATAGAAGAGAAGTGATGTTATATATAGTATAGATCCACTGTGTGGCACCCTTTATAAGGACACTCCCTCTATCCCACAGCCAACTCCATTTTTATTTTACATATGTGAGAAGTAAGCATTATCGCTATAAAAGATAGAGCAGTGGTAATGCCATGTTTAGCTGGCATTAGGATAGGCTGTCTGTAATGATGCTAAAAGTAACAATGCTGACTATAATAGCAGCTGTCAAACAGGGTGGAGAATACATCAAAAGGGATGGAGACTACTGGAAATGAGTAAAATGGGATGGAAGTTACGGGAAGAGGGCCCTTACACCAAAATTTAGCCAATAGGATGAGTGGGCAGTAACAAGGCTGAGCTGAAAATGTTTATATACATTTATAATATATAAATATATAACTATATTTATAACTATCATGTATTTCTCCTTGGCTCTGCAAAAGATAATAAATGGCTCTATTATTGTTCAGCTGTCTCTTGGTAATTTCACACCAAAAGGGCTATTCCGTAGGAGTTATTCTCACTCCATAAAAGACCCTATCAAAGTTATCTGATCTTAGGCATCACAATAGGGAGCAATCTAGGGAATAAGGTATTTTTTTCTTATTTGTCCGCATCAAGTTTCAGATGAGAGCACTAACATTCTTATGGTATTGGAAGGGAGCAATTGCCAAATTACTAAGAAGTTACCATACTTACTCAGTACCTATATTAGTGTTACTAATATTCCACGCAGAAATAATAGTTTTGGAGACCCTACCAAAGGTAAGGTAAGGTAAAGGGGCCCCTGCAGATTTTACTCCGCTAATCATTGCTGACTCTAGGGGGCAGTGCTTATCTCCATTTCAAGACTGTTGAGCCAGTGCTGTCCAAAGATATTTCCGCAATCATGTGGCCAGCCTGACATCAAGGAGTAAATAGATACCTACTCACCAAAGTGGTATCTATTTATCTAGTTGCATTTGCATGCTTTCGAACTGCTAGGTCGGTAGGAGCTGGAGTGAGAATGGGAGTTCACTCCGTCGTGCGGGGCTTAGGTCTCGAACATGGGCTCTCAGCTTTCCAGCTGACAGGTCCAGTGTCTGAATTGCTGAGCCACTTCACCACCCAAGATGTAAGGAGTTAGTGAAACTTAGCAGAGTATCTAAAATAAGTGATCTTGACATTGTCTGGAATGCTACATTCCAGTGTCTGTGAGGAGGAATTTGGGAGGGAGGGGAATCCTATTTATCTTTTTTAATTGTAGGAGTCATTTAAACTAGAAATGGCAAAGCATGTGAATTGTTAAAGATTCTGACCTTTAAGAATTGGTTTCTTTATTTTAATGCAGGAGGTTGCCATTGCGAATATAAAACAGCAAATGGAGCAGGAAAACTGCAGTGAATCCAAGAAGAAAAGCATTGACTCAAGAAGGAAACGATATTTAGAAAGGGATGAAGAAGGCCCCCCTTCAAAGCAAGGTATTGCTTCCTCTTCTGCATATACCGAAAGGCTGCTGAGGTCTAAAATTACTTCTATATCGAAATGAAAAGTTAATAAAGTACAGAATTAAATGTTGAGAACCAGAAGGCGGCTGTCACATCAGATGTGCATCTTGCATGAACTCTTATTATTTTCTATAAAAATCAGAAATAAACAGCTTTAAATGGAACATCGCCTTTTCCATGTAGTATGTGCGTTTCTCATCAGAGTGGTGCAGTGGCCTAGAGGTGGAGCTCTTGCCTCAAAATCAGGAGGCTGTGAGTTCGATCCTAAGTAGTGGCTGATATTTCTCTCTCTGGACACAATGAGAAAATATCTGCAGCAGACTCTGCATTGGCGGCAGGAAGGGCATCTGGCCAGTAAAACACTCAGCTCCATTCAGTTGCCTCCAGGTGCATTGATTCTACCCTGATGCAAGGGATTTTGGGGTCATTAAAAGAAAAAAATATATATGCACGTTTCTCATCAAATTGATGTCATGAACTATCTTCTGTTTTGTGAATCTGCTGGGCCTGCTCAAGTGCGCATCTCTCTGAGTGTGTATGCATGTCATTTTGATTCTCCTAAATGCACTAGTCCAGTGGTCGGCAAGCCGCGGCTCGCGAGCCACATGCGGCTCTTTACACACTTTAATGCGGCTCTTCTGTGTGCCGGGCGCCCGCTCCCCTCTCTCCTCTCGGGCACCCTTTCCCTTTTTTCTTTTCGACCCACAATGATTAGGGAGGATCCTGAAGTCGGGCGGGGACGAGAAGCAAGGAGGCAGAAAAAGAAACGGAGGCCAAGGAGCTTCCCCCCCGCCCCCTCCCAGCAAAAATCTAACCGGGGAGCCGGGCGGGCAGTAGCAAATTAGCCGATCACGCCGCGTGATCGGTTAATTTGCTACTGCCCATGCGGCGTGATCGGCTAATTTGCTACTGCCCGCCTGGCTCCCCGGTTAGATTTTTGCTGGGAGGGGGCGGGGGGAAGCTCCTTGGCCTCCGTTTCTTTTTCTGCCTCCTCGCTTCTTGGGGCTCCACCAATGGGGGAGCAAGGCCCGCCCAGCGCCAGGCTTTGGGCTAACACAGAGGTCTGCAAAGTTGGCTGTTTTAAGACTGGTGGACTTCAATTCTCAGAATTCTGGGAGTTGAAGTCCACCAGTCTTAAGAGCCAATTTTGCAGATCCCTGGGCTAATATGATTGATGCCCTTGGTGGACTTCAACTCTCAGAATTCTGGGAGTTGAAGTCCACAAGTCTTCAAGCTGTCAGGTTTGAAGACCCTGGTTTTTTTTTTTCTAAAGGGTTAGGGGTGCAAGGGTCTTGCAACTTGACAGCTTTAAGACTTGCATGCTTCAATGCCAGAGTTTCTGAGCCAACATGACTGGAGGAGGAATTCTGGGAGTTGAAGTCCACAAGTCTTAAAGCTGTCAGGTTTGAAGACCCCTTGGGGTTTTTTTCCTAAAGGGTTAGGGATGCAAGGATCTTGTAACTTGACAGCTTTAAGACTTGCGTGCTTCAAATGCCAGAGTTTATTGAAACTAAAAACAGTGTACCATCCTATGTATTTTCGGTTTTAAAAATGTGGCTCTCAAAATAAATTTCAATCGTGGTTTTGGCGAGATTTGGCTCAGTTGAAAAAAAAGGTTGCCCACCACTGCACTAGTCAATGGAAATTCCAAGATCCTATCTTTGTCAATCTACTAAAAAAGTTATGCTTCTTTTAGTAAAAGAGCTGGCTTGCTCTGCAAGATCCTGCATCTTTTCTATCCGCATTATTATTCCCATTTTTTTTACAGTCAGCAATTTACATGGTAGTTTATATTTTTGGTTTGAAATTCATACAGCTCCCCCCCCCAAAAAAAAATTGTTAGAGAATCTTTAAAGGTCACCAGAATAAAACCCATTACTCTGTATTACATGCCAAGTATATGAATTGACTAATCTCTGTCTCATTTATCTGGATCAGTGCTTCTCAACTTTGGCAACTATACGTTGCATGGACTTTAAGCCCTAAATCTGTAGGTATTACTGGCTAGGGAATCCTGGGCATTGACGTCCATACATCTTACATTTGTAAAGGTTGAAAATCACTGGTCTACTCTAAACCATTTATGGCAAACCTTTTTGGCACTGTGTGTTGAAAATGTCATGCGCTTGTCGGGACCACGTTCCGGAAAACTTGAACTTCCGGGTTCTAGTGAGTATGCGCACCCGATGCCAGTGCACATGCACACACCAGTTTTCAGCACTGCCATGCATGCGAAGGATAGCTGATTGTCGTACACACATGCACATCAGAAACCCGGAAGACAAGTGGACAATGCTGTGTGTGCCGGGAGACATGGTTTCACTTGCCACTTTGGGCATGCGTGCCATAGGTGCATCATCACTATCATGTCTTGTACATAGAGCATCAAAAATCCTAAATCCAAGAACTGCACGGATAGAAATTAAAAGGGAACGTTGGTCCTCACCTGAAGGTTAGTTTTCTGTGGGTAGATATGGGAGGGGCTACTCGGTATCAACACACCCTGATTCGCCCAGAGACTGAAGGAATTTCTTAGCCACACCTCCTCCCCCCTTCTGGCTCCCAGTTTCCGTAAGGTTACGGCTAGCAGTCCACCTGAAAGGCATAACAAAATAACCAGGCCACCCCCAGCCCTTCACCTAACCACTACGTCTTGCTAGGGAGGGATATAGCCCCTCCCATATCTACACACAGAAAACTAACGTTCAGGTAAGGACCAACGTTCCTTTTTCCTGTGTGTGATATCGGAGGGGCTATTTGTTGGACGCACCCAAGCTATCATCCCTAGGAAGGAGTCTAGGACGTAGAAGCTGGGATGGCTATCACCTGTTGGAGAACCCTGCGACCAAAGGAAATCTCAGAGGACGCGAAGGCATCCAGCCGATAATGGTGAATAAAGGGCGATGGGGTGGACCACATGGCTGCCCTGCAAATGTCCTCGAACGGAGCCCTGTTCAACCAAGCTGCCATGGTCGCCACACTCCGTGTGAAATGGGCCATAATCCCTGCCGGAGGGACCTGACCTGAGACCTCATAGGCCATGACAATGGCTTGCCAAATCCACTTCCCGATGGTGGAAGGGGTGACCCTAGCTCCCATGGTAGCGGGTAGGAATGATACAAACAGCTTCAGACCTGCAGCTTGAGGCCGTGCGTCGGAGGTATATCTGAAGAGCCCTTCGGACATCCAATCTGTGCCACAGACATTCCCTGTTGTGAGAGGGGGCAGGAACCACCTGCACCCTGTGCAAAGGGGAGTTCAACTTAGGTAGGAAGGATGGGTCCAACCTGAGGACCACCCAGTCCTGATGAAACACACAGAGGCCCCCCCTGGATGACAGCACCCCCAGCTCTGAGATGCGTCTGGCTGATGTTATTGCCAAAAAGAATGCCACCTTTAAGGTCAGGAGCCATGGATCGACCGTCTTTAATGGCTCGAAGGGCGACCTCATCAGAGCCCAAAGAACCAAGGACAGATCCCAGGAGGGAAACCTATGTATCATGGGCGGGTGAATATTCGGCACCCCCCGAAGGAACCGTTTGACCGTCGGGAGTTGGGAAAGAGGAACAAGACCCTCCCGGGTGAGCACCGTAGACAGTGCCGACACCTGGCGACGGAGGGTGCTATGAGACAACCCCCTGTCCAACCCATCCTGCAGAAAGTCCAATACCTGAGGGGGGGATGCTGGAACGTTCACGGAGGCACACCAACTCACGAACTCCGCCCATGTAGAATCGTATATCCTAGTGGTCGATGGACACCTGAGGCCTCGATGGTCGTGATAACCCTCGATGAGAGGTTGGCGTTCCTCAGGAGGCTCTGTTCAAGTGCCAGGCGGTTAAGTGGAGCCACTGAGGCTCCAGATGGACCAGGACCCCTTGGCACAAGGAGAACCCCTCCTGAGGAATTCTCCACGGGGGCGAGATGGACATCTGGACCAGGTCTGCAAATCACGGCCGTCTGGGCCAGTGCGGGGCCAGGATGACAGCTCTCTCTACCTCTACCTTCCTCAGGGTCCCCGGGATTAACGGAAGGGGTGGAAACATGTAGAGTAGTCCTCTTGGCCAATTGCTCTGGAGGGCGTCAGTCCCGTCTACTCCCTGTGCTGGAAACCGTGAAAAGACACGCAGAGCTGTGGTTCACCGCTGTTGCAAAGAGGTCCACCAGGGGAGTGCTGAATCTCTGGCAAATCCTCTGGAACAGATCGGGGTGAAGCTGCCACTCCCCATGGTCCACGGTTGCACAGCTGAGCCAGTCGGCCTGATGGTTGGCCATCCCTGAGATGTGCTCTGCCACTATTGATGACAAGTGTCTCTCTGCCCATGACCCGAGCTTCAGGGCTTTGAGCTACAGGCTCCTCGAGTGCGTGCCCGCCTGGCAATTTACGTGCGCTTTTGTGGTGACGTTGTCCGTCAGAAGAAGAACATGCCGGCCGGCCAAGATGTGAAAGTGGCGAAGCACCAGACAAACCGCCTTCAACTCCAGCCAATTTATATTGTGGTGCAGGCCTGACACCATCCACTGACCCTGTGCCAGCTGGGAGCCCATCAGCATCCTCCAGCCGAAAAGGCTCGCATCCGTCGTAACCTTGATGCGGATTGGTTCCCTGAACTCGACTCCCTGATCCATCATTGGAGACAGCCACCACCGGAGGGAAAGCCGCAAGGTGATGAGAACTGCAGAATTGCTAAGCAGGCGCCGTTGGTATGGAATGAGTGCCCATTGAAGAGGCCTGGCATGCAGGCGTGCCCATGGTATGATGCCGATGCAAGAGACCATCTTGCCCAGGAGATGGGACAGGTCCAAGATGGAAATGGACCTTTTTGTGCGCACCTGCTGAACCAAGGTCCTGAGGCTCGACCGACCGTCTGAAGAAAGCAGCATCCGGCCTGCCACAGAGTATGAAGAATCCTTGTTGAAGGTAACAGATGACTTTTTGCAAAATTCATTGAAAACCCCAGCATCTGTAGTGTCTGGATTGTGAGATTCAGATCGTACAGTGCCTGTGAGGGGGAATGGGCCTGAACTAGGATGTTGTAGAGGTAGCAGACGAGTCTCACCGGAACAGACCGCAGCACTTTTGTGAAGATGTGCGGGGCCGATGCCAGCCTGAACAGGAGAGCCCTATACTGAAAGTGGTGCCTCGACTGAGATAACCTGAGATATCTGTGATGACGAGGGAGAATCTGGATGTGTAAATAGGCCTCTGTGAAGTCCACTGACGCTAAGTGATCCCTCCTCCTAATCCCCTGCAAGTTGGATCTTAGGGAGGCCATCTTGAAGTGCCTGTAAACCAGATAGGCGTTCAGCCGTTTGAGGTCGAGGATCGCCCTCAACCCCCCCTCCCCGAACTCTTCAAGACAACAAAAAGATTGGAGTAGAACCCCAACCCTTGTTCCGCCAGCGGACCTGGCTCTATCGCCTGGATCTCCAAGAGGTGGTGAATGACAAGATCCATCAGGTGACATCGCTCCGGGTCCGTCAATGGGGGAAAGGTCCTGAAGAGTTTCAGAGGAGAGGAGAGAAACTCCAGCCTCAGACCATCCCTCACTGTGGACAGAACCCAGGCAGCCGAGGTGATTTCCGCCCAACGATTCGCAAAGAGAGCCAGGCGGCCGCCTATGGGAAGACTCGGCTTCGAGTTATTTCTCTTTGCAGAAGGGAGGCCCCCCCTCCCTGTGAAAGGGCCGCTTGGACTCGCTCTGAAAAGGGTTCCTGTCCTAGTAATACAGGCGAGTAGTCTGCCTATCTGATCTGGGTGAGAAGTACCTCTGGCTTTGGGCCTGCGGTAATACGGGATGGGGCGGGCCTCAGCCCGTTTGGCATTGGAAGGCAACACTCTTTTCTTATCCTTATCCTCTATCAGGATAGGATCCAGGGTCTCCCCGAACAAGGAGGAGGCTGAGTAAGGTGCTACCGCCAGGTTCCATTTGTTCTTATTGTCCACCTGCCAATTGCGCAGCCAGAGGAGATGCCTGGCCATCACAGAAGTGGACAGGGCCCGAGATGCATACATGACAGAGTCAAGCGTAGCATCTGTGCAGAACTTGGTCACTGACATGATCTTAGTTATATCCTGCAAAAGATGTTTGTCAGACGCTGGGATATGGTCCTGAAACTGGTGCAACCATAGGACTATGGTGCAATTGAAATAGGAAGCTGCTGCCGCCGACTTAATAGTCCACGCAGAAGCTTGGAAATTCTTACGTAAGGCAAGCTCTGCCCGCCTATCCTCAGGCTTAAGCTTATCAGCAGCATCGCCCAACACTATGGTCGAGGAGGTTGCCAATGCCGCCACCGGTGCATCCACAGTGGGGACCTGAAGAGCCTGCGCAAAGACCTGATCTATATTATAAAAATGAGGGTTGTTACTCCCTAGATTCGGGAATGCCGAAGTCCGCGTCCACTGCTTCTTCACAACCTCCTGAAAGAGAGGGGGCGCTGGAACCTTTTCCTTATAGGAAGATGTAGCAGTGAACATGGCTTGGGAGCCCCCGGGGTGCTCCCCCCAATTTAGTGGTAGCCCTAGCCTTTTGCAGGAGTGCCTTGAAATGTGAAGGAAGAAACAAACTCAGGAATGCCCGGGGATCAGGAGGGAGTGCCTCCTCATCCTCAGAAAACTCAGCCTCATGCTGAGTCTCCTCCCCCATGACAGGTCCTTCACTGACCACGGATGGGGAGCATGGCCTGGAAGCCTCCCGGGAAGAAGCCCTATCACTAGAGCGCCTGACCTGAGACTTCTCACAAGGTTCCCTGTGGCCCTGAGAACAGGCCCTTTGCTGGCTCAGGCCTGTGGCGATGCCCTGAGATATGGCAGAGGCAATGAGCCTCCTGATGCTCCCTGGAAGTAGATCCAAATCCTTCAGATCTTCCTCAGTGGACCCCTGAGTTTCAGCCCCTTGGGGAGCCAAAACGGGGAGGGAGATAATCCCGAGAGGTGCCCTCCAAAGGATACCCCATAACATCATTAACTGCCCTGGGGGAAGAAGGAGTCGATGGAGAAACCACCTGCCTAGTCTGCCTGGAAGGCCTGGCAGGGGACCCAGGAGAGGAAATGGAAGGACTAAAGCCCCTGGCAGGCGATCTGGATCTGTGCAATGAGCTGGCCCTGCTGGCCCGAGTCTCCTGTTGCCTGCCTGTGGGTTCCCGGATTGCAGCCCTGGAAGGGCGCTGGGTGGCTAGAAGCTTTGAGGTAGCTGCCCTGGTGCGGGGCCTGGGGTCGTTCTCCTCTGCCTCCGAGGCCCGGTGCTCTCCTGGGGATTCTGGCCCAGTTGCAGCCCTGGCTGCCATCGTACTCACAGCCTGGCCTCTGCTGACAATGCCGCTGGAAAACCCTCAGGCACTGCGGCTATGGGAGATCTCCGGCTGCTTTCAGCTCTACAAGCTTTCCCCGGCCTCGATTAGTGGCTGCGATGGAGAAAGTCGATCTGGCATTCAATGTCACACTCAAAATGGCCACCGCCTCATGGTGCCTGGAGGACACTCAAGAAGGCCGCCACCACTCGGTGCCAAAACTCTGCCAGACCAACCTTGCCAGAGCAGACTTTCCCGAGGAGCTGTGAAAAGGAGGCTGTCACTCCCAAATTCCCAGGGACCAGGCAGCGCTCCGTGTGGCAATCGGGGGGAGAGAAAATGCCGATCTGGCTCTCCACCCCTCCAGGTGGCAACGGAAAAATGGCCCCTTTACAGCCAGCAGCTCAGGTAATTTAGAATTTAGAATATCCAATTAGTCAAATAAAGATAGCTTTAATAGTTCAAGCACGAGCCAAAAAACACAGTCTGCTTGGACCAAAGACTGAAGGAAACTGGGAGCCAGAAGGGAGGAGGAGGTGTGGCTAAGAAATTCCTTCAGTTTCTGGATCAATCAGGCTGTGTTGATGCCCACGAGTAGCCCCTCTCATATCACACACAGGAAAATTAAGGATGTCTTCACAAATGTGCAAAGGATTCTATCCTGATTTTTTCCTCCGCTTATAACCATTTTCTAAGCTACATACAAATAAAAGTACAGTTTCAATGCAACATTATATCTTATTTTCTATTGGTTTTTCCCCTTTATTTTTTTCTTAATTTTTCAAACTAGAGAAAACCTCAATCCCTTGCCTTCAACAGAGAAAAATCTCCCCCACCACTCCCAATGAGATTTAAAATGCTAAATTGGTCCTTTTCATTAAAAAAATGAAATATGCTGTTGGACTTTTTGATAAATTTAAAATAAATCTTCCCCTCTTTTTACTTCTTTCTCTTTCCCGTACGTCAGATGTCTGTGATAAAAGAAGGAAGGTCATGTTTGTATAGCTAAATGTCTGGTCATGTGTTGTTCTGTGGCCAATCCGCTGCTCTCTGAGCTTGGCTGCTTTCTTGCATACGTTTCAATGCCAATGTAGGGAGTGGAGTTTGTGTGTTGTACAACTCTGCATGCTTGTGTTGTACAGCAGGAGTCCCCAGCCCCCGGGCCGCGGTCCAGTACTGGGTTGTGAGCTGTTTGGAACCGGAAGTGGCGGGTGAGCATTCAGGAGCATGCACGCATCCCCACTTGTGTGAGTAGCAGGCAAGCACATGCTCTTGTGTTTCATTTGTGTGAATGGCAGGCACATGTGCCCAATGTTCCTGCAAATAGAGCTGTGATCATGCATGCTTGGCGCCACTTGCACAGAACCATCCCCATGTCCCCCTCTCCCCCGCTGGCCCGCAAAGTTGGAAAGGTTGGGGAACTATTTTTCAGGGCAGTAGTGGAATTCAACTTTTTTTTTACTAGCGGTTCTGTGGGCGTGGCGTGGCTTGGTGGACATGGCAGGGGACGGTTACTGCAAAATCCCCATTCCCACCTCACTAACCTGCTTCCCAGGTCCATTCTCCCATGCAGGGCAACAAACAAAGACCCAGCCGATCAGCTGGGACTTGGGAGGCAGCGAATAGATTGGGGGCGAGGCCAACCAAAGATGGTATTTGCTGGTCCCAAATTACTCAAAATTTCCGCTATCAGTTCTCCAGAACCGTTCAGAACTGACTCTGGTTAAGTGGGATATTTCTTCTGGATCAGATTGAAGTTTGTTGGTATCCTGCAATTCAAGTAGCTTTCTATTACTGTACATTTTCATGCCTCTGCAAAATTACATTCCACAAAGGCTTATCTTCCAATACCTATGTGTTTTATAATATTAGCTGTTGTCCTTTAATGTCCCCTTCTATTCTTGGCCTGTCAGTAAGCGTGACTTACCATTTAGTATGTAGAAATACAGGTAGTCCTCGGCATACATTGAGCACAAAATTTCTGTTTGCTAAGTGAAACATTTGTTAAGTGAGTTTTGCCCTGTTTTACGACTTTTCTTGCCACAATTGTTAAGTGACTCACTGCAGCTGTTAACTTAGTGACACAGTTGTTAAGTGAATCTGCTTCCCCACCCCCCCCATTGACTGCTTGTCAGAAGGTCACAAAAGGGGATCACATCCACCCCGCCAAGGACACTGCAACCATCGTAAATATGAGTCAGTTGCCAAGCATCTGAATTTTGATCCCATGGCCATGGGGATGCTGCAATGGTTGTTAAGTGTGAAAAACGGTCATAAATCATTTTTTTCAGAGACATTATAACTTTGAACAGTCACTAAATGAACTGTTGTAAGTCAAGGACTACCTGTATCAAACTTTTGAAAAGCACAAAGGTTATGGGGAAAGTTACATTTGTCCCTCTATTTTGTCATTGAATACAATCTAATGTGTCTGTGTGTTTGTGTGCCTATAAGTTTTTCTTCATCATTCCTCCCTTCAGATGTGTGCTAAATACCATTTGGCTACATCTGGACTAGCAATTTCAGGTTTCAATTACTAGTGATTAGTTTGGATTTTAACTAGAGTGGCTAACCACATTATTCTCCTTGAGCAGGAAGAATTTTTTTGGGTAGGTCAACCTTGCCATGCTATATAAAAACACCACAGATTCCTTTTTGCAACTGATGCTGTTGATGCCTGGTTTGTCGAGATTTAAAGTTTATTTTTGCAGCTAATGTTTTTATTAATGTCATTGCAATCCCAGTAGAATATTTTTAAAAAATTACCTCAGCTCCCCTCCAAAAAAAGTTATAAAGAACACAATATATTTGATAGTATATTACAGTAAGATAAAAATAGCAATAACACTTAGACTTACCGTATTTTCCGGATATAAGATGCACCGGAGTATAAGACACACAAAGATTTTGAAGAGGCAAATTTAAAAAAAGGGTAGGGTGGTAGATAGAGGGATAGACAGGGAGAGAGAGAAATACAGTAGGTAGGTAGGGAGAGAGAGAGTACTGCATTCTAACCACTGTGCCGCCACCAAGGCTCTTTATGTAAAAATCAAATAACAATATGTTTTATTTTGTTGACAGCAACAAATAAGGAAATAAAGACTTCAGGAAGTTTTGTGGTGTCTAAACTATATATTCATTTAGACTTCTGCCTCAAGCAGTGTTATCACTGCAGATAAGCTAGTCTGCACAACAGTGTCAACTTCTTAAACAGTTGCCCAGGGATAGTTAATTGACTAGAGTAGACTACACTTGTAAGGCAAGTCAGCTGTCTGGTTTCTCCAAAATTGATTTGAAGGAAACAAGAAACTAAAAATGGTCTCTGAAATAACATTTTCAGATCTTTTATTCACGTGGCAAATTTTTAAAAAATGTTGTTCCAAATATGTCGGCCGTTGACGGTTGAATAAAATCCATCTTTTTAATTTTTGTAGGATTCATTCACCACAGTTCTAACGATGCCGTAGTCTCAGAGAAAGCTGATGAAACGCAATCCCATCCTTTGAAGGGAAAGGGAGACACGGTGGCCTTGGATGAAAAAATTAAAATGCTCGAAGTTCAGGGGGCCTCACTTAGAGAGAAGTTAGAAAAAGAGGAAAACGAGAAGGAGGGATTTTCCAGGGAAATTGCTAGATTGTCTCAAGCTCTTTCTTTAGAAAAGGAAAGAGTTTCTGGCTTGAATAGAGAGCTCCAGCAACAGCAGACAATTCAAGAGGAGGCAACAATTGAATTAGCTGTGCTGAAAGAGAGAAATAAGAGTCAGGAGGAGAAAATTCAGATTCTGCTTCAAGAGATAGGTGCTGCTAGCCAAATCTCTGTAGAGGAAAAATCACAGGTAAAGACACTTGATGCAGAATTGGGTTTATTGAACAGGTTAGGCTCACATTGCCCTTTGGTAGATGTTGACTTGGCAAAGCAAGAATTTATGTCAAGAGACGAGCCGTTGCCAACTCGTGTTAATGCGGATCAAAAGAGCACATTCCATTGTAGCGTTGAAGGCATCTGGAAAATAAGCCAGCAGATCATTAACGCCTCGTCTCAAAAAAGCAGTTGCATTTCAGACCTCATGCAACAGGTTGAACAGTTACAGAGGAAAACGTCCGAGGCCGATGAGGAGAATTCTCAGCTGACATTGAAACTGAGCGAAACTATAAGTCAGAGAGATGCATTTGTGCAGGAGAAGACATCCCTCCTTAATCAGCTGAGGGACCTAGAGCAGAAGAATGCTTTTTATGCTGAAAAATATAAGGAAGAGGAAAATAGAACAGTTGAGAGAATAAAAACAAACGAGGACTTATTGGAAGAGTGTAGGGCAAAAGATGTCAGAATAGTTTCTTTAGAGCAAACGGTGAAAGATAAAGATTCGGCCATTTTAGTGATGAAACAATCCGTTCAAGACGTGGAAGAGAAGCTTGGCATTTCAGAAGCTAAAATCAGAAAATTTATGGATCAGGAATCACAACTGAAGGTGGAAGTTCTAGACCTGAAGAGATTGAATGAAGTTGAAAGAGAGAAGAGTGAAGAGTTAAAGCAAGTCACAAAAGAGTAAGTTTTTATTGTCTTCCTGCTAAATAATACATGGATACAAATATAAATATTGGAGTGAAATTAGACCATGTACAGTCTTTCCTTTCTCCCAAGAAATGCTTAATTTAGGATATTTTCTAGGAGTTGAATTCCCACTTCTAGGCTTGCGTAATTGAAGTCATTGAATGACCTATTGTCTTAATATAAGTTGGTCAATTTCCTATTCCCTTGATTCTGTGTCAAACGACCGAGAAAAGTAGCCACATTTCTCATTGTTATCTCTGAACTCTTTTCTAAAAGTTAAGTGAAAGTGGTCTAAACGAATATAATAGCTGGTGGCAGCGATAAGGGACCAAAATGCAAGACAGCAAAGCTGCAGACTTCTATAGTAGCTTTGGGGCAAGCACTATGAACCTAATAGGGGCTGCTTCTCAATAAACAGTCTTTGGAATGAGTTGTATATTCTTTTTGGACAAAATGCAATAGAAGTGGCAGCTTTCAAGGTAGACCAGGCTAGGAAACCAAATACCATGTACATCAGTGTTACTTTTATTATAAAGCTTTAGAAACAAAACCTTGCAGGTCTGAACGTGCTTCTGGTTTTGTTCACGTTGTGTGATCTAAGGAGGGATTTGTCTGAGAATAGAATAGAATAGAATAGAATAACAGAGTTGGAAGGGACCTTGGAGGTCTTCTAGTCCAAACCCCTGCTTAGCACCACTTCAGACAAATGATTGTCCAAACTCTTCTTTAAAACTTTCAGTATTGGAGAATTCACAAGTTCTGGAGGCAAGTTGATCCACTGGTTAATTGTTCTGTCAGGAAATTTCTCCTTAGTTCTAGGTTGCTTCTCTCCTTGATTAGTTTCCACCCATTGCTTCTTGTCCTGCCCTCAGGTGCCTTGGAGAATAGTTTGACTCCCTCTTCTTTGTGGCAGCCCCTGAGATATTGGAAGACTGCTATCATGTCTCTCCTAGTCCTTCTTTTCATTAAACTAGACATACCCAATTCCAGCAACCGTTCTTTATATGTTTTAGCCTCCAGTCCCCTAATCATATTAATCCTAAAGATGTTACATTACATTTTAGACCTGGGCTCAGACCCTTCCCGCCCACCCCATCAATTGTTGGGGGCGGGCAACATGGCTTCGTGTGCCATCTTGGGCACGTGTGCCATAGGTACATCATCACGGGTCTATAGCTTTAGTGTAACTTATGCCTCATAGATAGTCTACCTATAGCTTCTCACCCTTTGTGGCTTTCCCTGAATATCCCTTAAACAACATTATTGCTTTGTTCTATTTCCTGATCATATACCAAATAGGTGTATTAAGTTTCTTCTTCTTTTTTTAAATAACCCCCGGGAACATAACTAACAATTATAAAATTGGAAATGCATATTTGGGGCCCATACAAGGGACACTGCTTGCCATGACTTAGTGATACTGGAGTGGGCCCCAAATGCCCTGGGGCTCTTGGAAGCAAAGACCAACCTGAAAAATTAAAAGGCACAAATAATTGTTCATTCCTATCCAAGAAGAACATTTTCAAGGTAGAGACCGAGCCATTTTACATTGAAATATGTTTGACTTTTGGCTCTGTTTCTGATTTGTTAAGCTAGAACTCCGCCGCTTAGGGAGTTATTTCTAAAAGACTTACACTCTCTCTTTCTCGCACTCACGCACAGTGGTTGGTTGTTTCTCTTTCAGATTGAAAGAAGAGCTATCAAAGAGTACCGATCTTTCTTCCCGTCTCCAAGCAGAAATCCAGCAGAAAGATGAAGAATATGCAGATCTGAAGGAGAAGTTGGCTGATACCAAAAAGCAGATTGAACAGGTTCAAAGACAGGTCTGTAAAAGGAAAAAAAATTTTTTTTCCCGTCATTCTGTATGCAACTCTTCTTTTGCCTTCTGCACTTACAGGTAGTCCTCGACTTACAACAGTTCATTTAGTGACAAATCAAAATTACAACAGCACTGGAAAAAGTGACTTATGACCATTTTTAGTACTTACAGCCATTAGGGCTCAGCAACTGGTTCATATTTATGATGGTTGTGGTCTTCCAGAGTCGTGTGATCACCTTTTTTGAACTTCTGACAAGCAAAGTCAATGGGGCGGGGGGGGGGGCAGATTTACATCGCAACATCATTGCTAACTTAACAACTGCAATGATTCAATTCACAACAGAGGAAGAAAGATCATAAAATGGGGCAAATCTCACTTAACACATGTTTTGATTAACAACAGAAATTTTGGGGCTCAATTGTGGTCATTAAGTTGAGGACTGCCTGTACTTCTAATTTGGTTAATCATGCTTGAACATGGTTAAATTGAGTTAAATTGAAGCATTCCAGGAAGAAACTAAACAGATTGGTGTTCCATGGTCATCAGATGAGAACCTTGTTTGAAAGTTTATGGATGGTGGTGGATATTTTTTGTTTGAGTTTTGTTCAAAGCCTCTTTAGGCCAATATTACTGGGCAATTTCCATTCCCACTGGTGTAACAAAAATATCAACTCCCAGATTTTTCTGGCTGTTTCCTTTTTTTCCTTGCAGTTTGTCCAGATCAAGATCTTTTTTTCCTCCCTGCTATTGGAAGTTCTGCTTTCAAAAGATGACACATGTTCCTGCTGGACTTCCTCTCTCTTCTCACATCAATGCTTGATTTGTCCTCCTCCTCTGTAGTTCAAATTGCAACTCAGATATGTGGGGAAAGTAGTGCTTTCTCTCCAACTGGGTATAATATACCTCCATTGAATCTTTTTACAGGTGAGCAGCATGCGTGCTGAAGAGAAATTGCTGCAGAGTAAAGTTAATGAACTTGAGAAGGCCAAAGGCCAGCTAACTCAAGAGCTGGATCTCAAGCAGCGGACGATCCAGCAATTTAAGAAGGTGCCACAGAAAGTTTCCATCTTGGTAACATTATAAGGGGAATGTGGGGTGCTGAAGATGACTTGCGTAACATAACCCTTGGAGGGCAGTCTGTGCTTTGCGCGTGAATCTCCTAGTGAAGACAGTGTTTTCCATGTGAAGCTCCTAGTGAAGACAGTCGGTGCTTTGCATGTGAATCTCCCAGTGAAGACAGTCGATGCTTTGCGTGTGAATCTCCTAGTGAAGACAGTCGATGCTTGGTGTATAAATCTCCTAGTGAAGACAGTTGATGCTTGGTGTATAAATCTCCTAGTGAAGACAGTCGATGCTTTGCGTGTGTATATCCTAGTGAAGACATTTGGTGCGTTGCGTGTGAATCTCCTAGTGAAGACAGTCGGTGCTTTGCTGTGAATTTCCTAGTGAAGACAGTCAGTGCTTTGCATGTGAATCTCCTAGTGAAGAGTCGGTGCTTTGCGTGTAAATCTCCTAGAGAAGACAGTCGGTGCTTTGCGTGTGAATCTCCTAGTGAAGACAGTCGGTGCGTTGAGTGTGAATCTCCTAGTGAAGACAGTTGGTGCTTTGCGTGTGAATCTAGTGAAGACAGTCGATGCTTTGCGTGTGAATCTCCTAGTGAAGATGGTGCTTTGCGTGTGAATCTCCGAGTGATGACAGTTGGCGTTTTGCGTGTGAAGGCTGTGAAGATCCGGAGAGACCCAGTCAAAGACAGACTGAATTGAATGTGGTTTATTGCTCTATGTATTTAGGACTTCTCCCTGCAACTGAGCACAGTGACTGACTTTAGAATTACCCAGTTTTTATGGTTTTAAAAAACTTACAAAATGTTTAGTGCCTATGCCTGATGTTTTTATTTCTGTGTCCCAATCAGGATGATCTAAGTAAGAAGCTGGATGACCTTTTACAGCAGTACCAAGAATCATCTGAAGGTATGTAACCACTAGGAAGGAGACAGAGAGAGAGAGAATGAGAATCAGTGTGGGTATATGTGTCCATGCATCTAAATGTTTCTGCTTCTTATTCTCTCTGGATTTTACCATTTTGTTAATCTATATATTGTATTGATATGAAGTACTATATCAATAAGACCCTTGCTCCTCACATTAGCATGCTTCCTTTCTGCATAGAGCAGGAAGCTGAAGCAGAGAATCACTTGGGTTGGAAAAGTGGTCCTGGGGCCCACAGCCATGTCTCCCTGTTCCCCAAAGAATTCACCTCTTGGAAGGACTGCACAGAAGATTTACAAGAGTAGCCATTTTTATTTCAAACTTTAGATGTACGATGCAAAGAGAAGATTATTGACGACATGAGACTGACCTTAGAGGAGCAAGAACGGACTCAGTCTGAACAAGATCAAATTCTTCAGGCCACCTTAGCAGAGAATGAAAGGTGTACGGCAGGTAAGCCACAATGGAGTATGGTGTGCATTAGTCTCCCAAGTGACCTTATGTAAGGGAGCAGAGGGAATGTCAGTTGGTCTTACCTGATCTGCATGTCTCAAAGGTCCTGTGGGAGGAGTCACAGATGGGTATTCTCACGTCCAATCTGCCCGGAGACTGAGGTTAAATTCGAGGCCACTCCTCTCTACTTCCTCTTCCTTGCTCTCCCAGATTAATTGAAGGTCAAAGTCCAAAGCAGAACCTGGGAAGGAAGGCAATAGGAAAGACAACGCCACACTCCCCCCAGAGTCTGCAAAGTGTTAATTGTGCGACCCTGCTCTCCCTTAGCCTGGTCTGCCGTCGTGGTTTATATGAGGATGTCATCAAGGTAGCATTGTAACCGGACTGGTATGGAACGGAGATGGCCTGCTGCTACAGGTAGCACCTTTGTGAAGGTTCTGGGAGCTGATGCCAACCCAAAGGGGAGGGCCTTGTATTGCTAGTGGACCCTTCTGTATGAAAACCTGAGAAACCTACGGTGATCCGGGGCAATAATATGGAGGTATGACTCTGTGAGGTTAACGGGTGCCCAAAAATCTCCCTGTCTAATCCCCTCCAGGATGGATTTGAGGGATGCCATTCTAAACTTGTGATAGACCAGGCTATAATTTAACAGTTTCAGGTCTAAGATCACCCTCCACCCCCCTGAACTCTTGGGAACGACAAACAAGTTGGAATAAAAGCCCAACCCCCTCCCCCCCTCTGGAACCAGCTCCAACGCTCTGATATCCAGCAGATGCCGGATGGCCTTGCGCATGAGATTGCGCTTGACCGGGTTCCTAGAAGACACGGAATCTATTCAGGGGATGGGAACAGAACTCTAACTTTAACCCAAACCTAACGGTGTGAAGCACCCAAGCATCAGTGGTGATGCAGTCCCAGCGATCCTCAAACAAGGTAAGGCAGCCGCCAATCAGATGATATGAGCCTGAATCACTTGTTTCTGCGGTATGGACGGCCATCTGCCGCCTTCTCCCCCGCAGTTACTCACAGTAGAAGTCTCCTCCTCCTCTGCCCTCCTAATTGCCACTGAAGCCGGGGCTACTATGTGCGGTTTGGAGTTTCCTAGAACCTGCATGCCCATGCAATCACTGCCGCCGATCTGCGACTGGAATCCGCTGCCTTGCTGAGAGCTCTCCCTGGTTTGATGGTGGAGCACCGGCCCTGGTTGGTGCTCCTCAGAACTGGTGGCGGCTTCTGAGTGCCTGCAGCAAGCTGTACAGGAGTGCTGAGCCCCGCGCTCAAGCCACATGCATCTCCAAGATGGCCCCCACACAAAATGGCGACCGCCGACCACACGGTCCAATTGCCTGAGCCAGCTCTGACCAAGCCGCTCCTCCAGAAGCCTCTGGACTGCTTCGCGACCCCCTTGATGCAAAAATGGGGTCACGGATCTCAGCGTCCCCCGGCGCGCTGCCTGGAGCCCCCCCTTGACTGCCCAGCAGCTTGGGGACTCTCACTCACACAGCAGCATGCCCAGCTTGTGCACAACACACAGAAAGAGACAGGGACGCAAGGGAGGGAGATGGGAGGAATCACAGTTGGACAAAGGAACAATTCTCAAGTCCAAAACGAAGAGCCAGTAAAAAACAGTACTCCTTCGGGCCGAGACTGAAATTAATCTGGGAGAGCCAGGAAGTTTAAGTAGAGAGGAGTGGCCTCGAATTTAACCTCAGCCTCCCGGCAGATTGGACATGAGAATACCCATCTGAGACTCCTCCCACAGGACCTTTGAGACATGCAGTTCAGGTAAGACCAACTGACATTCCCTCTGCTTCCTTTACATAAAAATGCCAGGCTGCCTTCGAAGCTGAGATGTAGATTTCAACCAGAAATCTACTTGCAACTGTTCATTTAGTCAACTTGCAAAAGTTCATTTAGTCAACTTGCAACATTTCCTTGACTTGCAACAGTTCATTTAGTGGCCGCTCAAAGTGACGACGGCACTGAAAAAGGTATCCATTTTTCACAGTTACAACCTTTGCAGCATCCCCACGATCAGGTGATCAGAATTCAGATGCTTGGCAACCAGTTCATATTTACGACGGTTGCTACATCCCAGGATCATGTGACCTGACAAGCAAAGTCAATGGGGAAGCCAGATTCACTTAACAACCGGGTTACTAATGTCAACTCCTAAAGTTGCCATGGTGAGAAAAGGGGGGGAGCGGATTCCACGCATACTTTCAGCTAGAGTTGGATCTCAGATTACCGCAACAGACTTGGGAGGGGTGCACCTCATTGGGGAATGTGATTTATGACAGACTGAGGGGAGGGAAGGAACAGGGTAAAGTTCAGCTATAATTCAAATAAGGCTCAGATCTGACTGCAAAAAGGGCTTGCCAAAATAAATGCTCCTAATAAATGATTAATTTGTTTTGCAATTTGGCTTGACAATCAATTAGGGCATTTTTTGGAAACCTGACAACTAACTTATCAGCTTTACTGATTCACTTAAAAACTGAGGCAAGAAAGGTCATACAACGGGGCAAAGATCACTTAATGAATGTCTCACGGAACAACGCACACCTTGGGCTCAGTTGTGGTTGTAAGTGGAGGACTACCTATATAGATACATATGCAACTTGCAGGAGTATTTAGTCATGAAAGTTGCCTCCTTTGTTTCACGTGGCAGGAAATTTGACCTGTCCAATCTCTTGATCGTTTGAAGTTTCATCTTGCACCAGCTGCTTGAATTCTGTGATTTTTTTTTTTGTAGGCAAATTGTGGGCAACTGTCTTCAGTTGCTGCTAATGGGGTTCATTTGGTCTGTATGTCATCTTGTATGTCAGTTGTATGTCAACTTGCTAATGCACTTGTTTCGCTGTAGAATTGAAAGAATGGGAGAGAAAACACCAAGAGCTAAAGGAGCAGAAGAATGATCTGAGGCCGCAAGACGTCAATGAAGGCTGTGCAAAGGACGACAAGTTGCTTCACGAAAAATTAAAACAATTGCAAGGGAAATTGGAGGTAATGCGTCAGTTCCTGTCACATTTAGTGGCAAATATGGGACTTCATGCCAAACCACTTGTGGAGATCATGTGCCTGTTTAATTTGTTTCTCAAAAAAACCCTAATAAACTAGCATTGGTAGTCTTGTCAGAAGGAGGATTTTATAACAACATGATCAAAACAGCATTGTTCTAATTGTTACAAATTTCAATGCCCCACTAACTACACTTAGGTTCTTGGGTAGGAATATATGGGAAAACATATATCCTTAGATGCTGTCAGCTTTAAAAATGGAGGGCTTATTTGGTTTGTATTAACATTGTAATCCAATGCTAACGGCAAGAAGGAAGCCACCATTTTGAGCAGAATTGATTAAAAAAAGAATTGGGACGCCCACTCTTTACTCTTATTCAGCTGAATATTCAGTCTATGAGTAGGATCATGAAGAAAAACAGAAGCTGATTCAAGGCAAATATTATTGGAGATGGAATAAAACCTGTTTCCCTTTCCAATATATGAAAGAAGTGAATATAATGCACCCTATGGATGTGAATGGATGTACATACAGCAAGGGTATCTCCAGGGCGTGGTCGGCAAATTCAAGATGGCAGCTGCAATGGTGCAATCAAAGCTCTGCTTGTTTCTATGTATGTTGGGCCTGCAAACCTGGAATCACACCATTAGAGTTCCATCTTGCTTCTTTTGACCCAACGTGATGAAAAGGATGAAATGACAGCAAATAATGGGCAAGAATGGAAAAATTCCCCTGTGATTCCTTGATTAGAAACAGTTTTCATTGAGACCTTCACTTGGCTTTGTACGAAGTCTGTGTTGCTCAAATTCAGATGAAACAAGATGAGAGAAATGAAGAGACCCTTTTTCTAGAGTTCAGTGTTACATGTGAATTTGATATTTAAACACTTGCTGTTTTGACAGGAAGGCAAGCATGTTTTGAGGGAGTTGGACAGTGAGAGTGGAGATTTTCACTTTTCAATGGTTTTGTCTCGAGAGCATTTTCAGTTCCATTAGAAGAAAAGGTGTAACTCTGATTCCTTTTAAAACAGGAATGCAAAGAACAGCATGAAACAGATCGTAGGAAATGGCTGGCAGAAAAGATGCTCCTTATAACTCAGGCGAAAGAAGCGGAAACTCTCCGTAACAAGGAGATGAAAAAATTTGCTGGAGATAAAGAATATTATGCCAAGCAACTCACAGAAGCAGTAAGAGTGAATTTTTGCTTTTCTTTGTATCTCTGAAAAACCCCAGGAAAAAAGACTTGTGAATGAATGTCTTCCAAAACGACACTTGTTCTCCTCAAGCAATCCAGCTGAGAACTCTCCATAACTCTTCATGACTGAAAATTTCCCCTGTGATTCCTTGATTAGAAACAGTTTTCATGAGACGTTCACTTGGCTTTGTACGAAGTCTGTGTTTCTCAAATTCAGATGAAACAAGATGAGAGAAGGTTGCCGGGAGGTTTCTGTTAAGTAATTAAGCTCCCCGTTAGAAAAGCGAGTATGCAGAGAAGCGTAATGAGAGTGATATGGAATAACACGCACAAACCAGCATACAGAGACACTGAATAGTATAAAAATATAGTAGTTTATTATGTAGAAATATAGAGGTATTCAGAGTCCGGTTAACAGTCCAAGTCATACACGGTTCAGTAATTCAGTTATCAAAATAGTCAGTCTAACACACAAAGTACAGCTAAATAGTAGCAAACCACAATACCTCAAAATATACCTGATCAGCTTCTAACAAAACAGAGAGAGAGATCTAACAACCATTCTGGCTCCCTCTTATGGCTGCTTGAGGTAACAAGCCAATTACATCTGTTAAGCATTTAAAGTAACAGTAAAGTAATCATAGCTTATATACATTGTCAAGCCAAGCCTAGGATTACATCCCTAACATTTTCCACTGAGAACATTCACTGATAACTGACTGAGAACAATTCATGACTGATTGCTGATTGATTTCCACTCTGGGTCACGAGGTGATGGGTGGGGTGCAGCCTAAATACCAATTAAAGTATAAAGGTGGTGGGGATCACCGGATGTCAGCTCTGACAATTTATTCATTGCCCTAGTGCAGTGGTCGGCAAGCCGCGGCTCGTGAGCCAAATGCGGCTCTTTGCACATTTTAATGCGGCTCTTCTGTGCGCCGGGCGCCCGCTTCCCTCCCTCCTCTCGGGCTTTGGAGGGAAGCTTCTGCAAAAGCCCGGGCATGACAAGTCTCCCAGGCTGTAATTTGCCGAGCTGTACGCGCGCGCCTGTTTTCCACGGTGTGGAGCAGCGGCAAGATTCTGCGCGGCGAGCGATGATTCCGGGGGGCATCAGTGGGGGGGCAGGGTCCCCCTCGCGTTCCTCATCTTCCCGGATGGCCCCTGGAATCATCGCTCGCCGCGCAGAATCTCGCCGCTGCTCCACGCCGTGGAAAACAGGCGCGTACGCACAGCTCGGCAAATTAAAGCCTGGGAGACTTGTTGCCACTCGCTGCAGAAGCTTCCCTCCGAAGCGTTCCAAGGGAGGGCTGTAAACTTCCCTCCGAAGTCTTGGGAAGTTCTGAGGAGCCCCCCAAGGCAAAACGCCACTGCCAGGTAGCTAAAAGTACGTCTCTGATTCGTCTCTGTCAGTCTCTCTCTGATTCCCTCTCTCACTCCCTCTCTCTGAACAGAGAGAGGGAGTGAGGGAGGGAATCAGAGAGAGACTGACAGACACACACACACACACACACACACACACACACACACACACACACACAGAGACAGAGAGGGGGAGGGAGGGAGAGAAAGATAGACAGAGAGAGAGAGAGACACACACAGAGTGAGTGATTAAGTGAATGAGTGAGAGACAGACACACCCACATGCACAGAGTGACAGAGAGAGGAAGGGAGGGGAGAGAGACAGAGGGAGAGACAGACAGACACACACACACACACACACACACACAGACAGAGGGGGAGGGAGGGAGAGAAAGATAGACAGACAGAGAGAGAGACACATACAGAGTGAGTGATTAAGTGAATGAGTGAGAGACAGACATACCCACATACACAGAGTGACAGAGAGAGAGGAAGGGAGGGGAGAGAGACAGAGGGAGAGACAGACACACACACACACAAACACAGAGTGAGTGAGAGACAGACAGACAGACACACACACACAGAGTGACAGAGATGGGGGAAGGAGGAGAGAGAGACAGAGATACAGAGAGAGAGACAGACAGATAGACACCCAGAGAAAATGACAGAGGGAGACAGGGAGGGAGGGAGGGAGAGAGAGACAAAGAGCCAGAGAGAGAGAGAGAAAGAAAAAGAAAAAAAGAAAGAAAGTGGGAGAGAGAGATGAAAGAAAGAAAGAAAAACAACATATGACCACAATTGAGCCCAAAATTTTGGTTGCTAAGCAAGAGCGTCGTTAAGTGAGTTTCACCACATTTTCCAAGTTAGCCATGCCCACCTGATCACATGACTGCCAAGCCACTCCCACCAGGTCACATGGCCGGCAAGCCACTCCCACAAAGGAGGCCACACCCACAGAGTAGGTTCCAAAAAAATTTGAAACCCACCACTGGGATGAATATGAACTATATGCCTCTGAACTTGGAAATGAGAGATGTGGGCAGGGCCAGGGAGAGACAAATGAAAGGGGTGACTGATGGCCATCATGGAGGGGGGGGATGATTATGAATTATGTACTCATATGAGAGATGTGAACTGTGAACAGGGCAAAAAGAAAGGGGTGACTGATGGCCATCATGGGAGGGGGGGTGATTATGAATTAAGTGTGCCTAACTATGGAAATGAGAAATGTGAACAGGGCAGGGTAAAAAGAAAGGCGTGATGGCCATCATGGAGGGGGGGGGAATGTGACATGAGGGGGGAGAAATGTGACATGAGGGGGAGAAATGTGACATGGAGGGGCAGAAATGTGACATGAGGGGAGAAATGTGACATTGTGGGATTGACATAAAAAGGGTTGATGTGAAAAGGGGTGTGTGGACATAAAATTGCGGAATATCGTAATCTAGGAGCCAGCAAAATAAGTTAGTGGCCAGTGCGTCATCCACAGATAAATAACAGTGTGTCATCCAATATTACTTCTTTTATGTGATTAAGGATGCCGGTTTGGTGTTGGTGGCTTTATTTTAAAATGAAACATTTTTATAGGTGCCCTGTTTGACATGGCTACAAAGAAAAAACAACGAAAAACGGAAGACGAAAACCGTGAATTTAAAGTGGAATGGACCGAGGCTTTCGCGTTTCAGAACGTAAATGGCTTTCCGACCTGTCTTATTTGTAAAGAAAAATTGGCGCATAACAAAAAATCTAATTTGGAGAGACACTTTACAACAAAACACTTGTCCTTTAGTAATAAATATCCTGTTGGTGATGCAAGGAAGAAAGAGAGTTGAGGAACTTCTGAAGAGTAAAGAAAAATCAAGTTCTGCATTTAATCAGTGGGTGCAGTCTTCCAACTATGTTAATTTTGCAAGTTTTGCGGTTAGTCAAGAGATTGCTAAGAGAGGCAAACCATATACAGATGGCGAATACATAAAACGTTGTTTTATAAGTGCATCAGAAGAGTTATTCAGGGATTTTAAGAACAAAGAAGAAATTCTAAAAAAAATTAAAGAGTTGCCATTGTCTGCTAAAACAGTGAAGGATAGAACAGCCAAAATGTCTTCCAATATAACCAACCAACAAGTTGATGATCTTAAAGTGGTTTCAGCTTTATCAATAGCAGTTGACGAGTCTTGTGACTTAAATGATACAGCTCAAGTTTCACTTTTTGTAAGATTTATGTCAGCTACAGGTCCTAAAGAAGAACTTTTAGGATTATTGCCACTGAAAGGTCAAACACGTGGAGAGGATATAGCAAATGCTGTAATTGGTTGCATTGAAAAATATCATATTCCACTTGATAAAATCGTCTCAATTGCAACAGAGGGGGCAAAAAGTATGACCGGCGTAAGAAATGGATTTGTTGCTATTATGAAAGAAAAAATTAGTCACGAGATACTTACATACCATTGCATCATACATCTAGAAGCACTTTGTGCACAGACATTTCCAGAAGAAATGCGCAAAGTTATGGAATTGGTGATTAAGATGATCAACTCCATTGTAGCTAAAGCTCTTCATCATCGCCAATTTAAAGAATTTTTAGTTGAAATGGAGAGTGAGTACGCAGATCTTCTGCTGCATAACAAGGTACGTTGGTTATCAAGAGGAAACATTTTGAAACATTTTGCTTCCTTATTATCAGAAATCAAAGCATTTTTCCTCGAGAAGGGTGTTCACTATCCAGAATTAACAAACGATCAGTGGATCCAAAAACTCTATTTCATGGTGGATGTTACTTCCCATCTAAATCAGCTTAATCATAAACTACAGGGGAAAGGAAACACAATTTTTTCGATGTTAGAAGAAGTTATTTCGTTTGAAAACCAATTATCTGTTTTTGCTCAAGATTTTGACAGAAAAACTTTGTTTCACTTTCCAAGCCTGTTGAAACATCGGCAAGAAAATAATTCTGATATTGACATTACCTATTTTAAAACAGCACTTTTAAATATGAGGGAAGCTTTTCTCAAGAGGTTTCAGGAATTCAGAAACAGCAAAGCGACGTTGGCCTTTGTTAAAAAACCTCTGGATGCCACTGTAACAGAATTAAATTTTTCTCCCTTTAATATCGACATTGGCAACTTTGAAATGCAATTGCTGGATTTAAAAAACAAAGAACTGTGGAGTTCGAAATTTGAACGTCTTTGTGCTGATTTAGAAAGATTGGAGAAAAACAAATGTGAACTTAGTTCACAGCACAAGTGGTCTGCTTTGAAAGACCTGGAGAAGGATGATATGTTGATTTTTAACACCTGAAGATATGTTGATTTTTAACACCTAGTATTCCTGACTCATATAATCAACTAAAAAAGCTAGCGTTTGCTGTTCTTTCCTTGTTCGGGTCTACATATTTATGCGAACAATCATTTTCAAGCATGAACCTTATCAAGAGTAAATTGAGAAATCGTCTCATCGATGAGAACCTGGAATCGTGCCTAAAATTAAAAACAACAACATACAAACCTGACTTACTCAAACTATCCAAGGAAATGCAAGGCCAATGTTCACATTAGTGGTTGTGACTTTGTCAGTCATTGTCAGGATGTAATTTTCTCTACATTGTAAGGCAAATTTTATGGAATTTAACGTTATCGATAAATAATATTGTTCTAAAGTTTTTGTTTTATTAGTTGTGTTATTTATATCCTCCCGACCTATGTGGATACTTGCATGCAGAATATTCTCAATAAAAACTTATTGAAACTAAAAACAGTGTACCATCCTATGTATTTTCGGTTTTAAAAATGCGGCTCTCCAAATAAATTTCAATCGTGGTTTTGGCGAGATTTGGCTCAGTTGAAAAAAAAGGTTGCCCACCACTGCCCTAGTGCTTTGTTGGTCCGTTCACTTTTCAAACCGTCTCTGTGTTTGGGCTGTTTTTCTTAACCCTTCGGAACCTGACATCGTGGTTGTTTCTGTTTTTAATCGGCTTTTATATTTTACTTTGTACATTTGTAAACTACAAAGAATCATTCATGGTAACCACAACACACCTGTCATCGTCGCCGTCAACATCTCTGCTTTCTCTCCAGGGAAAACAGGTGGCAGAAAAAGACCATGACCTTCAAAGATGGCGGGTAGAAAGAGACCAGTTGGTGGCAGCTCTGGAAGTTCAGCTGAGTTCTCTAATCTCAAGTAACGTACAGAAAGATAAAGAAATGGAGGAATTGAAAAAGATGATGCCGCAATCTTCTGGGAAGGTTTGTAGGGTATTGTTACTCCTTCACAAGTCTTTTTTCTTCGCTATTTTCAATTTGCCTACCATGGGAGGACAGGTGTGGTTAAAAAAAAGAGGAAGACAAAGTTCTTGTCAAGGTAATCAAAGGCCTGCTGCATTTGTACATACATGTATATTGATTTCCTTGCCGTGGCGATCATCTGACATTTTTGACATCTATGTTCCACGAACACTCGTGTCTACCTATTGCCACTTCACAACATTGATTAATTGATGTACACGCCACTTGATTTCCAGTGACAGCTTATAGAAAAAACAAGGGAATTATAAAAGAGTAAAGGAGTGTAGCAATAAAAAAAGATAACCCAGAAAGCAGAGATGGGAAAACAGGGCACCAACAAAACACATATCTACTCCTTGGTAGTAGCTACTCCCATCTTAACTCAAGGCCTGATTGAAGAGCCAAGTGTTCAAGGCCTTCCAGTAGGATGGCAACCACCTAGGTTTTTTGGGGTGGTGGTGGCAAGCTCATTCCAGAGGGCATCTCTGGTGGAAGCCTTTTGGGTAGTATGTTGAGGCCCTGGAGAACAACTTTACCTTCACAAGGAAACTTCTGGAGACAATGCACTCATTATTTGTCAGGAAAATAGACACACCACTTCAACTAATATGATACTAGGAAACATCTGCCTTACGCAGAGATGAGTATAGCCTACGTAGTTGCACAACTAGAAGAACTGATTCCAATGCTGAAGTAGATAAGATGGTGAGTTGAGCAAGGGGGATTTTTGTTCTAATCCTGCTCTCACACAAGCTTGGTGTTTTCTACATAGTCTCTTTTAAGAAATTATCGGCGGCTATGCAGGTAATAGGTTACATAACTAAGCACTGCATTCTCCACATCCTTTGGCTGCAGGCCAAGCTCTTGATATTTAAAGTTGCTGATTGAAAGTTCACAAGAATCCAGTGCGACCTTTGGAGGTACAAAATCACCAGCAGGCTGTATCTCTTTCTTCTCTCTCCAATTCCAAGTGCTTCCACAGCATAGGCTGGTTAGGAACTGTCAGGTCGCTTCCACAACCAATAATAAAGATTGTGATTTATGCTTTCTCGGGAAGCCTAGGTCAGAACATGGGCAACCTGTGAGACCATTAAAACCTCCCTATTTCAATTTCCTTCTGCCTTGAATTACAATGAGCACCACTTACATTAATTAGTATCCTTCTTTTTAGTATCCCATTTGGGTCGGTCCCCAGAACTTCACGTTTGGTCTTCTGAGCTTTTGGACTTAGGTTAGAGACTCCTCAGGGAACTAGCAGTGTGTGCTTAGTATCTTCTTCTTCTTCTTCTTCTTCTTCTTCTTCTTCTTCTTCTTCTTCTTCTTCTTCTTCTTCTTCTTCTTCTTCTTCTTCTTCTTCTTCTTCTTCTTCTTCCTCCTCCTCCTCCTCCTCCTCCTCCTCCTCCTCCTCCTCCTCCTCTTCTTCTTCTTCTTAGTTTTAATTTGCAATCTTATTCTGCTTCCTTGTGCACTACTTAGAACCGTGATGGTGACTCTATGGGATGCATGCTACAGGTGGCACGCAGAGCCCTCTCTGCGGGCATGTGAGCCATCGCCCCAGCCCAGCTCCACCACCCATGCGCGGGTGCTTCCTGCCGGCCAGCTGGTTTTTGGGTCTCTGCCACGCATGCGCAGGTGGTGGGGCGCAAGTGGGGGCCTGTGCACACATAGACGGGGGATTGCAGTGCAGCCCCTTCCCCCCCCCGGGTCTGTTTTTGCCCCCAGGAGGCTGCAGGGAGGCCTACTAGACCCAAAACAGGGCATGGGGGGGTGTACATCCATGGGAAGGGGGGGTCGAGCATGCATACACAGTGGCGCAGGGGGTGCGGCATTGCAAGCATGCACTTTCGGCATGACAAAAAGGTTAGCCATCATTGACTTAGACTCTCCACTGATTGGGATAGTTTATAAATATTGCAAATAACCGAGTAGGCTTATTTTATTTAAAAAATTTTGAGAGAGAATGAGGAGAGATCCCCGTATATACCTGAAAACGTGGTTCTGCCAGCAAGATTGGGGAACTCAATGTGGGATGGAGTCCATTAAATGACTAGTATGAATGTGTGTTGTTGCCGGGGTGGAGGGGTTATTATTATTTTTCTTTTTTTATTATTTTTATTTCTTTTATATTGTGTTTTTATGTCCTTGCAAGCTGCCTTGAACCGACATGTGCAAGCAGGCAGCAAGGTAAATTTTCTAAATAAATAAATATCATCTTAAATTCCCAAAGGAAAACCAGGCTACAGATTCAATGAATAAAGAATATGTTTAAATTAAATACTATTGAACAGAAAATGTACTGAAATCCCCATATTGATCCACACTTTGCTGCATTTTAAATTGTCTTCTTATTGATCCTGTCTGAATCTATTTTGCTAAATATACAATGTCTCTTCCCCCCCCCTCCCCTGTAAAGGAGCACAACATTATTGCTGAAGAATTGCGAGATGATGATTCCAAGGAACTAACTAAGATTGGATCCGAGAATATTGCCTCTGCAGTGTTGACTGCAGAAAAAACTCAGATGGAAGAGTCCAGGGACTGTAAGCAGCTGCAGGTAATGGAGTTCTTCTTAGCCCATGGGGATTTACCTTGAGGTAAAGGAGTGGTGTGGTTCTCTTCCATTTTGAAGGAGAAGGCCTTAGGGTAAAGCAAAGTGTAGGCGGGAGCACATCTACCCTAATAATCCCATGGAAATCCCAAAGGTGCTTTTTCAGGAAGCAATTGGACTTTGTTTTTTTTTTCTTTTGAGCATATTTTGCTTCTCATCCAAGAAGCTCCTTCAGCTCTGACAGGATAGTGGGGACTGGAAGGATTTATGTTCCTTGCAGACAGCTGGTAAGCTGCATCCTTTTAGAGGGTCTTGAGGGATGCAGATGACATACTTATCCCATCTAATCTGCTTCCAACAGCATGCCCCATCTTCCTGTGATAAGTATGATCCCAGGCCAGGACCATGAACGTGGGACCCTAGTTTTGATTATAGATGCCCACCGTCTGCTTCAAGCCAACAAGAAACGGTCAACTCTTTTTTTTTTTCCCCCAAAAAAATATTTTTTAAACAAACACAGACAGAACAAAAAACATAAAACCACCTTCTGTTACAAATTACAGAAAGTGTATCAGTTGGTTACAAGTTTCCTGTGCATCCCTTCCGTAGTCATCACTTACATTCATATCAAATCACATATTTTTAAATCAAATATATATGTAATGTGTGTGTGCGTGTGTGTGTGCGCGCACACACACACACTACTATTATTGTAGAATTATTCTTGTCTTTACTCTAATAGCTTTCATTTCCGAGTTATTATCTCAATCACATACAAAGCTTTGTGTTTTCTTAAATAGTCCCCTCTTACAATTTAAACAGATTCTCATATCAACAATCCAAAATATATATAAAAGATTCATATAATTGTTAAACCTTAATTTGATATAATTCTTTTTGCATCCTTTTATGTAAATTAAAGTAAAATTATATCATGGTATTCCATTATATCCGTCTAAAATAATCCAATAACATTACATCTTTATAACATGTTCTGAATAAAGATTAGTTGTATTCAATAACAAAACGTTTAAACCACCTCTCATAGTCTCCATTTACAGTTCATATAAAATTTCATATCAAACTAATGTATATATACGTTATTATCATTATTAATCATTTATTTAACTATAACTATTATCACTCCATTTTATACATAATATTCTGTTAAACTAAGTTTAACTTAATTTTTATTATAAACTTTCATTACATCAACCTGTATCTTTCCAGTAGTGGTGCAGTCTTATGTCTTTTGCCATTTGTAGCCTTAATATTCTGGTTACTTTCCTAATAAATCTTGTATGTACTTCTCTTTGCATCTTGTTGCTCATTTTGTATTTTATGAAGACTCAAAATCCTCCATCTGCTCCTTCCATCAGCTTGACTGATCCTTCTGTCAAGATTTCTCTCCTTCCATCCATCAATTTTTCTCTCTTTTCTTCTTCTATATTTTGCAATTGGGGGTAAAGTTCCAGTCCATCCATCTCCCTTTTCCATGTTCCACTCTTTCCATTTCCAACCATGCTCAATTTACTGTCAGTATCAACAATTTTCTTGTTTCTTTGCTCATTTTTTCTTCAACTTTTAGAACTCTGTCCTCCAGATTCTTCAGTTGATAAATATCCTCAGTTTTTCCATCAATTTTTACTGTTTTGCGTTCTATATTTTCCATTCTTTTCTCAATTTTCTCTGTTACTACTAGTAATTTTTGGATTTCAAACAATCATTTGCAATGTTTTGATTTCTTTTTCATGATGCGCCATTCTTCCAATTTATAAACACTGCCGCTATAGCATTCAAGGCTTTTTATTAGATTTCAAGCAAGTTCATTATAATCTTTCAAGTCAAGGCTTTGTCTTCACTCCAGCCCATCTGTTGATAGCACTCCCGAGGAGCACCTGTGTAAACAACCTGCGCCCTTCCTACCATCACTCTCAATAAACAAATTGAAAAGCCATGAAGTGTAAATCAAATGATCAAAGAGAGAGAAAAAATTGTTTCCAAGCCTCCAGCCTCTAAGTGGCAGTGTTACTTCTTTTCCTCTGTTGTTACAGCCTTCTTTTTATTCCTCTTTGTATTTCAAATTTAAAAAAGAAAAAAGTTTTTAAGTGGAAAGAAAAACAGTCCCATCAAACGTTGTAAAAAAAAATGAGAAAGGAACTTCTAATCCATAAGTAGAGCAAAGAGTAGAAAGTACAAAAAGAAAAACTAAGCCATTCGGTTTAAAAAATAGGAAACAATTGCAAAAAGAAAGATTACAAAAGATAACACTCTGAGTTTAATATGGCTTAATTTCACCGCTTACTCTCCTCTCTTTCCGCTTTCCTTCCGTTCTGGAGCTGTCCCAACTTCAGCTTTAGGGGCTGCATTTCTGTCGTCAGAAAAAAGAGCTTCTCCTGGATCAATCAGGGACTTTGCGGTGTCTCTGAGATCAGCAGGATATGCCCTTCTCTATCACCGTCTCTGCGGGACGGTTTAGGTCCAAAAGGACCGTCCAGCGGCAGAAATATCGACTGCGATCTCAGAGCTCCAAGATTGCATGTCGTGTCGGCGCGACGTCAGCGCCTCCTCCTGGAAACAGTCCACTCTGACCATGCTGCAAGATGTAGGATTGTAAATTGAAAAACAGTCTGTGAGTTAAAACCAAAGCAGCCAAGCAAAACCAACAGCTGACCACTTCACATACTGTTTTGGAATTTGTCCTGGAGAACAAATGAAATTGGATCTGAGTTCAGGACTTAACACCAGATGTATGCATGAGCTATCAGAACCCCTGCCCATCTTGTAAAGGTCCCTCTGTAGATAAGAAGCTCATAGAATATCTCTGTGGACTGTATTAACGCAAAATAAGAAACGGGAAGTAAATCCATAATTAGCTTTCCTGAAGAGCCCAACACCATAAACAGTGCCCCCCTGCCAGTGGTGATCCAGTAATCAATTCATAGCCATTGGAAGAGCAAGAAACTAAGATTCCTTAGAACAATGGCCCCAAATTTTGGGCACCAGGGACCGGTTCCGGGGAGAGAGTTTTTCCCACGGTCTGAAGGAGGTGTGGTTTGCATGCTCCCTGCATTCCATGGATGGGGTTTTGCTTGTTTGTGTGGCCCAGTTTGTGGCATGCCATGGTTGGAGACCGGCGGTTGGAGACCCTTGCCTTAGAAGATTAAAACTGGAATCTGGTGGTTCTATTTTCCTTATCCAGCATACTTTTTTCTTTTTGTTTCATAAAGCCTTTCCAAAAAAAGAGAAGAGTAGTTATAAATAAATTTAAAAGAGAACTTATTGGCAGGAAGGCAAATCAGGAGGCAATTTAATGGTTGCAAATATCAAGATAATTTTTTTCCTGTCTTCCAGAAACTGGCTTATTTCTGAAAATGGGCAAAATAAATTTTTGTTGACGATTGAACCTTCCCATATATACAATATGAAATATTGATCGTGCACTACTTGTATTCTGATCCCGCATGAATTATTAGTTAAAGTTTAGCTAAGCATGCCAGAGCCTACTCACTTAAAAAATATTGGAGCAGTTTCTCTAAATTGAACAAAACTCTAGTCTGGTTAACTTTCAACTATGCTTAGTTTGGAAGAGAAGGATTAGAAAGGATTAAATCAGCACAACACTTCTTTCTATTAGGATCTTTAGCAATTGTTCTTTGTACTCTCCTAAATAGGTTAAATTCCTGAATTAAAGACTATTAGTGGTAGGTTATTGTTGTTAAAAAAAAATGTGTGTGGGTAAGGGAGAAAAACAATGCCCACCATTTTTTAAGAAATATTTTTGCTTTGAGGGTCTCAATTTACTCCTGCAATCAACTGGGGAAGTCACATTTAATGTCACTAAAAGGGTATAGCTGAATTTATTTTTTTATTTTTCCTTTAGTGGAAGAGTTGTGGAGAGGAGAAAACAAATAGTTTGGGAGGCAAACTGCTCACATTTTTCATCTCTTCCAGTGGCTCAGAATTGTTTTGCCACATTTGAGCATCACAGTAGCCAAATGTTAGCCCTGCAATTCTTGGGTTGTTTGGGGAAGAATAAGAATAGAAATGGGGGTGTTGTCTTTCAGAAGTCTCCCAGTCATTATCCCACCTGAGACAAAAAATAATATTACCCCCAAGTGACCTATATTTTGCTGGATGTGGTTGGCACAATACTAGAAGTCACATATAGTTTAGCAATCATCTGTTACCAGTTGCTTATGCAGACAATTTTGGAGGTATTAGAAGAAAGTGGTTGCTTTATCTGATTATCTACAGCAAACTTCCAACTTACCATAAAACTTTTTTTAAAAAATGTTTTTCGTTCCAGGTAGCCTGACACATTCAGGTGCCATTTTCTCAAGCAGACATAGCCCATAATTCTACAATGCAGCATACGTTATTTTCATGATTGACAAAACAAGGTACTTGGAGCAGGAGATAAAGTTGCAATGGAGTGGTATTCTATTAGGAAGATATTTCAGCATGTGGTCACCAATGTGGTAGAAATCAGGTTCCTCATCTTGTCCTCTTATACCACTGGTGGCAGCAAAATCATGTGTATTTCTGAATAATGTCGATTTTAAAGTCCCATCAAATTCTTTCTTCCACAGCTTAAAGATAAACAAACTAACTTGTCAAATGGCTCATTACAGCAAATGTCTAGCAAGGTATCTTCAGAAGATAATATTCAGGTAAGCCCCTACCTTGTTTGGTGTATGGTTAGGGCATCAGGCTAGAAACTAGGAGATTGTGAGTTTGTTCTGCTTTAAGGGGGAAAAAACCATCTGGCTAACCTTGGCCAGTCATTCTCTCTCAGCCCTAGGGAAGAGGAAATAGCAAATCATTTCCAAATATCTTGCCAAGAAAACTGTAGAGACTAGTTCACACAGTTAGCAGGAGTCAAACAATGATTCCAAGATTTTTTTTTAAAAAAAAGGGCCCATGCAGAAAAGATTGCATTTTTCTCAATGGCATTTAATCCTAGATATAGAATTGAGGCCCAAAGCATTCTGCTTCTTGCTATCGGATTTTGCTGCACTGAAAGATTTATTTATTTGACTTATCAGATATTTAGTTTTCAGATAAAACTGGCCTTCTGGGAGTAAATCGCTTTAGCTTTATTAATGCACTTCTATGCTGCTTTTCAGTGTTCTGTCCTCCAGTAAAACTGACCTACTGCAAAGATTTGAACAATGACAGTGTGTGCAAAAGAGTCACTTTTTTTTAGAGATTTCTGTTCAGTTGCTCACCTTATTCTCACCAAAATTGTTTGTTTTCGTCCTCATTTTAAGAGCAAAGCAAATAGTTTTTTCCCTCTGCTTTCTATTTTATGTCATGTTATTGTACTTGTAGGACCAACCAGATGCTGTCTTAGATTCTTATGAAGTGTCTTCTGAGAGTGAAAAAATTAGCCGCTTCCCAAAATCTGAAATGGAAATTCAGTTTTCACCTTTGCAGCCCAATAAGATGGAAATAAAGCATCAAGGGAGTCCTTCCACTGTGACTCTTAAGGTGCCCAGGACAAGAAAAAGGAAGAGCTGCACTATGGATGAGGTATCATGTTTGGAAGAAAGCATATATTCTTATTATATTTCTTATACACTTCTGGAAATAGTACTTCTGAAAGAAATCTAAAAAGTTGATTGTTAAATCACCGAAGGATATACCATATTTTTCGGAGTATAAGACCCACCAGAGTATAAGACGCACCAAGGTTTTGAAGAGGCAAATTAAAACAAAAAGTAGGTAGGTAGATAGGGAGAGAAAGAGAGAGAAATACAGTAGGTGGGCAGGGAGAGAGAGAGAGAGGGTAGGTAGGTAGATAAAGGGATAGAGAGAGAGAGAGAAATAGAGAGAGATAGAGAAATACAGTAGGTAGGTAGGGGGAGACAGAAAGAGGGTAGGTAGGTAGGTAGGTAGAGGGATAGAGATAAATACAGAGATAGAGAGAGAAATACAGCAGATAGGTAAGGAGAGAGGGAGAGAATAGGTAGGTTGGTAGCAGGGGTGGGTTCTTGCCAGTCCAACCTCTTCTATAGAAGAGGTTCCACAAATCTACGTTGCCGTTTAGAACCGGTTCCAGCTCCCTCCCCCTGCCCGTCCGCACATCATCAAGATGAAGAGTGAGAGGAGGAATTCTGGGAGTTGAAGTCCACAAGTCTTAAAGCTGTCAAGTTTGAACACCCCTGGGGTTTTTTTCCTAAAGGGTTAGGGGTGCAAGGGTCTTGTAACTTGACAGCTTTAAGACTTGCACACTTCAATGCCAGAGTTCCTGAGCCAATATGACTGGAGGAGGAATTCTGGGAGTTGAAGTCCACAAGTCTTAAAGCTGTCACATTTGAACATCCCTGTGGTTCTTTTTCTAAAGTGTTAGGGGTGCAAGGGTCTTGTAACTTGACAGCTTTAAGACTTGCGTGCTTCAAATGCCAGAGTTTCTGAGCCAACATTTTGGTTGCTAAGCAAGATGGTTGTTAAGTGAGTTTCACCACATTTTACAAGTTGGCCACCCCCACCCAGTCACATGGCTGGCAAGCTGCTCCCACCCAGTCACATGGCCGGTAAGCCGCTCCCACAAAGCAGGCCACACCTACAGAAGAGGTTAAAATTTTTGAAACCCACCACTGATTGGTAGGTAGAGGGATAGAGAGAGAAATAGAGAGAGAAATACAGATAGGTAGGGAGGGAGAGGGAGTAGGTAGGTTGGTAGGTAGAGGGATAGAGAGAGGGAAATACGGTAGGTAGGGAGAGAGAGTAGGTAGGTAGGTACGTAGGTAGATAGAGGGGGTAGAGAGAAATACAGTACGTAGTTAGGGAGAGAGTGAGTAAGAAGGTAAAGAGAGAGAGAAATACAGTAGATAAGTAGGGAGAGAGAGAGGGTAGATAGGTAGATAGAAGGATAGAGAGAGAGAGAAATACAGTAGGGAGGGAGGGAAAGAGAGTAGGTAGGTAGATGTTTCCAGGTATATTATCCATGTGCTGGAGAAGGAAATCGCTGACAATCTGCAGCACCTAAGACTTTGTTTCTGCTGGCACTACACTTGATCAATCTAATTCTCATCAATCAGTTAAAGAGCTTTCCAAAAGAGGGAAAAAAACATTTTTGCACTTTGCAAATGTCCCAAAAATGGGCCCAGTTTTTTTTTAAAAAGGCATGAATAGCTTTGGGGGGGGGGGGGAGCTTGCAGAGTGCTCTTGAGGGGGTGGGGTGGCCAAAAACAAGCAAAGAATGGTCCATTTTTCACGAAAACCGGTCTGTTTCTTGTCAAAACAATTGCATGCAGTGGCTTATAGAGTGCTGCTGGGGGCTGGGGGGGGGGGGCAAAAAACGGCCTGTTTTTTGCTCATTTCTGCCCTTTCCAGCCCCCAGGAACTCTCTGAAAGCCTCCATAAGGGTATGCACAGCCATTTTGGTGAAGGGGGCGGTGTTTCAGGAGGCAAAAAATGCTGTATTCGATGTATAAGACGCACCCAAATTTTCAGCCTCTTTTTTGAGGAAAAAAAGGTGTGTCTTATACTCCGAAAAATACGGCAATCGCAAACCAAAGAATAAGTCTCGTTGGATACAGTAGGACACACTTTCTTTTAAATGTACATGGTTTCTTAAAGATTTGGCTAGTACAATTATATGTGATTTTTTAAAAGGAATTGGATGCATCTGGTTCTATCATTATAATCTGGGCCAGTGTTTCTCAACCTTGGCAACTTTAAGACATGTGGACTTCAACTCCCAGAATTCCCCAGCCAGCATGAGAAATTCTGGGAGTTGAAGTCTAGACGTCTTAAAGTTGCCAAGGTTGAGAAAAACTGATCTAGGTAGGCAGTTACTCTGGTACTAAAATAAGGGTACACTTTGCTTTAATTGTCACCAAGAAAATAATAGGAATGTGTCCATGGAGCCACCAGGGCTCAAGTCAAAAGAATTTTTAAAACTACCTGTACTGATATTTATATCAGTAGTAGTCTTTTTGTTTAATTTATTTGGGGAAAAACAGGTTCTAGCCTGAAAGCATGGACCCTGTTTATCACAAGTCTCAGCAGTAATGTGTTCTACATGGCTAACTGATGCCCCTGAAGTTATGATAGAATTGAAATGGCATAATGTGAGCTGTAGATGTAACTCTAATTTTCTAGGTATCTGTATATGCCTAAATCTTAGGTGAGAAACACAAGCCTGTACATCAAGCATGTCTCTTCCCCGCCCCCCCCAAAAAACCAGAAAAATCCACTCTCGGGGATCTGAATGTGTAGCTAAGATCTGACCTTGATCAGTGCCCTCAAACATTAAAACCATTTCTTAACCATCAATACTATTTTTTTTTTCAAAAATCACATTTCTAAAAGGGACGGTTTAACTTCAGGTTTGAAATTGTATATGTATACTTTGGGGTGACTGCATGGAAAAATAACGTCTTCTCAACTGTGTTTCCTTCAAAAACAAACTTAGAAATTTGGGTACTGAATCTCTTTAAGCTTACGAGGTAGATAAACCAGTACAAGTAGATAACAATACTTTAATTCAGGGGTCCCTAACCCCCCCCCAGGTCGCGGCCCACTACCAGACCATGCCCTATTTGGAACCGGGCCACGCATGCAGCAGGCCAGCACAAATGCATACAGCCCGACTTGTGTGAGTGGCGGGCTGTGCATAGAAGTCAAGGTGCGCATACATGTCCGTGTGCACTGTCCCACTGCTCGCGTGGCCTGGTTCCCATCTCGTTCCCGCAAGACAGGCCGCCAAGCCGCAGAGGTTGGGGATTGCTGCTTTAATCCTTCTTCATATTTCACCCAAATAGCATATTTATATTATAACTATTATCACAGTTGTTCTTTCATCTACTATTTCTTACCATTTCTTGTAATCAAACCTGCTTTACCAATATACAGTAAAACTTCAATTTAATGGACCATTTTGAAGAGAAAAGGATATCCATTAAGCTGAATACCCATTATATTTGAATTTTTGTATTAAATTTACTGTATTTTTCAGAATATAAGACACACCTTTTTTCCTCAAAAAAGAGGCTGAAAATCTGGGTGTGTCTTATACATTGAATACAGCATTTTTTGCCTCCCGAAACCCTGCCCGCTTCACCAAAATGGCCGTGCATAGTCTTATGGAGGCTTTCAGAGAGCTCCTGGGGGCTGGGGAGGGCAGAAATGAGCAAACAACGGGCTATTTTTTGCCCCCCCCCAGGCCCCAGCAAGACTCTATAAGCCTCCATAAGGCTATGCATGCAATTTTTTTTGACAAAAATGGGCCGTTTCTTGCTCGTCCCCCCCCCCTCCGCCCGGGAGCACTCTGCAAGCCCCCAAAAGGCTATTCATGCCTTAAAAAAAAAACAATGGGCCCGTTAACTGATTGATGAGAATTAGATTGCTCAAGTGGTGTGTCAGCAGAAACAAAGTCTTAGGTGCTGCAGATTGTCAGTGATTTCCTTCTCCAGCACATGGATAAGTACACCTGGAAACATCTACCTATCTACCTACTCTCTCTCTCCCTATCTATGTACTGTATTTCTCTCTCTCTCTCTATCCCTCTATCTACCTACCTACCTCCTCTCTCTCCCTCCCTCCCCATCTACTGTATTTCTCTTTCTCTCTCTCCCCCTCTATCTACCTACTACCTACCTACTCTCTCCTCTCTCTCTCTCTCTCTCCCTACCTATCTACTGGATCTCTCTCTCTATCCCTTTCTCTCTCTCTCTCCCTCTACCTACCAACCTAACTACTCTCTCTTTCCCTACCTATCTACTGTATTTCTCTCTCTTTCTCTCCCTCTCTATCCCTCTATCTACCTACCTACTTTTTTAAAAAAAATTGCCTCTTCAAAACCTTGGTGTGTCTTATACTCCGGTGGGCCTCATACTCCGGTGGGTCTTATACTCCGAAAAATATGGCAAGTCATGTAATTTGATGCCAATTTATAGCATTTGCTTAAATGCCTAAGTGGAAATTGATACAAATAATGTGTTTTTATAAATGATCTCTACTATTTTGGAAACCACGTTCATTGTTTAAGGGTTAAATTTTAAGCACATTTTGTTCACAGTATATCAAGTCCACTGAATTGGAATCTGTGAATTGAGGTTTTACTGTATCTGTCTTTTGATCAGAATCATTGCTAACTAACTGAAATCTGCCATTATTTATTCATAATAAATTAATTAATATTAATAGTTTTGTGAGATGGTCATAATCTTGTGGGTTTGAAAATAAATTTCACTTGAACATGTTTTATTTTACTGCTTTAATATAATAATAAAAAGAGGAAAAACCAAAATTGTATGTATGTGAATAACACACAAGATATAGAGAAACAGAGAGAAAACTTTAGCAAAATAAAAGATAATCACAACCATAATGTCTCAATTAAGTGGTAGTTTTTGAACACTGAATTGATCTTCACCACATGTATAATAAATCTATATATGGTTCCTCCCCTTGCAGGTCTTCTTTATTCCACATTAGCCTTTGGCACAAAATACAAAGGCAGGTTGGTTCCAGCTAGCAGGCACTAAAAATATATATATCAAAATTCTATTATATTCCTACCCTGCCCTACCATTCCATCCTTCCCTCCTATTTAGACTTTTTTTTCATTCATGAAGAATGTAATGAGCAATACAATATTGTGCCAATCTCTAAATTCAGTCTGAAGAACAAACTAATGCTTGTGCACGGATTGCAAGTATTCATCTTTGCTTAAGAAGTGCCTGTATATATTAGATTAAAATCCTGCCACTCTGATATACTTAGTGAAAAATCTCAGCACTCAGAATCCACATGGTGTTTAGGGAGAAATTGCTGAAGGTTCTCCCAGAGACCTGTGACTGATCCTGAGTCCTTCATTCTAAAACTGGAATGGTGTCCAATGTAATATAAAGCAAAAACCAATTTAATACAAAGCAAAACTTTTTTTTTTTTTGCAAAAAGAATAATAGACAAATGTATAAAGTGGATAAAAATGGCAGAACCGTTTAGCTTAATTTGGAAGTATGTTTTTTTTTTCATGTTCACAGATTAAACAATATGGGATTAATACAGAACAGGACAGAATTATAAATGCAGCCAAAATAAAATTGACAGTATTTCTCTTCCTTTGCTGAAATTCCTAGAGGTTATAACATCCAGAAAATCACAGATTGCTTTGTCCCTAATGGAATAATTCATGATTATTGGAAAATTGCCTTGGATTTAATTTGAATTTAAAATGAACCATAGCAAATATATAATGAGATGTAAATGCCCTCTCATGAGAGCTTGTAAGAGTTTGGCTTTTAAAAATTGTTATTTTTTTAATGTCTGTGATAACATGCTCCGTCCAATGTATGAAAAGTTTGGCAGTCTTGGTTAAAGCTGTCCCATTTCCCTCTAAAAAGAATTTAACAATCCAATATTGAGACTGTAACTCATTACTAAACACACCTTTCTCTTCCTAAGGACTCCTTGAAAAATGAAAATGAAAAGAATGTAAAATTGCCAGCTAATATGAATGTGTGGTCTGATTCCTTAAGGAGACAAGGAAAAAAGGTATAACTTTAATATAATGCTGCAGCAGTAGTTTGACACAGAATAGCTTTATTTTGATGATATAATAATTATTAGATTGCATACATTCCTGATTTGAGCAATTGTGTAAACCACTTGGTCTCCTAGGTTATCCCGTGGGAGGAGTCATTGATAGGATATTCTCAGACCCCATTTGCCTTGAGACTGAGGTTAAATTGAGGCCACTCCCCTCTGCCTCACTTCCTGGCTCACAGTTTAATCTCAGTCTTTTGGCCTAATAGGAAACTTTTTTCTTGGCTCCTGACTTTATTCAATTTGGTGTGAGAATTTTCCATCCTTACCTTCCCCACCTCCTCCCTTGTCTTCCCTGAGTGATTGTGACTGCGCTGGGCTTTGCAGGAGCGCCTCAGGCTCTAAGACTGCTTGCAGTCTCTGGGGAGCCTCCGAAGCCAGCCTCCAGGAGATCAGAAGAGGAAATGCATTTCCACCCCATCGGAGGCTGCTGGAGCTCCTCCAGGCCTCTGGGTGGCGCTGTTGAGGCAGAGCTCCTGGAGGAATCTGGCCGCGTGGTTGGCGGCTGCCATCTTGGATCCCTGCCAGCTTCCGGGAAGATGCACGTAGCCAGGGCAGCCATTAGAGCTCTGCAGACGGCCACGTGCAGAGGCACTCTCCCCGTGAACCGGGGAACCGCCTCCAGCTGCTCCTTCCAGCCTTCCACAATCGAGCCACGGATCGGTGGCATTGGGGCTACGTGCACGGAGGCACGGGGCCCTTCAGGATCGCTGGCAGCGTTCTTTTTCTTCTGTGAGGCGCAGAGGAGGCCGCAGAGAGCCTGGTGAGCCATCTGAGGAGCTGTGAGTACCTGAGGCTTTTGGGGAAGCTGTTCTTAATGGCGGATGCCACGAGGTGACGAGGGGCGGCAGCACCGGATTCCCCTGTGGATCCTGAGCCTGGCAAGGGGACTTCCAGAGGCCCCCCCCCACATCCAGAGAGAGGGTCTCGGGCAAGAGGCCCATATCTAAGTCTGCCACAGCAGGGGGCTCTCACAGCGGGCATGAGGGAGTGCTACCAGGGCTTCCTCTCCAAGAGCCAGGGACTGCATTAGCCCTTCCCCCTCCAGGTCCCGTTCTCCTCTTAGGCTCAGGCCTGAGGCTGAATCACCCGCTAGATCCCGGGGATCTTCCGGGTGGGGGTGTTTCCATGCCCCCCCCATCACTCCTGAGCACCCTGGGGTCCAAAGAGGGGAGACTTTCGGTAGGCATGTTACTGGGCTGGGAGGACCTAGGCTGGCTCCTCAATCTGCTGAGGCAGAGCTGGTTTTGGGGCCTCCCACTCTTTCCCCAGCATTTCCTGAGCTTCCAGAGAGGTTTCAGCAGATTATTGCCCAGGCAATTTTGAAGGTATTGCCACAGGCATGAGAAAAAAATCTAGATCCACTAGGAGGAGTTCTTCTCATGGGACACCGGGAGGTCATCCAAACCAACCCACAACTTCTTCTGCTCGTAAGCATAGGCAGAGTTCCCCCTCTACAGCTAGTGAGGATTCTGTGTTAGATGAAGGGGGTCAGAAGGAGGTTGGTTTCTCTGATGATGATGAACCTGTTCCGGAGGCTTCTGTGTTCACTGGTTTATTTCCCCCCTCCTAATTTGGTTCCCTTCTTCGCAAGGCTAAGACCATTGCGGAGTTGGAGGTGGCTCCCGCTGCTGGGGGCACTCCAGTTACCCCGGCTCCATGCACAAAAAAGGGGCCATTCCACAAGTCCCCAGTAGAAAAGGATGAGATCCCTACCCCCCCCCCCATGTTCATGAAGGTTCTCAAGTCCCAGTGGGCGAAGCTAATGGCCTTTCCTACCCCAGGCAGCAACGATCGCTGGTTTTATAACCTTAATCCTAGTTTCTCTCAGGCTTTACAGATTCCGACAGTGGACCCACCTGTGGCGGCTTTGGCGTCCTCCTCTCTGATGGCTGGCAACATCACCAACAACCTTAAGGCGGAAGATAGGAGAGCTGAACTGACTCTGCGCAAGAACTTCCAGGCGGCCACGTGGGCAATCAAGGCAGCGGCTGCGGCCTCCTTCTTCGATAGGTCTACCCTTCTCTGGCTGACCCAGATGCAGGAGAGGGTTCCTGCTACGGAAGTAAAGCTCATTGCGGGTGCTCACTGCGGGTGCTCAGTTCTCAGCAGATACCACATTTCATGCGGTCAACTACGCGTCCAAAGCGCTCAACACGTCGGTGATGTCCAGGAGACTGCTTTGGCTCCATAGTTGGCAGGGGGAGGCCTGGTCCAAGTGGACCTTAGCGGCAGCAGAGTATTCCGGAGACAAGCTATTTGGAGCATCCCTGGACCCACTGCTGGTGGAGGACAAGAACAAACGTAAGATCCTTCCTTCTTCTTCCAAGTGGGCAGAGCAAGGATCGATGCCCTATCAGAGGAGGCCTGCATATCGGCCTCCAGAGCAGGACTACCAGCAGCAACAGAGGTACCCTCTCCCTAGGTACCCTCGCCAAGAGGATAGGCAATATTATAGAGATAGGAATCGATACCAACAGCCCAACAAGCGGCCCTTTTGTGGGGGGGGGGCAGCCTTTCCTATCGCAGGAATAAATGATCCGGGCTCAGATCTTCCTATTGGCGGTCGCCTTGCTCACTTTGTGGACCACTGGGACCTCATCATCTCTGATGAATGGGTCCTCCACACTGTTCGTTGTGGGTTGCATTTGGAGTTTCGTTCTCACCTCCCTTCTCGTTTCCGGATCTTCTCCTCTTCCGGGAACTCGATGAAGCATGAGCTTATGCGCAAGGCCATCCAGCACCTGCTGGACATTCAGGCCGTGGAACTGGTTCCGGAGGACCAGAGAGGTTCTGGTTTCTATTCCAACCTTTTTGTAGTTCCGAAGAGTTCAGGGGGCTGGAGAGCCATTCTAGATCTAAAGTTGCTTAACTCCAGCCTGGCTTACCGGAAGTTTAAAATGGCTTCTTTGAAGTCTATCCTCGAAGAGATTGGGCTTGGGGATTTCTGGCCTCCATCGATCTTACGGAAGCCTATCTCCATATCCTGATTGCACCAGACTATAGGAGGTTCCTTGGATTTTCATATGCAGGGGTCCATTATCTGTACAGGGCCCTTACCTTTGGTCTGGCTTCGGCCCTCAGGACCTTCACTAAGGTGTTGACAGTGGTCGCGGGTTACCTCAGGTCTGTCCCGATTCGAATTCAATTTTATTTAGATGATGTCCTAGTTCAGGGGCGCAGTCCTGGGACTGCGAAGAAGGACCTTCAGTTCACCGTTAGGACTTTGCAGTCCTTGGGCTTCTCCGTAAATTTCGAGAAGAGCCATTTAGAGCCCTCTACACACTTGCAACACCTGGGGGTGGTCATTGACATGGTGGACAGTAGGGTGTACTTCTCAAAAGATCGTAGGGACAGTATCTGCCAACTGGTCCAGCAGATCTGTAGGCGCACTCTGTCCCCGTAGTGTTGCTCTCGCATTTGCTGGGGAAGTGCATCTCCTGCATAGCGATTGTCCCGTGGGCTCAACTTCACTCCAGAGAACTGCAATGGCTGCTGCTTCCGTACCAGAGGGACGGTGCCAGCGATGCGACGTTCCAGATTCCCGTTCTGCCCCAAGTCCGTCTGTTTCTGCACTGGTGGACGTCTCCCGCCATGGACAAAGAGGGCTCTATTCAGAGAGCCAGACAGGTTGGTGTTGATGACCGATGCGAGTCTCTTTGGTTGGGGGGGCACATCTCGACTCCCAGCTGGTCCAGGGACGTTGATTGGCCTCTGACTTGTGTCAAAACATCAACTGGCTGGAGCTCAGGGCGATCCACCTAGCCCTCCGTCATTTCAAGGAGAAGGTCAAGGGGAAGCACTTGCTGGTGCTGACAGACAACATCGCCGCGAAAGCCAGGCACCCATAGAGGATATTTGCAGGGCGGCAGCCTGGACTTCCCCTACGCCTTTCATTCGACATTACCGGGTGGATGCTTACTTACACTTCGGCGGAGGCTTCATTCAGTAGGCGGGTTCTGCAGAGAGTGTTAGAACCTTGGGAGGCTCAGGCTTCTGATTCCCTCCCTGGGACATCGATCGTTGGTATGTCCCATCAATGACTCCTCCCACGGGATCACCTAGGAGACTGTCAGTTGGTCTTATCTGAACTGCAGGCCTCTAGGTTCCCGTGGGAGGAATCACTTCCCATCCCAATTGGGTGCTGACGCGGGAAGTACCTGAGCGTTCTTGTTGTATTGGGTCGGGTCGGTTCTTGACTGGTTTGGTTGTTGTTCTTGCGTTCTGTTTGCTGTTCCTTACCATTCCTACCAGATTTCTCTTATACCGTTGACCTTCGATAAACTGGGAGCCAGGAAGTGAGGCAGAGGGGAGTGGCCTAAATTTAACCTCAGTCTCAAGGCAAATGGGGTATGAGAATATCCCATCAATGACTCCTCCCACGGGAACCTAGAGACCTGCAGTTCAGGTAAGACCAACTGACATTCTGTTATATTGCAGATAAAAAGGAGATAACTTGTCAAAGGACACTACCTTAGCTAACCCTAAATAGGCCAGAGTAATGGGCTGTTTCTTTTCTTCTAACAACTACCATGTTTCCCCGAAAATAAGACAGGGTCTTATTTTCTTTTGACTCCCCAAAATAAGCGCTTGGCCTTATTTTCGGGGACGTCTTATTATTATTATTTTTTTCCAAAAAAATTTATTGGTTTTTACACATACATGGGAAAAGGTATAGGGATATACAAAAAATTTTTGGCAGCTCCCATACTAGTGATAAAAACCCATCCAACACTCACAATTTTTACAATCTTAAAAACAAAATATAAAAGATAAACAGAAAACAAGGTCTTATTCTATATTGTCAACCATGTGTTCATTCATTTTCCTTATTATTTCATCTTAATATTTTTGAGATGGTGGCGAGCGTGGTCACCTCATGGCTGCTGCTGTGTTGCAATATTTTCAGGGAGGGCTTATTTTAGCACATGCGCTCAAAAGCCCGTTTGGGCTTATTATCCCGGGAAGGCGTATTTTCAAGGAAACAGGGTGATTATCTTTTTCTCCTATCCAAAGTACACATGCAAAGTGCTTTAAAGCAAGGTGAATAAAAATTGATGATTTTTTAAAAAAATAAATCATTTAAATTTTTTTAAAATCGGATTTAAAAAAATATTTTTATCATATTTATTTTAATAAAATGCTTTTAGGGTAAAAATCTATTTAAAGATAGTTTCTGTTTAAGGTACATTAATAATTTAGTTTATTCAGCATGAAATGGAGTTTTGTTATGTGGCCTGAGGCTGTCTATTCTGCAATAGTGGGACTGTTGGTGAGTCAAAGCAGGTCAGAGAAGGAGCTGCTGCAGGATAGAGATGACAGTGGCTCTTTAAAAAGCATGATTTAAGTCGAGTTGATTTAAATCAAGCCTTTTTATTAGTGATTTAAATCATGATTTGAATCGTGACTTAAATCAACTTGATTTAAATCAAATCCACCCTGCTTCAAAGTGCTTTTCATTAACCTATCAACAGCCAGTCTTCATTATCTAAGCCAGGGGTGCCCAAACTTGGGAACTTTAAGACTTGTGGACTTCAACTCCCAGAATTCCCCAGCCAGCATGGCTGGCTGGGGAATTCTGGGAGTTGAAGTCCACAAGTCTTAAAGTTCCCAAGTTTGGACTCCCCTGATCTAAGCCTTTAGCCTACTTGAACGGTCAGCCTACTTCAACTTTTATGACCTTCAGTTGTCTGGACTCTTTGGGAATTCCCTGACCAACAAAGCTGAGAATTCTGGGTCACGAAATCCAGACATCTGGAGCAGTGGTGGGTTCCTCTCCCCGTTGCTACCGGTACGCTGCTCACGGGGCCGCACATCCTGTTTGTGCATGCACTGTACACACATGCACACTCCAATGCCCCTGCAACACCCAGCTGCTTGTCAGAGCTCATGCAGGCGCCGCACACTGTGCACGCATGCGCAATTGGCCGATTACTTTAAAAACAGGTATGGAACACCAGCGGGTGGGTGGGCCAAACAAGCCACTGTAACGGTACCCTGTCAGCTGCTCCTGGCTACTACCGGTACGGCCATACCGGGCGGAACCCACCACTAATCTGGAGACTTGCTCAGATTGGGCAAAGCAGAGATAATAGCAGTAGCTGTAAACCATCTAGGCAATGTAGAGCTACTAAGGAATAAGACAAGGACTACACAAATGAACTCCAATTCTTTTAAGTAGAGATGTATTAATATATTGGAAATATGTGTGAGAACTAAGTTCAATAGCTAATGTTCAAAACATGGTAATAAATTGATGCAGGTATACTTTTTACAAAGGACAATATAATTTAGCAAATGTCTTTAGTTCCTGAATAAAATGTTTCAAATATGTTTTAATGTTTTCTATTGCTTTAGACTGCTCCTCCTAACGTCGTTCTCAGAAATAATTATTCCTTAAGAAATAAACATGCATCAAATATACAATCCACAGCCTCCCCAGGTGGAACCCTATACAAATTTGGCAATCTCTTGCAGAATTCCCCTGCAATCATACAAACTACAGGTAAGCAAAACAAAGAAGCTTATTCCATTAATGTGAGGCAATTAGGAATTATTTCCCTTGTTCCCTCTGAAAGACTGCATATTTTAAAAGAGATGGTTGATATTTAAACTACACAGCTGAAGAACTCCATTTTGGGCATCACTTGTGCTCTTGGGGTGTTTTTTAATTGCTTGTAATACTTTGCTGGAGGGACTAATTTAATTAGTTTCAGCCTCACCTCATTTAGAGACAGGTTTTAACTGGAGAGCTTCCCTTTCCTGAAGTGATTGCCTCTAGAAGCCTGTAAAGTACTTCAAGTTCAACGTGTTCTCTCTTGAGTTTGAATCAGCTGTTCCAAAATTACTGGAAACCTTCCAAACGCTGCCTTGACAATTCTGGAAGTGTCAAAGCCAGCCTTATTTTGAATTCAAAACAGTGTCATTTTGACTTTAGATTCCTCCAGAAGGTTTGAGATTCTTTGAGAGAAGGGTCTGTTTTTGAGCTTGAACAATTTTAAATCCAGAATCTTTGCATACCTCATAGAAAGGTTCTGTAAATCTTAAAAATATGGTGTGATAAATTGTTGAACTAAAAACAAGGAAGATCAGATTTCAAATTCTCACGTGGACATGACTGCTATAAAGTCACCAAGGTCACACTGTTTGTGTCATAAGTTTGCTTAGGATTGTTGGAAGAAATGACCACCTGAGTTCCAAATGGGGAGAAAGACACTGGAAACATGGAGACTGCTTAGAAAGATGGTTTAATGGTGGACAGGTTTGAGGTCCTAGGCCAAAAGGGGAGAGATGCTGAGAGTGCCTGGGTTTTATGCCCTCTCTGGGCTTTTGAATTTGAGCTTGTATTCTGATTGGTTGTCAGACTCACATGGGGCCCTGCAGGGATAGCTTTCTAGGTTGTGTTTTGAGTCCCAAGTTTGGTTGAGCCTTGCTGAGTGATGATGTCATGAAGGGCTTTGGGCAATTCCTACTATGGCTCTGTTTGAAGGAGGTAGATCTTTGTTATGTAGAATAGACTGGCCCAGGCCTTAATGGCCCATTAACAAAGGTGGCGGGGGATGAGTTTCTGCCTCTCTTTTAGGGGAAATATTCTGCCCTTTTAATATTTCCTAAAATATCTCATTTTTCTAGGAGAGGGGTGGGTGCTAACTTCCTACAGGATAAAATGAGTCAGAGAATCAAGCATATTAAAGAAAATGTGCAGGACTGCATGTAGGTAATGGAATGTACATATAATTATTTATAAAGATACGCATAAGGAAGGCAGAAAATGCAGTTGGGTGAGAGTGAACCAGTAATGCTCAACATAAAACTGTGAGGGGCAGAGTACACATACCACATATTGGCAATTTGTGGTCGCCCTCTCCCTCTCATTGCCTCCCTCCCTTGGCTGGGGAATTCTGGGAGGAGAAACCCACCTGTCATAAAGTTGCCAAAGTTGAAAAGCATTGTCTCAAAACATTGCTTTCAAGATTTTCCCCTTTGTTGAATGAATTTCAGTTGTAGGAATCATGACTTTTAAAGATGACTTCCAGGAGAAGAAAGGAAGAATTTTAATTGAGAAAAGATTAGTCTTTAAACTTTTTGATTCACTGATGGTCTAAATCAGAGTCTCTCAAGAGAACTGCATGTACTTCTAATGCAATGCTAGAGTTTCACAGAATGCAATTCAACACCCCCACCCCCACCACCCCCGGTCTAGATACAAATAGAGCAAATAAGATAGAATTGGACTGTTTTGAATTTAAAAACAAATGTTTCCTACTGTTCCCTTTCCAGCAAAGAAGCTGATGGCAACAATGAAATCTCCCAAATCTACTGATGAAGAAACTGTTAAGAAAAATGATGACAAACCCAAGAAAGCTAAGCGGAAGCTGCACTCAACCAATATTTCTACTCCCGTTGAATTTTCTGGGCCTGTGGTGAGTGATTCCACAAAGCATTTTGATCAATTCAGAGTGTACAGCCTTTTGAAAGATGGAAATTATACCTAATTGGGGGTGGGGGGGGGGAGAGACATGTTATAGAAATGATGTTATAAAAAAGCTCATGATGCTCAGAAGAAATAAGGTTAGGTCAAAGATGAGGGCAATGGCAGGAGTTACCATATTTTTGTTTGGCAAGGGGGATAAGCTTTAGGATTTTGTACTACCAGGTAGTCCTCAACTTACAACCACCATTGAGCTCAAAATTTATGTTGCTAAGCGAGACAATTGTTAAGTGAGTTTTGCTCCACCTTACAACCTATTTTGCCACAGTTGGGAAGTGAATCACTGCATTTGCTCAGGTAGTAACACAGTTGTTAAGTGAATGTGGCTACCCCATTTGCTCGTCAGAAGGCCGCAATAGGGGATCGAATGACCTCAGGACGCCACAACCGTCAGAAATACGAGTCAGTTGTCAACCATCTGAATTTTGCTCACATAACCATGGGGATGCTGCAACAGTTGTAAGTCCAAAAAATGGTCGTAAGTCAACTTTTTTCAGGCCAACTTTGAACGGTCATTAAACAAACTGTTGTAAGTCGAGGACTACCTCTATATTAAATCAATTTTACAGGTTTCTCTGAAAGAAAGGCAGAGAAATAGGTGACAGATAGATATTATAGACCAGCGATGGCGAACCTTTTTTGGCTCGCGTGCAACAAGGGGGGGAGCGCAGGGGGGGTCGTGTGCGGGCGTGCCGCACCCATAATGCAATGCGCGACGCCCCATGCGCATGCGCGCACAACGTGTGACCCCCCCCCACATTTTTACATGATTTTTTCGCCCTCCCCAGGCTCCAGAGGGTTTATAGGAGCCTGGGGAGGGCGAAAAGAGCCTCCCCCCCCCGGAGGCCCTCCGGAGGCTTCAAGGAACGTCCGGAGGCTTCCCTGAAGCCTTTGGAACGCTTAAAACAACCCTCCGGGCAAACCTGGACTACTGCAATGCCCTCTACATAGGGCTTCCCTTGGGACGCATCCGAAGACTACAGCTAGTCCAGAACGCAGCCGCGCGGGTGATTATGGGGAGCTCAAGATACTCCCACGTGACACCTCTCCTGCGCGAGCTGCACTGGCTACCTGTGGTTTTTCAGGTGCGTTTCAAGGTATTGATTACCATCTTTAAAGCGCTCCATGGCATAGGACCCAGTTACCTGCGGGATCGTATCCTCCCGCACACATCCCTACGACCAATCCGCTCTCACAGGGAGGGACTACTACTGGTGCCGTCCACTAGGCAGTGCCAGCGGGCGACGCCTAGGGGTAGGACCTTCTCTGTGATGGGCCCAACCCTCTGGAATGACCTCCCCCCCGACATTAGAACTACCACTGACTTCCGTTCCTTCCGTCAAAAATTAAAGACTCACCTGTTTCGATTAGCTGGCCTGGCACATTCTTAGTTTTTACCTCCCGGTGGATATATTTTAATGGGTAATTTTGGGTAATATTTTAACTCCTGGGTTATTAGAGTTTTTAATATACTATATTTATTATTCTATATACAGTCTTGCAACCTCCTCCACCTACGTATTTAATTATTTAACTGTTTTATGTATGTATTTTATAATGCATTTTAGTGACTGTACACCGCCCCGAGTCCCTTTCGGGAGAGGGGGCGGTCTATAAATACGAATAATAAATAAATAAATAAATAAATAAATAAACCGGAAGTGACTTCCGGTTTGCTCGGAGGGTCGTTTTAAGCGCTCCGAAGGCGTCAGGGAAGCCTCCGGACGGTCCCTGAAGCCTTCGGAACGCTTAAAACGACCCTCCGAGGAACCCGGAAGTCACTTCCGGTTTGCTCGGAGGGTTGTTTTAAGCGTTCCAAAGGCTTCAGGGAAGCCTCCGGACGGTCCCTGAAGCCTCCGGAGGGTCTCCGGAGGGGGGCGGGGGAGGCTCTTTTCGCCCTCCCCAGGCTCCTATAAAGCCTCTGGAGCCTGGGGAGGGCAAAAAATGGCTTTTAAAAAGGTGAACTCAGCTGGCCAGCGTGCGCATGCGCGCTGGCCAGCTGACAGGGCAGCACCTCGCGTGCCCTGACAAATGGCTCCGCGTGCCACCTGTGGCACAAGTGCCATAGAATCGCCATCACTGTTATAGACTATGATACTGGTATATTGTATAGAGAGACAACATAGATTTAGGATTTTGTTTTTAAATTTTTCCATTATTATTTGGCCCATCCCTGCCATCTTCTGGGAATAACTGAAACAGATGCATTTCCTATTGCATTCCATGTCTGTTCTCCTTAACTGTATCCCTCTCTTTAGTATTATTTTATGTACTTCTACTTAATTGAAGTCTGTACAGTCCAGTGGGTTTGTCCAAAGTAAATGTGCATAAGTTGAGAGGCTTAATCTTTATCCTCAACAATAGGATTTCAGCAAAATCACCATTTCCCACTTCTGTCGTGCCTTCAAAGCTGTCATTATTTTGGCTTGAATAAGATGTATTGATTATATATCAGATACTCAGTACTCCTTAAACTTACGTCCTGCCTCACTTCTCAACTGCAAGGTTAACACAAAATCATAAAGTCCTGATATGGGTCAACCCGAATGAAGCATTATATCCAACTTAAAAGTAAACAGCTTAATCATAAATGAAGCCGAGAAGAGCAAGCAAAGTTCATTAACTGTATTTGCATTTGGCTTGTTTTTATTATTTTTAGGTGAGATTAGTGATACTAATTGGTTTAGAAGCTTTATTGATCCCAATATCCAGATATGCCTTATAGCTGTGCTGGAGGAGGTCACATATGTTTCTGGTTTGCTCAAGGTACAAATAAAACAGATAATAATCACCCAATTAAATCACTGGTTAATGTTTCAGAGCAATTCAGTTATCTCAATCTTTAACTATGTTTTGTTGAAATAGGTCCTAAGCTAATTAGCTTAAAATGCTAAACCGTAACGATTGCATTTACACATGTTAAACCATAGGTCAAGTCACACTTTTAATGGGGGAACACCAAACACTCAAAGAGCCACAAAGGTCCTAACCAGAAGCCCCCTGTTCAATTGACGGGCCTTTCTTCCTCCTATTCGGATTGCCCATCATCCCTGCCCTCTCCCTCCCACGTCCCATGCGCTCATCTTTCCCCTGCTGTCTACGGTCCTGGCACTTTGCCCCAAATCCATCAGGCGCTTCCCCATTGGTCCACTGGAGGGTGAATGTCATGGCTGGCTTTCCAGAGGAAGCTGCGAAGGAACTGACATCACAAACAATTGCCGCTCTAGGACACCGCACTTGCTCTCCTTAACGGCACAAGCTCTCCCTTTTCCCTCCCATGACATCACAAGCAATTGTCACTCTAGGACGCCGCACTCACTCTCCTTAACGCCCAGGTGTTACAGAGTTATGCAGGAACACACACACACACACACACACACTCCCAGGATGTATTACCAGAGGTAAGTCATCCGTGTATCAAGTTTAATTGAACATCATGCAGTTATTTGGGCACCAGAGTTACTTGATCGCTGGCCTCTCTAACTTGAAACCTCTTGTAAACCTGGGAGGTTCAGCTTCTTCTTTATTGTTCCGAGAAAGAATTTGCTCTGATTCTCACACTTTGACCAAGTAGTATCTGCGTACCTGATTGGTTAGAAAACTTTTTTAATTATTATTTTTTTTTAGATCTTTGAGGATCAAAAGGAAACCGATCATGAAATCATCAAACGACGGCTTCGAATGAAAAAAAAATAGCAATATTCTTTTCATGGATAGTCATGTATAGAATTGTTTTATATATCTTATCAATGCTGTAACTGCTACTTTTCAAAATTTTGGTGTAGATTTTGTTGATATTGCTGTACAAATGAGCGAAGGGAAATTAAAATATGTTGAAGAGCCCATGGTCTTTTTTTTTAAAATATGTAGTCTCTTCAAAAGCCATATTACACAAGGCTCAATCTCCTATTTTAACTGTATGGTATAACGATTAAGACATTGGAGTAGAACTGGGATGAATCTGACTTTAGTCCATTCTCAATTACAAAGAGAGCTAGTTTAGTGTAGTGATTTAGAAACCAGGAATTCTAGCCCTGTTTTAGACACAAAGCCAGCTGGGTGACCTCAGACCAGTCAATCCCTCTCAGCCATAAGAAGGAGGCATTTAGAAATCACCCCTGAAAAACCTTCCCCCCAAAAAACTGCAGGGATTCAAAAACTGACTCAGATACATATACACACGCAATCACAAAAGCTTACTGGATAATGCTGGGCAGGTCACTCTGTCTTAGTCCAGCCCTGGGGTCGGCAACCTTAAACACTGAAAGAGCCACAAATGTCCTAACCGGAAGCCCCCCATTCAATTCTGAAGCCGACCAGAAGTCCGGTTCCTCCACCATAGAGTCTCCTCCTAGCATGGTGTCATTTTTCCTCTACTTGTCCTAACCAAAAGCCCTATCAACTGTGGAGCCAACCGGCGACAGGAAGCCGCAGCAGAGATGAAAGAGCCACATGCAGCTCCGGAGCCGCAGTTTGCTGACCCCTGGTCCTGCCTATCTCACAGAGATATTGTAAGAAAGATAGAAGGAGGAAATGCTCTATATGCTACCATATTACGGTATTACTGTAAACTCCTGAATAAAAAGCAGAAGGTAAATCAAATAAATAAATGCTCCCAAATATTCCTCGGTTGTGGAACTTAGCATCTTCATGACCTTGGCTTGGAAAGATTTTTAAAACAAGCCATGTTTCTAGACTTTGAGTTGTTAAACTTGACAATAGGTCCTGGGGGAACTACTGTTAACATTCTGGTCATTATAAGGCCCTGGGCCTTTACAGGCACTCCTGGACTTAAAACCTCAACTGAGCCCAAAATTTCTGTTGTTGCTAAGTGAAAAAGTTGCTAAGTGAGTCTTGTCCCATTTTTTGACCTTTCTTGCTGCAGTTGCAAGATGAATCTCTGCAGTTGTTAAGTTAATGACACGAAGGTCGCAAAAGGCGATCATATAACCCCTGGACACTGCAACCGTCATAAATATGAGGCAGTTGCCAGGTGTCCACATTTTGATTACGTGACCATGGGAGTGCTGCAATGGTCATAAGGGTGAAAAATGGCCACAACTCACTTTTCTCCCAAGTTGGTGGAGACAGCGGTCATGCATGGATTAACTCAGTCAGTAACCAATAGAACTGAGTCTACCAAAGTGATGTCATCGTCTCTGAGGAGCATGCTCCCGCTTTTTTAGACTCAGTTCGATTGGAACTGGCTGTGCTAATCGCTTTCTACTTCAAACAATTCTGAATAATTGACTATTTTAATTGGTTTTTTTCTCAAAACGACTAACAAAATTACTTCATCTAAATTGATTTCGGATTAAGCTTCGGCTGAAGCTCGAAACTACTCTCAATAGCCTCCTGAGGCTGGAGAGTATTGCCTCGCCTCAGCGAGGCTTGCCTTGTATTGCCTTCGGGTTTTAAGACTTCCTGGAGCAGCAGCGGTACTGTCTGCAGTTTGCTCCTCAGCGAGGAAACGCAAGGCCTCTGCCTTGCCGCCTGCTCTGCTCACTGCTGCTGCCGCCGCCGCCAGGAGCCTCCAAAAGCTGCAGAGCTCATAAAAGCCACGTGGAGCCACCTCGCAGCTGGAAAACGCCACTGCTGCCGCCACGCCTCGCCATCAACGCTCCGGCCACCGCTGCCATTCCGCGGCTTCGCCCTTGGCCCCACAGCCTTGCCGCAGGGCCTTCAGTGCCCACACTTGCATCGCGGCCTCGGCTACCTGGTGGCGCTAGCCCATAGGCTCTTTAGCCTCAGTGGCCATTTTGTTTGGGCGCGAAAATTGTCCAGTGGCCATTTTGAAGAGCAAGAAACTGTGAGTACTGGCTATGGCCTCCTCTCCTATCCCTGGGCCTCAACTGCCTCCAGTCTCCGTGAATCCAGCCCCCACCACCGAGTCCCCTGCTCCTAGGGGCCGAAGGCGCAGGCCTGCTCCAGAGGAGACCATTGAGCCCTCTCCCAAGGATCCAAGACCTAACCAGGGGGGCGTGGAGGATCCTCGTGAGGAGGACAGGGCCTCACAGGCCCCGGCTAAGAAGGACAGGTCCAAGACTAAGCACACTGAGCCTTGCATTTTTCGGGCCCAGATGCCTGTCCATTCAAGCCCTCCTCCTGACATCATCTGATTCGGAGGATGACATCTCCCCTGCTGCCTCAATCCTGCAGCCCGAGGATGCTAGGGGCACAGAGGCTTTGGCCAACAGTGGGGATGATTCAGATTGTGGCAGGAGCATTACCCCTGATGAGGATCCCCTCTACCAGGAAGATATTTCTCTCCCCCACACACACACACCATCGCCGCTCTTACTCGCCAGGCATGGCTGATATGATCTCTGAGGCCATTGAATGTGGTATTGTGGCTGGCCTTAAACGCAGGTCCTCAAATCACTCTGCTTCTCGCAGGTCTGCTTCTTCCTCTAGCTCCAGACACAGGGATGGTGATCTCTCGGCTTCTTCGTCGAACGACCTACCCGGCACCTCCAACCAACAGTCGGTCTCGGGGAGAGGATCGCCCGACAAGAGACTCAGATCTATCAGAGGATGAGGGTCTTCCCCCCGATCCACCTCCCTTTGTCGGTTTGTTTAAACCTGCTGTTTTTCACTCTCTCCTTTTTAAGGCCAGAAATATCGCAGGCATTCCTTCTCCTAGGACGACTCAGACTGCGGAAGCAGACAAGGTTGACACCACCGATCCGCTCTTCACCCAGCCTACAATGGAGAAGGAGGTGATTCCATCACCACGGTTCTTCATAGATGTTGTCCAGAATCAATGGGCATCTCCAGGTACCGCACCCCTCCCCAATGCCTCGGATAAGCGCCTGTACAATGTCTCTCCTGACCTCGCCAAGGCTTTGGAGGTACCTTCTATTGACTTACCTATCATTGCCCTTTCCTCTCCCAACGCAGCCTCAGCAGCTCCTGAGGAAACGCTGCGACCTGAGGACAAGAGAATAGAACAAACTCTGGTTAAAGGCCATCAGGCCTCAGCTTGGTCTGTTAGAGCGGGCACCTCTGCTTCCTTCTTTAGTTGCTCTGCTCCTGTGGCTGAGACAACATCAAGCTCGCCTTCCAGCCAGGGATTCTAGAGCTTGCAGGTACATTAACAAAATTAAGGTGGCCCTAGAATACACAGCAGATGCCTCCTTGGATGTGGCCCGGTTTGCTTCCAAAGCCATTGCATCTTCCATCTCTACCCGCCGGCTTCTCTGGCTAAAACAGTGGCAGACCGAAGCGCGGCCAAGTGGAGACTTGCTTCCTCTCCTTACTCTTCATCACTTCTCTTTGGTCCTCCATTAGAGCCCCTTCTGGTAGAGTCCAAGGATAAAAGGAAGGTCCTTCAACCGGCCACTAAAAAGCAGGAAGGTTGGAGCCAATCCTTTTACCGCAGACAGCCCTTTCATGGCCAGGATGGGGGTGCTTCCACCTCCCGTCCGCAACGACAGGCCCCTCCCAGATAGACCCCCTCCTTCTCCAATAGATCAGGCAGGAACAACCAGAGATTCCAGCCCAGAAAGCCTTTCAGGGACAATTCCAACCATTCCTTTAAGAGGCAGAAGTGACTGCCCGGAGAATCTCCCAATAGGAGGATGTCTGGCTGCCTTCGCGGATCGTTGGGACGACATCACCAATGACGCGTGGGTCAGGTCCACAATCAGATTCGGCCTTCTTCTAGATTTGCGCTCCAGCCCTCCGAACCACTTTGTCGCGTGCCCAATCTCCAGGGACCCTCAAAAAAGGCTCCTGGTAGAGCAGGCCGTTCTCCATCTGCTCCACATTCGGGCCATTCAACCTGTGCCTTCAGGCCAGGAACGGCGGGGGTTTTACTCTTTATCGTGCCAAAGTCTTCGGGGGGCTGGAGGGCCATCCTCGATCTAAAATTTCTAAATCAATTCATCAGGTACAGGAGATTCAAAATGCACTCTCTCCTTTCAATTCTGGAGAGTGTTCGCAGACACAATCTCCTAACATCAGTGGATCTCACGGAGGCCTACCTCCACGTGCCCATACACAGGCATCACAGACGTTTTCTCTGCTTCGTACATCCGGGCCACCACTTCCAATATCAGGCCCTTCCCTTCGGGCTGTCCTCAGCCCCGAGGGTTTTCACGAAGGTTCTTTCAGTCGTAGCCGCCCATCTGCGGGCCATGCCCATCCGGATATTCTGCTACCTGGACGACATCCTTTTGTTGTCCAGATCTCGCCCTCAGGGACCTCCAGGACACCCTTCAGGTGTTTCAAGACGTGGGGTTCTCCAACAATCAGGAGAAAAGTCACTTCGTCTCCACGTCTCGCCTGGTGCACCTGGCAGCCCTCATAGACTCCTCTCAAGGTAAAGTCTTCCTCTCTCAGGACCGCCAGAGCAGTCTCAGGGAGTTAGCCAAGGAGGTACGAGGGAGACAATGGGTCCCTCTTCTTCAGCTGTCTCAACTGCTGGGGAAGAAGGTCTCCTGCTTCTCCATCGTCCCTTGGGCACGGCTTCACAGCCGCTGCCTCCAGTGGTTTCTTCTGCCATTCCAGAAGACTAACAGCAGCTGTTCCCTAGTGAAAGTCAGCCTGACTCAGAGGTTCAGCGCTCTCTGGATTGGTGGATCTCCCCGGCCATAGCTCAGGGATCTCTTGTCAGGGAACCTCCGCGTCTCGTGGTAACGACGGACGCGAGTCTAAGGGTTGGGGAGCTCACCTGTGGAATCAAGTAGCCCAGGGTCTTTGGACCAACTCCGACTTATCCCACAGTATGAATTGGCTGGAGTTAAAGGCCATCCACCTGGCCCTCCTCCATTTCCAGAACTCCCTTCACAACACCCACGTGCTGATCCGGACGGACAACACTACGGCCAAGGCGCATGTCAACCGCCGGGGGGGACAAGAGCGGTGTCTCTCATGGAGTGTGCCTTTCACCTAGGGACTTGGGCAGAAGCCAACCTTCTCTCCCTACACACCGAGCACATCTCGGGGTCAGACAACACCACAGCAAACTGGCTGAGCTGCACAATGATCGACCCAGCAGAGTGGAGCCTGAATCGCCGCATATTTCTTCAGCTGTCATCCAGGTACGGGACTCCAATCCTGGATCTCTTTACAGCTGCATCCAACCACCAGCTGCCCAGGTACCTGTCTCGATACAGGACACCAGGCGCGGAAGGGACGGACGCCCTAAGGTGCAGGTGGCCTCGCTGTCTCCTGTACGCATTCCCTCCCTTCCCCCTGATTCAGAGGGTAATTCGGAAGGTGATAGAGGAAGAGGCCGAGCTCACCTAATCGCACTCAATTGGCCACACCGACCATGGTATTCAGACCTGATCTATTTGTCTGTGGAACCTCAGTGGCTTCTACCAATGATTCCGGCCCTCCTTAATCAGGGCTCCCTCCACCACCCTGACCTGCGCTGGCTACACCTAACCGCTTGGAGGCTGAGCGGGCGGTCCTGAGGGCGGATAATCTTTCCGAGATTGTAATCAATACCATTCAGGCCTCCCGCCGTCCAGCTACGAATAGGATCTACGAATCTACATGGCAGACCTCTGTAGCTTGGTGCCGGGCCCAAGGAGTAGATCCTCTGAAGGCGTCAGTATCCCAACTTCTGGACTTTCTGCAGCAGGGTCTTGATAAGGGACTTTCCCCGAACACTTTACGGTGGCAGGTATCGGCTCTCTCTTCTATCTCTTCATTGTGATGAACCCCTCTCATTGCACCCTCACGTCTGCAGATTCATTAAAGGGGCATCCAATCTCTACCCCCCTGTCATTCACCGTTTTCCCTCCTGGGATCTGACCAAAGCCCTGGACTTCCTTACTGACCCGCCCTTTGAACCTCTCAGGTCGGCAACCTTACATCACCTCACACTTGACGGCCTTTTTGGTGGCCATAACAACGGCATGGAAGGTTTCAGAGCTGGCGGTCCTTTCTATCCGATCGGCCTTGTGTGTATTTCACCCAGACCGAGTGGTACTTCACATCGATCCAACCTTTGTCCCGAAAGTGAACTCAGCATTCCATCACTCACTAGACCTCACTCTTCCAAATTTCTGCCCTGCTCCATCTCACAGGCTGGAGCACAAATGGCACAAACTAGATGTCAAGCGGGCGTTAAAAGTCTACATCGCCAAGACGGCGGTCTTCAGATGCAGCAAAGCCCTCTTCGTATCCTTCCACCCTACCAACAAGGGGCTGAAAGCTTCTCCATCCATGATTGGAGGATGGATCAGGTCTGCCATTGCTCAAGCTTACAGCATGCACCATCTCACTCCTCCACCTAACATTACGGCTCACTCCATGCGAAGCGCGGCTACATCAGAGGCGTGGGCACGGCAGGCCTCAGTGGAAGAAATCTGCAAGGCAGCTACCTGGTCTACTCCTAATTCGGTTATACGACATTACAAGGTGGACAGATATGCATCGGCCAGTCTCATGCCCTCCCGGGGACACGCCAGCTTTGGTACGTCACATGCATGACCGCTGTCTCCACCAACTTGGAAGAATGGGGCGTTGGTTCTTACCTGATACGCCCCTTCTCCGAGTAGGTGGAGACAGCGGTCATCCCCACCCTTACGGTCCTGGCCTACCTCACAGGGAGGATCTGGGAGCATGTTGTGTAGTCACTGAAAGGAAAGCGATTGTTCACAGCACAGCAGTCTACTTATTTCCTTAGTCAAGAAAAGCGAGAGCATGCTCCTCAGGGACAATGACATCACTTTGGTAGACTCAGTTCTATTGGTTACTGACTGAATTAACCCATGCATGACCGCTGTCTCCACCTGCCCGGAGAAGAGGCATATCAGGTAAGAACCAACGCCCCATTTTCAGTGCCATTGTAACTTAAAACGGTCACTAAAAGAACTTGTAAGTCAAGGACTATCTGTAATTCAACAACTCTATGGTTGAAGCAGTGGCGAAATCTAACTTTTTCTCAATAAGGTGGGGATACCAGAGACCAGTGGCAATAATATTTCAATATTTTATCAGAATAACAGAATAATAGAGCTGGAAGGGACCCCTGAGGTCTTCTAGTCCAATGCTATATCGTTTCAGACAAATGATTCTCCAATCTCTTCTTAAAAACTTCCAGTGTTGGAGCACTCACAATTTCTGGAGGCAAATCGTTTAATTGATCAATTGTTCTGTTATGAAATTTCTCCTTAGTTCTAGGTTGCTTCTCTCCTTAAATTAGTTTCCATCCATTGGTTCTTGTCCTGATTTCTTGTCAACCAATAAGACTTGGATGTCGAGTTGGTTGCTATGCTATCCCTTTTTGCCCTATTCTTGCTTGCTCTTTCAATTCTGCTTATGCATACATTTAAAATAATGCATTTTGTCTTTCTATAAAGAGGGAAATTAATCAGCATTGAATAATAGCTTGGAAAATAATTAGTATTAGATAATTAACAGTTCCAAGTTTGAGCTAGTTGGGTCTATGCACAGTTAACTGTTAGACTGAGCTGGTGGCCCCGCTTCATTCTGAGCTCTAACTCAAGCAATAGTTCATCAAATAAGATCTGATATGTTTGCTTCTGGAATTGAATTTGCGACTAACTGATTTTTGTCTGGGTCTCTCTGGTTTAGTTTGAATTAGGAGATAAAGAAACCTCCACTAGATGGCACTTCAGCACCTTTTTAAAATTAAAAGTAAAAAGAACCCCATTCTGAAATGTCTGACAAGAGTTTTTAGGTTGCAGAAAGAGGGGGGGAATGTTTATTTGGACTAAAACACAATGCAGTACAGCCAAACAGGTAACCGTTGAGGCCTTAGTCACCACCTAGCACATCTACTTTGGGCATTAAATGGTGTGTGACATACTCTTTAAAATATTCTCCAGGTTGAGCTTCTGAAAATAATAATGGATGTTCAGTTGCTGGGGACGGGGGGGGGGGGGGGGAGAGGGATGGGGGGGAGAGGAGCAGGGGTGGGACACACAAAAGAAAACCCCTCCTGTTCAAGAGCAAAAATAAGCCTTCGCCTTGGGAGTGCTATTTTATTGTTTTGAAGTAACGTTTCTTTTTTAAAAGGAAGTTGCCGGTAGAGGGTGTGTGTGCTTTGAGAGCTGGTCATGTCTGGCTAATTTGTAAGAGGATTGGAGGTCTTAAATCTAGATAGCAATGCATTAAAAGACAAATGTGTCCTCAGGGACATAAATCTGCAGTGGCTGGGCTCCCCATTTCCCTCAGCCATAATGCAGTTGATTCAATTGTAGGCATAACGTGTTGTGTGAACGCAGCCATTGAGGCTAATAAACCATGGTGTTTGAAATTAGGCAGTGTCTAGGGCCTAGGCACATAAAGGATAAACAGAAGAGCCCTCTCAGATGATAGGATTCATGGTAGGGCTTGTTTTTTAAATGAGTTGGCTCCCAGGTGGAGTGAGAGACTTTTAAAGGGGAGGGCCTGGAGGAAGGAAGAAAAGAAAGAATAGAAATCACCCACTTTTTTCCTCTGTTCACATTTCCTCCTTATTCCTTTGTCACTGATATTTTAAGAAGCCTTGACACTATGTTTTAATAGAGAATGTTGAATAATTGTTTTCAAACAATGGTCGAGATTCTAAGGCGCTTAGATAATAACAGAAATGTGGATCCTTATTCATAAAGGAGATAGAAATCACATTTTAGGTAGAGAAAAGAAAAGAGTTTCTATTTAGAAATCCGTGGTTGATTGTGGTCAGAGCTCCTTATCTACCATCTCTTGTGAGCTCCTTATCTACCATCTCTTTATATTTTTGCCAAGATATATAAATCTTTGGTACTTTATAAGCAGCTTGATGTTCAAGGGACTGTAAACCAGTGGTGGGTTGCAGGTGGTACGCCCCAGTATGGGCATACCGGAGCCTGCCCGGAGCACTGGGTACCGTTCCAGTACGGGGCTCCGGAGGGCCCACCCACCTGCCCGAGGTCCTTACCTGTGCTTTAAGCTTTTGGTGCATACAGCGCCTGCGCGACGCTCTGCCGAGCAGCTGGAACGTCGCAGAGTCTTGCAGAGGTGTCGCAGGCAGATACAATGTTGCGCGCATCCATGTGGGTGACGCCGAGCCTGTTCCAACACTGTACCGGTTGAACAGGATCCAGAACCCACCATTGGTGCAAACATATTTACATTAGATTCGTTTAACTGAAAGGCTTTCCAGAACTGGAGAAAGTCTTGTTGGTTGCTTTGTTTCCAATTAAGATTGTAACTAAATTCAGGCTCTGTGGCTTTTTTTCCTGGCTATGCTGTCTTTGGATCTGACCTTTGGATGTGTGATCCTTTCTAAAGATGCTATCAAATTTGTCTGTTTTAATGTGCCAGAAGGGGAAGATGACTAAAGCTACCGTATTTAATAATTCAGTTGAAATTAAATTAAATTTAAAATTTAAAAAATCTCATTTACTCTGCCATAAAGAACAAAGGTAGCCCTTACTCCTTATTTTGGGGTGATGAAGCACTCCAAAGCACATCCCTTCAATTGAACTTAAATTGGTCTAATAAAACTACATCCTTTTTTAGATGAAAGGCTGCTTTCATCCTTTACTTGGCATGCTATCCAAAGAGGAAAAGAAAAATTGCATTCTCTAGCAGAGGGAGCAGGACCAAGCTAACCTTGGCTAATCTTGAAAAAGTGGAGCTGAGTTAGGTGTGGTTATTGCTTGGAAAACAGACCACTAGGAAATCTACAGCCTAGAAAATATTCAAGAAAAAGGCTGTAGCAAATTATTTCTGGATTGTTACCAAGAAAAAACAACTAGTGCCATTGGGAAGGATTTTTTTCTGTTGTATTTTATTTGCATTGCCTGATTGTTTTTACTGTATGTCACCCAGAGTTATAGTAAAGTTGAGCGGTCTTATCAATTTCTAAAAGCAAGCAAATATAGTCCTCGGGAACTGACCTTAACTCAAGGAAGAGTTTGTTTACTTGGTTTTAATATAGATTTGTTATTTTCATATGGCAGCACAGCTCTTTTCGCTTATGGGGTTTCTAAAATATGTCGTTATAGGAACAAAGACATTTGGCTTAATTTCAACATTCAAACATTGAAACTTAGCCAAGAAAGTAGAACGAGTGGTTTACATTTTAAATGTTACTCTTAGTTGCGAATGATCATATTTATAGTCATTTAGCTAAAAATGTACAACTCACGGCATTTGTGTAAACTAGGCATAGGCAGCATGGTGCTAGTGAGCAAGTTCGTGCCTGGAGCCGTTTTTATTGGTGCCCAGTAGTCTCTTTGCGCCACTTGACTTTAATGCTTGTTTAGATTCTTTTAATTAAAAATAGTAATAACTGGGAAGGTAGCAAAGCAAAGCACCAGTCTCTAGAAGAATATTTAATTACAAGAATGGCACAGGCTCTACAGCTATAACAATCACAACACCCCCACCCCCCATGCGGTACAAACACACTGTCATGTTCCGAAGGGTTAAGGAAAACAGCCAAACACAGAGACGGTTTGAAAATGCAGCTTATCTTCCTCTAGCACGAACGGACCAACAAAGTACTAAGGCAATGAATAACTGACATCCGGTGCTCCTCACTACCTTTTATACTTTAATTGGTATTTAGGCATCACCCCACCCCCACGCGTGCACACACCCATCACTTCGTGACCCAGAGTGAAAACCACCCGGCAATCAGTCATGGATTGTTCTGAGTCAGTTATCAGTTATGGAATGTTCTCAGTGGAAACCACATGGCAGTCAGTCATGAAGAGTTATGGAGAATTCTCAGCTGGATTGCTTGTGGAGGCAGTTCTCTCTCCCCCCACCCTCCACCCCCACCCCCCAGAATGGCAGTTCCGGGCCTGTGGGCACGCTGGAGCTAAGACACACTGAAGTAACACAGTGCATATAAATAGGAGCAGAGGAATAACATGATTGGTTGAGCAACTTATGAATCCTCTCACTTACTCATCATAAAAAACTGTCTGAAATCAAGGAAGGAAGGAAGGAAGGAAGGAAGGAATCCCATAGTTTTAACTTGGTGTTGGAATAGAAGCTTGTAAAAGAATAATAATACTGATACTTCCAGAAACGTTCTACATTGGAGAAGGCTGCCCAGATTCCAAATATGGTGGCATCTAGAACAGGACTTCAAGTGGTTATCTCAATAAATGGTCAGTGTCTCGCGTGCGAAGATACATCTTCAGATGGTCTAGTTTTAAGGCATTAATAATACTTTGAATTACATTTTTTTTTAAAAAAGGAAGCTGAAGATATTTTAAGCACTTGAATGCTAACAAACAAGGGACAATACTCTGCTGACTAATCTGGTCACCATAGTCTAAGATTATTGAAATTTCCTGTCTTATTTTTTTAAAGTTTGTCAAAAGATGGCCAAACTAGCTTCCTTTTCTGCAGAAGATGAGGACCTGATCCATAAATGTTTATGTATATATTTAAAAATATGTGTCTAACCTTAGATTACAAGGAACTAACGATAAATATTTGAGGAACGCTAGCATTTCTTACCATGGATAAACACATGTCTGAAATATCACCATGTTGTGAAATTGGTTCCTACTATGTTTGACTCCAATTAAGAACAGGATAAATACTGTGTGCACATATGGACCCCCTATTTCCAGCAGCTAAATCTTTTCTAGGTAAGATGGAAGGATATGTGCCAACACACTTCCTACAAACACAACCAGTGATGAATCCAACTTGGGAAAAGCATTCAATGGATCCTCTTACACCAGTATTTTTTCAAACTTGGCAACTTTAAGATGTGTGAACTTCAACTCCCAGCACAACCTAAAGTTGCCAGGTTTGAAAAACACCGACTTATCCTGAAACGCTTGAACTAATTACACACCCTACCATGTGCTTATAAAAGTAAACAAGCAGCAACACTTGAAATAAAATATAGCCAAGAACCTAAACATCTCCAGGTGTATTTCTAAGTTTCATGCCAGCAGCTGTCAGTTTGTCAAGTCCCATGCAACAGACAAGTCAAGGAAGTGAGAATTGTAGAGATTTCAATTCTTGTATGTTTAATGCTTGCCTTAGGACAGGGGTGTCAAACTCAATGCTCGTGGGCCAGATCTGGCCCGCAGGGTACTTAGATCTGGCCTGCGGGGCCGCCCTGTTCATGACGCCCTGTTTAGTGTCATGAATTACTTATAAACTAATAAAGTATGTAAGTCCTTTTAATAAACTAATAAAGGCAGGATAAAAATCAAATAAACAAAATGTCCCAGGAGTTTCCACTAGCTTCAGTGACTGATAGGAGCAGTAGAATAAGCTCAATGTCAGGGAGATGAGGTCAATTTTTTGATCAGGTACTAAGAAGAAGACATGCTTCAGATTTCATACAAACACTGCAGCTCACTGCTATTCATTAGAGCAGCCCAACTTTTTTCAGGCTGATCCACAAGGCAAGGTTTATTCATTTCATTATTTATTATTCAAATGTATCCAGTCACCCACTTCATATATATAACTCTGGCTAGCCTTTCACTGAGAAATATGTAAAGTCTGGGATTACTAATTTTGTTCCTATTACCGTATTTTTCAGAGTATAAGACACTACTTTTTCCCTCAAAGAGGGTGAAAATCTGGGTGTGTCTTATACACTGAATACAGCATTTTCTGGCCTCCTGAAACCCCACCCGCTTTGCAAAAATGGCTGTGCATAGCCTTTAGGAGGCTTTCAGAGTGCTCCTGCGGGCTGGGGAGGGCAAAAATGAGTGAAAAATGGACCATTTTTTTCTCGTTTTTGCCCCCCCCCCCCAGCTCCCAGGAGCAATCTATAAGCCTCCTAAAGTCTATGCATACCCTTTTTTTTGATGAAAAACGGGCCATTTTGGGGAGGTCTGCAGAGTGCAAAAGCTTTTTTTAAAATTTGCTTCTTCAAAATCTTGGTGCGTTTTATACTCCGAAAAATATGCTGAGTAAGGAATAGGACGGAAAAAATGATGGAAAAATGCAGGAACTATTATCTAGGCAAAAGGAGTTGAAACATTCTCAGTCCAGAGCATCAAGGCTGCATTTGGCAGTGTGGTTCAGGCAGATACTCCACTAATTCACTGGATTATAAGAAAGACGATGAAGATTGTACATCAAATCTGCAAGCTCACTAGGAGGAAATCAACTCCTGAGGAAGACTACAACTATTTTTTACTGAGATGGTCTATAATAAGATAACCTTGCAAGTCTGAGGGTGGTTCCTGCATATTTTCATCAAGGTTATCTGCTGTACTCTCCATTCTGTCAAGTAGCAGAAGTAGCACTTAGCAATATTTATCAGCCCGTATCTACCTTGGTGTTCCAAATATTCTGAGCTAAACTGTAGTTTACATATCTAACGGTTGGCTTCCCTCAGGACTCTAAGTCAAAACCCAAACCAAGACCATGTTATATGCCTGGGATGGCGAAGCTATGGTACGCGAACGTCTCTGCGGGCATGCAAGCTGTCACTCAGCTCAGCTCCACCGCACATACCTGCATGCCACCCACTGGCCAGCTGATTTTTGGTACTCTGCTCCGCATGCAGGAGATATGCATGCATGCATGCGTGGGGGGGGGATCGTGTGTGTATGCATGGGGTGTGGGGGGAGGCTGTGCCCTGTTTTTGGTCCCAGGAGGCTTCAGGGAGGCCTGCTAGGCCCAAAACAGGATGTGTGTGGGGGGACGCGTGCATTTGTGGGGCGGCAGGGGAAAGCGGGGGGGGGTGTCACACATGCAGGCACAGGGGGGAAGGGCCCATGGGAGGGTGTCACACATGTATTGCATTATGGGTGTGGGCATGCGCACACACTCGTACGCACACACTTTCAGTACGCAAGGACAAAAAGTTTAGCCAACACTGTTATGTGCTTTAAATTTGGGGAAAAGAGAAATCAAATGGAGCCATTCTATATTAGCAGCATGTCATCATTCAACAAAAGGCAGTCAGTTCCTTGCCTCTCCTGCTAGCAAATTAAAGTGAATTGATACAAGGGCCTTGTAAGAACGTTTGTGCTATAATAGAATTCTCTGAAGTGAATTTTCTTTTTTTACTACTCCGGAGGGGAAAATAACCAATTGAAACTTTGAAGGAGCAAGGACGGACTTCACAGATTTTTAAGTAAAGACAAACATTTCTTCTGGAATTACAGTACATGTTAGGGAGCAGAGTCCCTTGTTGCAATAGCAATGCCACAGACAGCAGTACTTATGTCTCATAATAGCCATTGAGGAAGATTTGTCTCTGCACTTAAAGGGCATGTTATTCGGTTTCAATGTTTCTGCTATTCTTAAAAAGCAAAATTTGCCCCCCATTTACAGTTAAAAAATATCATAGCCAACTTTTTTTTAAAAAAACTCTGGTTGCATGTTTTATTTAGTCCCAAAGGTGCTTTTTCTTCTTCTTCAAAAGGCAGCTGGACTTGTTTTTCCTGAGGGTGGGGTTAAACATGTCAACAGTTGGGAATCTTTGCACTTCCACAAGAGACCTAACTCAAATCACCTGTGAATTCTCTTGAACCTTACCTAGTACCAGTTTAGCTTTGACCATTAGTTGAGCAGATTCTTGTGTATAGGTAACAATAATAAACTCTCCTGTGCCTTGAACTCAATGAATGTTTCTGGTTATTTGCACCTGATAGATGATGAGCTGCTAATCTTACACCAGTTGGCCATTTCAGGCAGCGCAGATCCATCCTCTCCCTGGGTACACCTCTCCCAAGGCCCACTATTCCTTCTAGCTTGCCCTATAGCTGATGGGAGGCAGGGGTGAGGCTTTTTATTAAAGAGGGGGGAAATCAGATCTCTGGAGGTATCATTCTTCAGGTTACAGTGACAAACAAGATTGGCAGCAGGGACAGGAAGTGTTATTATGTTGATGTTTTTTTGACAGCCTTTGTGGGAAAAGGTGAATGACTGATTGCACACTAGCCATTGTCTTATTATCATATTATCACCGAAAAGGAAATTCCCATTTCTCTGACACAGATCCATCCATGCTTCTTAAGTGAGATTGGAATAAAATGGGAATTCTGGGAGCGAATAGCTTTTCTCCCTGTTAAAAAGGATTCTCCTTATTCTGCTATTTGATTGTTTTCTGTAACTTTAGACCAGGGGTCAGCAACCTGCAGCTCTGGAGCTGTGTGTGGCTCTTTCCTCCCTCTGCTGAGGCTCCCTGTCGCCGGTCGGCTCCATAATTGATAGAGCTTTCGGTTAGGACAGGTAGAGGAAAAAGGATGCCGCACTAGGAGGAGACTCTATGGTGGGGGAAGTGGACTTCTGGTCGCCTTCTGAATTGAACAGGGGGCTTCCGGTTAGGACCTTTGTGGCTCTTTGAGGGTTTAATGTTGCCGACTCCTGCTGCTTTAGACCAATGGGAAAATGTATTAAATGGTCCCAGGAAAGTCAGTCTTGGCTCTTCTGCTCTTCAATATTTTTTATCAATAGTTTGGAGGGGGGAAAAGGGGGGGGGGAGAAATGTGTAACAAATGTAGAGGTGAATCAAAATTTGATGGGCTAACTAATACTTTGACAGCTGTTTTGGTGTAATAGTTAAGAACAATCTAGAAACCGGAAGGCTGTGAGTTTTAGTCCTGCCAGGCTCAAAAGTCAATTGGGTGACTTTAAGCTGTCTCTTGGCCCTAAGAAGCAGGCAATGGCAACCCACTTCTGAAAATATTGCTAAGAAAACTGCATGGATTTGTACAGGCAGTTGCCAGGACTGAAAGTCCAGACACATACACAAAGACAATATACTAGAAAACAGAGAGAAGGGATTCAAAATGACTCTAATAGGTTGGAGAAATGCCCTGAAGCTATGAAAATATTAAAGGGGCAGAATGAAGTTTCACAGAGATATTTAGGAAACTCAAATCACAACCAGAGGTGGAAGATACCTAGTTTTGAAGCAATGTTCTTTTTCTGACAGTTGCAACTGTCAGTTACAGCATAGAACCTCTGTGTTTCTCTAGGGAGCAAGTCAAGGAAGCATCACATCTAGCTTGAACAGGTTGGGAGGCAGAGTTAGGGCAAAAATCTGTGCAAGAAAATTAACTTCATCTTCTTTTAACAACCCCATAATCCCTTGGGGGTGGAGTCTGGGCAACTGAATGGAACTAGCAGAGTGTTTAATGGCTGGATGCCCTTCCTGTCACCAATGCAGAGTTTTGTTTAGCAGATTATTCCCATTGTGCCCAGAGAGAGAAATATCTGCCTCTACCTAGGATCAAACTCACAGCCTCCTGAAAGTGAGGCGAGAGCTCCACCTCTAGGCCACTGTACCACTCCTGTGCAAGAAAATTAACATGAATATGGAAAATCCATCTGGGTGGGTCTTTGGATTTTTTTTTTTTGTACAGAGCTTGTGAAACTGTTTGTTCCATCTATTCAGAGATGAACCAAGTAAGAAATGCTATGAAGGGAAAATCAGCATTTGACCAAAGTCATAGAGGTCCATTGTGAAAAACTTCTCCCCCCCCCCAATTTGAGCTGTACCACAAGCGTACCAAAAGAGCATTGCCTTGGCTGACAAAGAAGGATGAGAAGAGCAATCTTGATCTCTTTGCGCCGGGTCAGTGCAAACATTGCATGGGGAGAGACCATAAGTATTTCACTCAAGTTGACTTCTGCCTTTCTTACATGAAAAAGGAAACAATGAGAAAGCAGAATTATATGAAACAAGCTCTCTTTCCTATGATATATTTCAGTGATGGCTAATCTGTTTCTCCTTGTGTGCCAAAATTGCACATGGGCATGCGACAGCATGTGACAGTGTCTGTGTGTGCCCAAACTCATAATGCAATGAGCCCTGCCCCCGGCGCATGTGCACACAACCCCACTCACCCTCCTCCCATTCCCCTCCACATGTGCATGAACCCCCCTGCACCCCATTTTGGGCCTAGCAGACCTCCCTGAAGCCTACTGGGACCAAAACAGGCCATGGAGGCCTCCACTCCTCCCCCATGCTCCTCCCCTAAAATCAGCTAACCAGCAGGAGGCGCATGCCCGCAGAGAGGGCCCCGTGTGCCACCTATGGCACTCGTGCCATATGTTCACCATCCTGGATATATGTTTTAGATAAGTAAACCTATCATAGGTCAAAACAAAAAAGATAAACAGAAATGATATCAGAGCTTTCAATGTTTATTCAGGCCTACTTTAAATAGATTACTGCAACGCTCTCTACATGGGGCTCCCCTTGAGATGCACCCGAAGACTACAGCTGGTCCAGAATGCGGCTGCGCGGGCAATTATGGGGAGTACTAGATACTCCCATGTAACACCTTTCCTGTGCGAGCTGCACTGGCTCCCTGTGGTCTACCGGGTGCGTTTCAAGGTGTTGATCACCATCTTTAAAGTGCTCCATGGCACAGGACCTAGTTACCTGCGGGATCGCATCCTACCCCATACATCCCTGCGACCAATTTGCTCTCACAGAGAGGGACTCCTCCGGGTGCCGTCCACTAAGCAGTGCCAGCGGGCAACGCCCAGGAGTAGAGCCTTCTCTGTGATGGGCCCAGCCCTCTGGAATGACCTCCCCCCTGACATTAGGGCTACCACTGATCTCTGCTCCTTCCGCAAGAAACTCAAGACCCACCTGTTCCAACTAGCTGGCCTGGCTTAACTACAACTCTATTTTCTAATCCTCCTGGCAATTTTTAAATTTTAGGGTAGTTTTTAATGTTATTTTAATCCTATTATTATTGTATTATTTTATGAAATGTAATATTGTTGTTATGTTTTTATACCTCCTCCATGCAACATATAATATATATCTTTGATTGTACGCCACCCTGAGTCCCTTTGAGGAGAGGGAGTGGCTTATAAATCTAATAAAATGAAAATGAAATGAAAAGATGTGACACCTCTGCTGTAGATAAAGACGCAGATTTTTTGTTTTGTTTTTGTTTTTTTGCAACCTCCTATTTACTAACTTTAGAGGATGCTGACTGACACGTCCAATCGATGTGCTTGGAGTTATGTGGTGCCGGTGAGATTTACTTTGATTTCATCTAAAATTGCGTCTGGGCAGGAAGAGCTTGACAATATTAGAGAAACCGAAGTCAAGTATCCGCAGCCCATTATTTCGAAGGACTTACTGTACTATGTTGAATTATAGCAATTGTGGAGAGAGGGAGGAAATTTTCTTCAAGTATGTTGGTTTTTAAGATTTTTGAGTTGCGCCATACAGACTCAGTTGGACTTTAGTTTGAAATCTTTTTTTTCTCTTCTGTTCAATTGCTCTCGGAGAGTGGCTGGACAAATCCCTGCAGTTTTCTTGGCAAGATTTTTCAGAAGTGGTTTGCTGTTGCTAGCCCAAAAATGCTTTGACATTCATAATTGGAAGGTGTACCTTGGAGCTCTCTGAAGCGTACTGTTACTCTGCAAAGTTGCTCAACTTGTTTTAAGATTCTCACAACCTGAGATAAAAGGTGCTACTGCTAAAAGACTATGTTAGCTCAGTAGATGGATTCCTTAAAGTAATGGCATTTTTTTGTTTGTTTCAGGATTGCATCCCAGGCTGGAAAATAGTTGTGAGAACTGGCATAGAGGCACTATAATTGCTTGTAAGAAGTCCAAAAGACGTCTGAATTATTTTTGAAGCATGTATATCGCCTAATGTTTAATTTCATATATTCCGACCACAATTAAATATATATTTTAAGTCATCTTGCTCTTAGAGAACAGCTGTCCCTGCTGCTCCATTCTTCAGTCACATCCCCTTGACCTGGACATGTGATACTCTGTGCATTGGAGGCAGATGGCATAAAGTGATGGACTTGGTCCATTGTTTGGAATCTGTGCCAAGTTCTAAATTATGTATATGCATTTGTGCCCCCTTGTATCGTAAAGAGAGCTGCCTATTTCAGACTTTTGGATTTTGAAGGCATGGAGCGGGTGTGCAGGAGAGGGCTGTTATGTGGATGGATCAAGTTATGTGATCCTTCCTCTAATCATTAAGTGATTTGAAATATGCAAGCATTGTACTATTTGTAGTTGGAGTTTGCTTTGGAACCATTCTATCTCAAAGCCAGCAAAGAAAATAACTGTAGTGAAATGATAAACCACTCTACTGATAGAATCCAAATATAGAATTAATGGGCCACTTCCATCTAAGGAAGGCAAAATCATCCGGAAAAACTTGAGTTTGGTGGAGAGCATGTCAAATGGAAAGCAAAAAATCACAGACTCCAGTATTGGAAAGTGTCCTTCAACAAAATTTAATTCAGAAGCATGTTATCAAAAGAGACAGCAAAATCCTGGTCCATCTTATTCCCTGTCTCCCCCCCGCCCCAAATCTGCCGACTATAGACTCCCAAGAGTAACAAGCATTTTCAGTTCTGCATGAGTTCCCAGGAAAGTGGTGGAAGATAATTTGGCAGAGTTTTAATCTGGGTCTTTTAAACATGCAAATTTAGTTCCTTTGTACAAAACATTACAGACATCAAATCTGCTTGATTTCCCCCCTTATTTTAATTGCTATTGTATCCATTTTCATGTGATTGTGCGAAGCATCAGCTTGGTCAACTGCATTTCATTTGTATGTTGGAAGGTGAGTGCAAAATTTGCCCTTGTAGGAAGGATGTTGGGTGTTTGAGAGTATTTTTCTACATCCTTTACCAACCCTTGCAAATGTGTTCCACAAGCACAATAGAATCAAGGTGTTATGAGATTTGGTGGCTTATTCTATTGAAATATCTACAAGGGTGGAAACTTTCCTTAATGAATGCATATTTTGAAAGGTACGAACTTTCAAAGGGAGAATAACAAAAATGCTTTTACGAAGACTCAAGGCCGATTACAAATTTGATATGTTTCTCTTTATTATTCGTACAATGCACATCCCCAAACAAAACAAAATGCAGGAAGTATGAAAATAAAGAGCCTTGTTTTGATCTATTTACATTTTTAGATAATCTTTCAGATTGTGAGAAAAGAAGCCTTACAATAGCTTGATGATATAATAAATGGTCCAGGTTGTCTTCTGGTTTCATCCTTTGTTGATATAACAGCACTAATAAGACAAAAGGTTTTTTCAGCAGAAGTCACCCTAATGATAGATTTAAAGACTAAATGGAGAACACTTACATGGCTCTAATATTAGGAAATTTGTGTCTATCCAGGTTAGAAGCCACAATTACATTAACCGCAATGAGATTATGCAAATGACACAAAATATGTAATTTGCATCAGTATTACATAATCCGTATCTGAATGCATCCATTTTGGTTGTCCACCCACCTCTCTTGTTGGCTGCCAGGTTCCCTGCTGTACTTCCTCTTAATTTATTTTTAGATATTCTTCTAGTTTTTAAAAAATTAGAATCTGATATGCTGAAAATTAATCACCGTCCTTTTTCCCCAAGACGTATTTGAGAGACCAGAAATATTAAACAATATAAATGGTAGAGAGGTACAGTCTAAAATATTGTTTCGTAGTACACCTATTTGCTTAGAAAAAAACACACAGGAAACCTGAAGAGGTAGATAGTAGAAGTCGGCAAAAATATGTAATAATTCACACCAGAAAGTTCATGATGTTCTAGAGAAACAACCTAGAACTAAGGAGAAATTTCCTGACAGTTAGAACAATTAATCAGTGGAACAAGCTGGCTTCAGAAGTTGTAAATGCTCCAACACTGGAAGCAGGGGTGGGTTCCAGCAGCTACTACTACTGGTTTGCTCGTGGCCCCACCACACACATGCGCAATACAAGAGAAATTATTTTGTGCATGCGCAGAACCAAAAAACAAGATGGCGGCACTTATGGCTGCACCCGGCGAACCAGTTCAGGGGTGTGGCAGGTCTGGGTCGCTGCAAGTTCCAGTAGCCAAACCACTACCAGTTCGGCCAAACCGGGCTGAACCAGTAGGAACCCACCACTGCCTGGAAGTTTTTAAAATGAGATTGGATAATCATTTGTCTGAAATGATATAGGGTTTCCTGCCTAAGCAGGGGTTTGACTAGAAGACCTCCAAGATCCCTTCCAACTCTGTTATTCTATTCTATTCTATCTATTCTATTCTACATGCGTGTGCACCGGAGTGCCGGAAACCTGAAGCTAGGTGGCTAGCACGTGCATGCACACTGGCCACCTGACCTTCAGGTTTCTGGCACTCCGGCATGCACAAAGACCAGCTGGCCGGCACGCATGTGCACACCGGAAACCAGAAGAGAGGCTGATGATGGCGCTCATGCCCTCAGAGAGGGCTCTGTGTGCCACCTCTGGCACATGTGTCATAGGTTCACCATCATGGTTATAGAGGGTGGTGGGAAGCCCCATGCATTAACATTTATTAAACAGATGTTTTCTTCTAGTAAACGGACATGGCCGTCATTTCTGAATTATAGATTGCAATAGTACATAGCATGCTCATCACACTCCTTTGTGTTTTGATTAATTTCAGTCCCACAGTGGACATCAGCTGCCACTCTGGAAATCATTCTGCATTCTGCATTTTTAAAATCAAAAATACTTAGAAGGCTGTTTCTGAAAATATATGTGATGATTTGTGTTTTTGTTTGAGCTCTGTGATAATGTGTGAAAAAACAGGTCATGCCTTAAAGCCATATTGATAGTAGAAATTCTTATTCGTTCAGAGACAGTCTTTTCTGCAGAGATATTCAACTATAAAGATTGCAGACTGTTGCAGTCTGTAGAGATCCAGTCAGCACACAAACAAATCATTCAGCAGGATTCAATACAATATACAATAATATAAAACATGATGCATGTATACAATACCCATGCGGCTCTTGCAATGTAGTAGAGAGAAGTAGTAGCAAGCAAGCACAAGGAACAAGAACAAGAAGGGGCAAGAAAGAAGCAAATGCAAACTCTTATATACCCAGAACAGTTAAGATAAGCCACGCCCAGGCTCCAAGCCATCTGACATGGCTCACAACAAATCCTGTGTCTCAGGTACCAAACAGTTCCCATTGGCTGACTTGTTTCTTTTTTTTAAAAAAAGTTTTTTTTAAAACAAAAAAGACAAACAAAACATGAAACATAAAACCCTCATCAATTACATATAGCATGTTGTTAGGTTACAAGCATTTGTGCATCACCCCTTTCAATTGTATATAAGGTCACAGATTATCCATCAAGCATACATAGATACATTATTATCATTGTACATCATATTGTTCAGTTATAATTGATATTCCTTCGTTTTAGACAAATATTCTAGAAACTAGATTCACATATGTATATACCAATATTCCATTGCATCCTTATTTGTCTATTTAATAATAGTATGTCTTTATAGAGTCACCTATCTCATTATATTATTTTTACAATATGAAAGAATTCTCCATTTTATATTTATGCATCACTACTTTCAGTTGTATATAGAATCACAGATTGTCCATCGAGTATACATAGGTACATTGTTATCATTGTACATCATATGTTCAACTATAATTGTTATTCCTTCATTTTAAACAAAATGTTCTAGATATTTGATTAATGTATATACCAATATTCCATTACATTATTGTTAGTCTATTTAATAATAATACGTCTTTATAGTATCACCTATCTTATTCTATTATTCTTACAATATGAAAAGCTTCTCCAACATTTTTCATTTCCATGTTTTTTTATCTAGCCATTGATAAAATAAGTCCCATACCTTATAAAATTTTACATCTTCTTGTTCTCTAATTTCAAATGTCAATTTACTCATTTCAGCACATTCCATTATTTTTCGAATAACTTCCTCCTGTGTTGGTATTTTCTCATTTTTCCAATTTTTCGCAAATACAATTCTAGCTGCTGTTAAAACATTTACATTCAAATATTTCAAATCTTTGTTATATGTTTCTGGTATAATTCCCAATAAAAAAAATCTCTGGTTTAAGGTCTATGTGTTTTTGTATCATTTTCTCCAACCACGTGTGGATTTTAGTCCAGTATCTTTCAGCTTCTATGCAAGTCCACCACATATGGTAATATGAGCCCAGTGTCTGATGACATTTCCAACACTTTTCCGACTTGTTCTTGAACATTCTTGCTATTCTCGTTGGGGGTAGGTGCCACCTGTAAAACATCTTATACAAATTTTCCTTATATGCTGTTGACATTTTCATTTTATAATTTTGAGACCATAATTTCTGCCATTTCTCTAATTCAATCCCATGTCCAAATTTCCCCCCCCCCAAGCTATCATGGTTTCTTGGACTTGTTCTTCCTTTAGCTTAACCTCTAGTACAGTGGTTCTCAACCTTTCCAATGCCTTGACCCTTTAATACAGTTCTTCATGTTGTGGTGACTCCCAACCATAAAATTGCTGTCTCGGTTCCTAAGACCATCAAAAATATGTGTTTTCCAATGGTCTTAGGCGACCCCTGTGAAAGGGTCATTCAACCCCCAAAGGGGTCCCGACCCACAGGTTGAGAACCACTGCTCTAGTAGATGTCCATATAATTTTTAAATTACTTTTTCATCAGTACCTGTCAAAATTTTATCTAATTCAGTATTTTATCATAGAAACCTTCCACTTTATGATCTGTATCATATCTAGATTGTATTTGCACATATGAAAACCAATTCATTCCTATTCCTTCCTGTTTCAACTCTTGCATAGATTTAAGTTCACCCTCTGCATTCAATATTTCACCATATCTGTTTGTTCCTTTTTATATATTATTGGATATGAAAAAGCTTCAATAGTTGATAGTCAAACTGGAATTTTTAGGTAATATTGCCTTTTGATCTTCTCCCAATTTAGTAACAAAGCCTCTTGTATATAGTGTCTTCTAAAATAACCCTGTGTTTTAGTTTCCTTATACAATAAAAAAGCATGCCATCCCGACAACATCATGTCCTACTACAGTCAATATTCTAGAATTTCTTAACGTTATCCACACCTTAATCCACATCAAATTCGTTGCCTGATAATATAATTCCCAGTCAAGTAGGCCCAATCCTCCTCTTATTCTAGCTTCTTGTAACAATTTTGATTTTATTCTTGCTTTTTCCCCTTGCCAGATGAATTTCAACACTGTTTTATTGAGTTCATCAAAATTGTCTTTCCCCAATCTAATTGGGATTGTCTGGAACAAATATAGTATTCTGGATAAAATGTTCATTTTGATTGTAAATATTCTCCCTATCATTTATAAATGTAAGTTTTCCAATTTCATCAAATCAGTCGCAACCTGCTGCTTGAGTCTATGATAGTTGTTCTCTTTAAGTGTACCATATCTAGCAGTTAAATATATCCCCAAATATTTAACCTTATTTGTAACTTGAATCTCCAAAGTTTCCGCCAATTCTTCCTTTTGTCTCAATGATATATTCTTTGTCAGAATCTTCATTTTATCTTTATTTATTTTCAAGCCTGCTACTTTTCCATATTCCTCTATTCTTTCTATCAATTTTGATGCAGTTTCTAATGGATCCTCAAGGACAAAAACCAGACCATCTGCAACTGCTTGTAGTTTATATTTTTCTTTTTTTAATTTTCATTCCTTTTATTTATTTCTCTTCTCTAATCTTTCCATTTAAAACACCTAATGTTAAGACAAAAAGTAAAGGTGATAGTGGGCAGCCTTGTCTTGTTCCTCTCTTTATTTCGATAGAATCTGTCAGTTCTCCATTTATCATTATCTTTGCTGTTTGTGGTTTATGGTTTGTATGGCTTGGGTAAATTTCTTACCAAAATTCATCTGTTCCAGTTGTAGAAACATAAATCGCCAGTTCACATTGTCAAATGCTTTCTGCGCATCTAAAAACATCAAAGCCACTTGTTTTTCGGGATGCGCCTCATAGTACTCCAAAGTGTCCAAAATTATTCTCATATTATCTTTAATTTGTCTTTTTGGTAAAAACCATTTTGATCAGGGTGGATTAAACTGTATAGATATTTTTTAAGTTCTTCTGCTAATATCAAAGCAAATAGCTGATAATCTGAGTTTAACAAGGAGATGGGTCTGTAGTTCTTGATTTGTGTTAGATCAGCCTCCTCTTTTGGCAGAAATGTAATATATGCTTCTAACCATGATTTGGGTATCCTGCTCTTGGAGGTCACCTCATTCATAACTTCTAATAGTGGGAGGGACAACGATTCCTGAAATGTCTTGTAAAATTCTACTGGTAAGCCATCCGGGTCTGGGGCCTTTCTGTTATTTTGTTTCTTAAGTGCTTCAGTTAGCTCCATCATAGTTATTTTGCCTTCTAATATTGTTTCAGTTTCTTTGAGCATTTGTGGGAGATTGGCTTCCTGTAGATATTGTTTAATTCCTCCCTCTTCTATATTCTCTTGTTCATACAGTTACCATAGTAGTCTTGTATAATTTTTTTCTTCTCAACATTTCCATAATGGATTTGCCCTTGATCATCTCTTAATTGCAATATTTTCTTTGATTCTCTCTCTTTTTTCAATTTATACGCCAAACATCTACCTGATTTGTTTGCATTTTCAAAGTAGTTCTGTTTAGCACCTCTAATTTTTGTGCCAATTCCTCCTTTTCCAATAGATCCATTTTGTGTTTTTTTTCAAGGTTATCTTGTTAAGGCTTGATAGTGAGAGGAACACAGTTGTTTATACAGGTGTCCCTTGTGAAACTTTCAATGTCTGGAAACCTATCTTGAAAGAATTAATAAAAAATTTAAGGGAAAGCCCAGAGTGACCTTGGAAAGGCTTTCACACTACAAAAGCTTTGAACTCCTTTTCTTTTCCTTCGGTGGCAGTGTTTACTTACTCGTTATGGAAGCTGTGACTCCTTTCTGTCTCCCTTTTCTTTTTTGAATGAGGCATTTTGTGAGCTTGTTTTAAGTGGATTGGACCAAAGGAACAGTTAAATATTATTTTTTCCTCTTTTTTTTCCTTTTTCTAATTTTAACTTTTGCATTTTCATATTTTCATATTTTTATATTTTTATTTGGAAATTGTGTTCCCCTTTTTATTTTCTTACTTTTTCTTTCCCCTCCTTTTTAATTGGAACCAATTGGATAAGGGCATACAAGAGACTAAAGATTTTTATCCTTTTGGTTTTTTATATTATTATATCTTTTTCTCTTTGTGGCTCTTCTGTTGCCCCCTAATCCCTGTTTAGTGTTTTATTTCTTATTTGTTGACCTCCCCATGGTCACGTGGGACCGCTATTTCATTTTACATTAGGTGGATTAAAACACACAAAAGAAAAAATCTGGAAGATGAGTATAAAAATAACAACCATTGGCTAAGCAACAACAACTCCCTCCTCTTCACCTGCAGGAGGACAAAGATCAATACAGATGATGCTCCAACAGGAAAAAGATAAGGGAGTAACATTAGAGGCAATCATGCAAAGAATACAAAAACTACAAGTAAGAGCAGAAAGCATTGAAAAGAGAACAGAGAATATGGAAAAGAGAATTGAGACGATAGAACAATGAACAGAAAACATAGAACAAAAGACAGGTAAACAGAGGAAAAACTTGAAAACATTCAATAATGGATGATGAAATATGAGGATAGATTACAAAAAATTGAAGAAAGAGATGAACAAAGAGAGAAGAAAGTTGAGGATATTGATAGTAGATTGAGTATTGTGGAAAAAGATAACAGCGGAATATTGGGATGGGAGATGGATCGGTCAGATTTTTAAAAAAGATTTCAGAACATAGAAGAAGAAAAAGGAGAGAACTTGGTACATATATTATCAGAAATTCTGACATATGTGTTAGAGATACCCCAAGAGAAGATGATAGACAGTATAGACAAGGCGTTTCAAGTTTACACAAGAGATGCAGCAAGAAATGCTCTCCCAAAGGAAGTTCATGTAAGATTTACCAAGAAAACAATTAAGTCACAAATACTAAGAAAATAAGAGATAGAAAATTGGAATATAAAGGCAAGGAGATTGTAGTTCTGAAACAAATTCCAAGAAGAGTGAGAGAGACAAAAAGAGAATATCAATTCCTGACTAAGATTTTACTCAAAAAAGGCATCAATTATAGATGGCTTATACTGGAAGGTTTAATCTTTGTATGGCAAGGACAAAGATATAGAATAGATACAACTGAAAAAGCAGAAGCATTTTATATGGAACACCTGGGAGGGAAGGCTGAGAAGGCTGGAAAAGAAGAATTATTGGTAGATCTTCAAGAGGCACCCACAGCCAAGACTGAGAAAGTAGTAGGTGCTGTAGGTGGGATCGAAACAGAAGAAGGTGCTATAGGAGGTGTAGACATCAGAGAACCACGAGAACCGAGATCAACTAGAGCAGTGGTTCCCAAAGTGGGTGCTACCGCCCCCTAGGGGGCGGTGAGATGGCTTAGGGGGGCGGTAAGAGGCCAGGGGGGCGGCAGAGGGGCGGTAAGAGGCAAGGGGGGCAGCAAAGGATTGCTGGAGGTGCCTCCTCTAGCGAGCTATTCAGAACAAGTTTGCTCACTCACCCCCGCCCATCCAGAAGCTGCTCGATGGCTTGCTTCTCCCGCCCATCTGCACTATGCTAGCCCTGCCCACTCACTAATTGGCTGGCTCACCAATCGCCCCGCCTGCCTCTAAGAGCCCTATCTAAACCCAGTTAACTTTTTTTCTGCTTGGCTTTCTATAGATAGGGCTCTTAGAGGTGGGCAGGACGATTGGTGAGCCAGCCAATCAGTGAGAGCAGGGCTATCATTGTGCGGACAGGCGGGGGGAGCGAGTGATCAAAGGGAGGCCATTTCGTCTCCCTTCGATCCCACTTTGTCTTGATGAGGTCTCTGCAGCTGCGGGCGTGGACGGACGGAGGTAGCCAGAGTGGTGGGGAAGCCCGGGGGGGGGGGGCGAGCAAGCAAGCAAGAGAGCTGCCTGATCCTCCATTGCTCGCCCGCTCGCCCGCCCGGGCCGCTTTGGCTACCTCCGACTATGCCCAGAAGTTGCAGCAACCTCATCAAGACAAAGTGGGAGGCGAAGGGGCCTCGGTGCCCTGCCTGATCCTCCTTCACTCGCTATTTTGCCTGCATGGGGAGCCTCGGCGGAAGCCCTTTGCTGGCGGCCAGACCTCCCCTCCCCGGGACGACAGCACATCCATGATCACCGTCCCAGTAACGCTGCGGCCGCTTGGCCTGCGAAGAGAGGGAGGGAGTAAGAGTGAAGGGGGAGGGGGAGCAGCAGGGGCTCTCTGCAGGGGCTCTGCATTCCCCCCCCCCACTGGAGCCTTCCCAGAGGAGGTGGGGCTGGGGAATGTGGGGCGAGAAGACACTGTCTGGGGTGGGACTATATGACCTCTGGGGGTACCAACCGGCCCTTCTGACTCTGGAGACCAGAAGCAAGCAAGCAAACACACACACACACACACACACACAAAGCAAAAGTGTCTGGTTTTGAATATAATCCTCCCTAGTGCTTGGGGAAAAAATAAGAGGAACATTTGGATATACATTTTGAATCAACTTGGAAAGAAAATTGCTAAAATCACTTTTAGTTGTGTTCTGCATTAAGAATTCATGCAGTAGCATTTCTTGTTGAATTAGCAGAGTAATATTTACAACAGCCAGCTAAGATAGTTTTATCTGTCTTATAATGTGCGTGGGTAGAGGACTTAGGCATAAGTGCAATGTTTGCCTGTGATTATATAATAAATTCACAGCTTATACATTTGAATTAGATGTTTTTCAATTCATGTTTAACCTATACTTGATATACTTGTATTCAATACATAAGGTGTTAATTATGTCAATGGAAGAGATGGGAAACTGCATTAGTGATATATATGTCAATACGTTGATTTGTATTAAAAATGTTTAGTTTAAAGAAGTTATAAGGAATCACAAATATGAGTGTGGAAAATGTAATGTAGTTGTGGATGACCCTTTGCATGAGTTGTATTGGGAAAAATAAATACATAATAATAATAATAATAATAATAATAATAATAATAATAATAATAATAATAAATGATTCCCCAAAGAGGTAAAAGGCTGCATTTTGCTAGAGTTATTCTTCCAAACTGTTGAGGAGGGGGATTGGACTCCATTGCCTATATTTCCCTTTTCATCCCCATGGTTCTTTAGTGAAAATTATAACCCAAGAACATATAGATCTGTTAAAATGTTCCCATTCTCACTTTCCATATTGGGAATCCCTAGGTACCATGCAATAATCTCATCAAATAATTCAAGCAATTGTTGGTGACATTGAGTGAAGCCAAAGTTCAAGAAATTGTACCAAGAGTTTTAGTTACAGAAAGAAATTTATGATCACTATCCTGCACTATGAACAGTGGTTAAGAAGCTCCTTGTTGCATTTCCAACATCATATTTGGTGGAACATGGCTTCAGTGTGGTCTCCAAGCAAAGAAAATGACTCCAGATTACTGAATGTGGTGATTTAAGACTCCTGCTAAGTGACTTAAAACCAGACATTGGGAAACTGGTATCACTTCATCAAGCCCATCCATCACATTAAGAATGTACTGAACAGTGAAGTAGTTACTAAATTTTGCTAAGTTTACTAAGTTACTAGTTACTAAGGTTCTTGATAAATGACTATCAGACTTTGAAAACCTGGTATCACTGGATCATGTTCAACAATTTTGTTGAATTAACTAACTACAAAGGTTTTTAAATTGGATTTTGAATAATTGTGCAATTAATTGTTACAGTTTTGAATTTTACTGTTACCATCTTTATTCCTTCATGCAAATCACCCAGTCACATGACTCCTCCAGCCACGCCCATCAAGCCACGCCCACAGAACCGGTCGTAAAAAAAATTTGAATTCCACCACTGGGTGGGGGGCACTGAGGATCAGTTTGCAGCACCAAGGGGGCGGTGGACTGAAAAAGTTTGGGAACCACTGAACTAGAGCTATAAATCCTACTTATAAAATATAAACATGGAAGAGAAAGAAATGATTACAATCAATATAAATTGACTTAATTCAGCAATTAAAATAAGATGAATATTTCACAAATTAGAAAAATTAAAATTGGACATAATTTGTCTACAAGAAGCACATATTCAAAAACAACATGAACACTTATTGGTACAGCCAAAATTTGGAAAAATGTTTATTGCATTGGCAAGCTGTAAAAAAAGAGGAGTGATCTTTTATATTAAATTCCAGCGAAACAAATTTATACAGATGACGATGGAAGAATTCTGATGGTGGAAATTATGGACAACACTAATAAAATACTTTTAATTGCAATTTATGCCCCCAATGATAAACAAGATGAATTCTATAGAAAACTACACAGGAAAATAATTGATTTGGACTATGCTGATATCTGTATGATGGGAGATTTTAATGGAATTGTAGATCAGAACATAGACTATAAAGCACAAAAACAACAAAACTAAATAGAAAACCATTCCCCAAATCCTTTTTCAAGATGGTAGATGAAATAAACTTAAAAGATGTTTAGAGAGAAAGAAACCCTACAAAAGAACAATATACTTTTTATTCAAATAGACATTTATCATGTTCCAGAATTGACATGGTATGGGCTACAATGGAATTGACTTGTAATGTACAGGAAATTGAGATTGAAACAAGTACCTGGGCAGATCACAATCCAATTACAATTAAATTGAAAGGTCAAAGGATAAGATCTAGATGGACATTAAATAATACTATATTAAAAGAGAAGGGCTTCATTCAGAAAATGGAAAAAGAATTGGCTTTCTTCTTCAAAGAAAATAGAAAAGAAGATACATCAATACAGAACCTTTGGGATACAATGAAGGCCTTCACCAGAGGTTTGATAACAAACTATACAAGAAAGAGAAACATAAAGAAAAGACAAACTTTTAAAAGTTTAGAGAATGACTGTAAGGCTCTTGAAAAAGAGTTACAGAAATCCCCACAAAAAAAGACATTAAAATAAAAATGGCTGACCTGTTTCTATGGCTATTTCAGTTAATAAATTCTTAGACACTTACACAGACCTGTCCCGAGAAGCTGAGTAAGTTCTTAGCCATTGTCTTTTAATATCCCAGACACTTTTACCGAATACCAAATAATGTCCGAGCCCATCAGAAGTACATTGCTGTGCTGGGCTTAAATAATCCATGTTTAATTTAGTGTCAAAATGTTAATGTTCATCAAAACAAGCCTGTTCAGCTCATTTAGAACTATCCATGAAACACAATGTGACATCCATCCGTCCTCAGAACATTATGCACTTGCTTGCTTTCCTAAGTGGCCTTTCAGAAACAACAGGAGAATCATTACCACATCCCTGAAAGATTGTTCTTTACTGCTCCTTGATTAAGATTTTCTTCTCCCACAAGGCACAGCTCCATATAGTTAAGTTTTAAGTAAATATGGTGGGTGTCCCTTCATTTTGGCCCACAAAGCCAGAAAGAGACAGCAAAGTTAGTAAATAGCACTTGAATAAATACCATGCGTATGTGATAAAGCACAATATGGGGCCTGCTGTTTTAATGAGTTCTGTCTGCCAAATTTCCTAGCTCACATTGGCCAAAGCAATCAGTATACCCTGTGACCAATTTTCCCTTGTTTGCCATTGTGGGAGGACAACACTTAGCCTACTGATTTTAAAAGTATGAAACTGCACAATCTCTTAGTTGTTTAAACAAAGTTGGCCTTAGGTACAGCAAAGAAACACTATATCTGTCCTTCTGAGAGCTGAAAGATAGTTTATGTGTAATATGTAGGCCTTGACTTATGACTACAGTTGGGCCTAAAATTTCCAATGCTAAGCAAGACAGATGTTAATTTTGTCCCATTTTTATGACCTTTCTTGCTGTACTTGTTAAGTGAATAATTGTTAAGTGAATCACTGCAATTGTTAAACTAATAGCAATATCACTTAGACTTTTATACTGCTTGACAGTGCTTTACAACTCTCTCTAAGCCATTTACAGAGTCACCCATTTACAGAGTCACCCCCAACAATCTGGGTCCTCATTTTACCCACCTCAGAAGGATGGAAGGATGAGTCAACCTTGAGCCGGGTGAGATTTGAACTGTCAAATTGCAGGCAGCAGAAGTAGCCTGCAGTACTGCACTCTAATCACTGCGCCACTGTGGCTCATAACATGGTTGTTAAGTGAATCTGGCTTTCCCATTGACTTTCCTTGTCAGAAGGTCACAAAAGGTGATTGCATGACCCCTGTGCCGTAACTGTGGGGGAACAATAACCCGGTTCCCCCATAACAGACAGCCTCTTTGCACCAAGAGTTCCAGTTGCCTCGTAGCAAAAGGACAGAACTCCCCTGGCAGATGCCCTTCCAGCCATCACCTTTTTACTCAATCCAAAACTTGGGTGATATCTTTAGCAGAATAGGCTGTAATGTCAGTGGCAGAGAGAAGGACTGGAAAGTCCTCCACAAGCATGACAGAAGCAGAGGGGGCAGGGGCAGTGATTGGCAAGGGGAGGGGGCAGTGACTAAGAGCATCAGCATGCCCCAAATCTTTGCCAGGCCAATAGACAAGGCAGTAATTGTAGGCAGCTAGAAATTCTGCCCAGCGGGACATTCTAGGGGAGAGAATCAAAGGAGTTTACTTATCTCCAGCCAACAATCCCAACAACAGTTTGTGGTCAGAGACAAGCTCAAAATAGCGACTGTATAAATAATTGTGGAAGCGCTTTACACGAGCCACTAGGGCCAGGGCCTCCTCCTCAATGTGGCCATAATTACGTTATGTAGAGGACAACGTGCGAGAGTAATAGGCAAGAGGTGCTTCAGAGCCATTGGGTAGCCTATGGCTAAGCACAGCTCCAATGCCATATGGACGCACGCGAGGACAAGAGGCAGGGAGTTCTATACTGAACTAATACAGAATCCGACATTAACAAATTAAACTGAAGAGCGGGGACAGAGAATTAATAGATACAGAACATCTCTGTCCCCAGCAAACTAAAATTCATAGGGTTATAAATGCATGTAACATAGATGTGTGTGGGGGTAAGATTATCACTCCTGCTGTCAAGCAAAATCAAGCATGTAATAGTGATTGCCATACCACGTGCATGAATCACACAAATGGCAAGAAATTAGGGGCAGTCAGGCATAACACAGGTTATGTAGACAGTAAACACAAGGTCAATCAAAATGGACTCAAATGTCTATACACCAATGCACAGAGTATGAGGAATAAACAGGGAGAATTAGAAATTCAAGTAAAAGAGGGCAGATATGATATTATTGCCATTACAGAAACTTGGTGGGATGAAACTGACAAATGGAACATACAGCTAGAAGGATTTAAATTATTTAAAAGAAATAGACCAAATAAAAGAGGAGGTGGAGTTGCACTATATATAAGAAATAATTACCTCTCTACAGAAATAGAGCACAACAATGATGAGAACTATCTTGAATGCATTTGGGTCAATATTAAAGGTTGTGGGGGAAATGACATTGCCATAGGTCTATACTACAGGCCACCCAACCAAGCAGAGGAAGTAGATGAACTTTTTGCTAGTCAGCTAACTAAGGTATGTAGGAAGCACACCACAATAGTAATGGGAGATTTTAACTACCCTGACATCAACTGGGAAACAAACTGCACCAAGTGGAAGATCCAACAGGTTCCTAACAAACCTAGCAGACAACTTTGTTTTCCAAAAAGTAGAGAAGGGAACAAGGGGATCAGCCATATTGGACTTAATTCTCACTAACAGAGAGGAAATGATAGAAGGTGTTGAAGCCATAGGAACCCTGGGGGCAAGTGACCATGCAATATTGGAATTCAACATTATGCAAACACAAGTAGTAGAACAAAGTCAAACTAGAGTCTTGGACTTTAAGAAAGCTAATTTCAATAAACTTAGAGAGAGCTTGGGAAAAATTCCATGGATGAGAATCCTCAAGGGGAAAACAACTCAAGAAGCTTGGGAAATTTTGAAAAATGAGATTACAAAAGCCCAGTCTAGCACAATACCAATGAAGAAGAAAAATAACAGCTCCCAAAAGAAACCAGCATGGCTGCATAAAGAACTATCTGACAAACTGAAAGACAAAAAAGTTAAGTATAAAAAGTGGAAGGAGGGGGACATAACTAAGGCAGAATATCAGCAAATAGCCCGAGCCTGTAAAGATGAAGTGAGGAAAGCTAAGGCTCACAATGAAGAAAGGCTTGCCACAAAAGTAAAAATTAACAAAAAAAGCTTCTTCCAACATGTTAAAAACAAGAAAAAAGTTAAGGAAACAATTGGTCCATTGCTAGGAGAAAGTGGCAAGAAGGTGACAAGCAACAGGGAGAAAGCAGAACTATTTAACTCATGTTTTGCATCTGTCTTTACACAAAGGGATAAAACAGTCCAACCTATCAAAAACAGCACCACAAAAATCAGATTAGGAATACAAATTGAAATAGGGAAGAAAATGGTAAGTGAGCACCTGTCTACCCTAGACGAGTTCAAATCACCAGGACCGGATGGATTACACCCCAGGGTTCTGAAGGAACTAGCAGACGAGATCTCAGAACCACTGAATTATATCTTTCAGAGATCCTGGAACACCGGGGAACTACCAGAGGACTGGAAAAGAGCTGATGTGGTTCCCATCTTCAAAAAAGGGAAAAAATTAGATCCAGGAAACTACAGACCTATCAGCCTAACCTCAATACCAGGAAAGATTCTGGAAAAAATAATCAAGCAACGAATTTGCGAACACCTAGAAGCAAACAAAGTAATAGCCAAAAGCCAACATGGATTTGTCAAAAACAGATCATGCCAGACTAATCTTATTGCATTCTTTGATAATGTGACAAAATTAGTGGACCAGAGGAATGCCGTTGATATAGTTTACTTGGACTTCAGTAAGGCTTTTGATAAGGTAGACCATAACCTACTACTAGATAAAGTAGAAGAATGTGGGTTAGACAGCATCACCACCAGATGGATTCGTAACTGGCTGACCAACCGCACTCAACGTGTAGTTCTCAATGGAACTGCATCTACATGGAGGGAAGTATGCAGTGGAGTACCCCAAGGCTCTGTTTTAGGCCCAGTACTCTTCAACATCTTCATCAATGATTTGGATGAGGGAATAAATGGGGAACTCATCAAATTTGCAGATGATACCAAGCTGGCAGGAAGAGCCAACACTCCAGAAGATAGGCTTAAGATACAGAAGGATCTTGACAAACTTGAACATTGGGCACTATCTAATAAAATGAAATTCAATGGTGAAAAGAGTAAGGTTCTACATTTAGGCAACAAAAATGGAATGCACAGGTACAGTATAGGTGATACCTTGCTCAGTAGTAGTAACTGTGAAAGGGATCTTGGAGTCCTAGTGGACAACCATTTAAATATGAGCCAGCAGTGTGCAGCAGCTGCCAAAAAAGCCAACACAGTTCTAGGCTGCATCAACAGAGGGATAGAATCAAGATCACGTGAAGTGTTAATACCACTTTATAATGCCTTGGTAAGGCCACACTTGGAATACTGCATTCAGTTCTGGTCGCCACGATGTAAAAAAGATGTGGAGACTCTAGAAAGAGTACAGAGAAGAGCAACAAAGATGATTAGGGGACTGGAGACTAAAACATATGAAGAACGGTTGCAGGAACTGGGTATGTTTAGCTTAAGAGAAAGAAGGACTAGGGGAGACATGATAGCATTGTTCCAATATCTCAGAGGTTGCCACAAAGAAGAGGGAGTCAAACTATTGTCTGAAACGGTATAGGGTTTCCTGCCTAGGCAGGGGGTTGGACTAGAAGACCTCCAAGGTCCCTTCCAACTCTACTATTGTATTGTATTGTATAACAAGGACTTGACAGCTGCAAAAGCGCGGGCTTCTGCCTTGCCCCATTTCCAGGTTGCTTTCTTGTCGAGGAGCCAGTGGAGAGGCTCAGCAACTGAAGCTTTTTGTGGCAAGAAAGCAGCGTAGAAATTTAGGAGACCTAAAAAGGATTGGAGCTCCACTTTATTTTTAGGGGTAGGGGCATGATGGATGGCTTCTAACTAGACGGGGTGGGATGGATGCCAAACTTATCTACAAGGTACCCCAGAAATTCTACTTGTGGGACCCCAATTTTGCATTTAGATTTTTTTAAGCGCAACCCAACGTTGCGGAACCTGGTGAGGACAGTGCGCAAGGTGGCAATGAGTGCATGCTGGTCATTAGTGCTGACCAGCACACCATCAAAATAGGGAACAACCCAAGGGATCTCTTGGAGCAGGTGCTCCATCAGACTTTGAAAGATCCCTGAGGCTGTACTGACCCCAAACTGCAGGCACCGACAGAGGAATGCATCCCTGTGGGTAACGATTGTCTGTGCATCAGCAGTGGCATCATCCACAGAGAGCTGCTGTGCTAGGTCGAGCTTTTCAAAAATGGAACCCTGTCCCAGGGAATGAAGCAGATGTTGTACCACTGGGACAGGGTAAGGATTAGCCTGCAATGCTCTGTTCAATGTCACCTTGTAATCAGCGCACACCCTTATAGACCCATCTGGCTTAATTGGGATAACGATTGGTGTTTCCCAACGCGCATGATCCACAGGTTCTAACCCCCCCTGGCTAATTAATTCATCCAATTCAGCATCCAGCTTAGGGCGGAGTGCTAACGGAATCCTTCTAGGCTTAAGGCGAATTGGAGCTACCTGGGGATCCAAATTAAAAGATATTGGGGTGCCTGTATATTTACCTAAACCATCTTTGAACACATCTATGAATTCGGTGGTTAAGGACTGGAAATCTTCAGCTGCCGTGGCTTGGATGTGAATGACGTCAAGCCCCAATGCCTGGAACCAGTCGAGACCCAGCAATGTAGGGAGGGGGTCTTGGACCACAATGAGCAGAAGGCGACCAGTGAAACACTTGGTGGCTACCTTAAAGAGGCTGCTGCCTAGGATAGGGATTGACTGTCCTTGGTAGTCATGCAGATGGACGGCACAGGGAGAGAGATGATTCTTCGCTATGGAGGGCACTAAATGCTTTAAAGTGCTCCAAGAAATGAGGGAGCATGAAGACTCAGTGTCCACCTCTATCTGACAGGGTGCTCCTTCAATGTGGACACTGAGGAAAATTTATTCCTGGTTTTTTTCTTTAGCTTGATTGATAGACAGCTTTAAGTCATCACTATCATTAGAGATAGCATAACAGTCCTCCCTCAGCCTGGTTGGATGTCTGGGAAGCTTTGCACTAGTTGGCTTACTTGGTTGGTGCTCTGGCACAGGGGATGGAGCCTGACAGACCCTGGCTAGGTGGCCTTTTTGCCCGCAACAGCGGCACACAAAAGCTTTAAACCTGCACATTTCCCTGGCATGATTGCCTCCGCAGCCAGCACAGGAGGTGGAGGGGGCGTCCCTACGCCCAGTGCGCCTCTTGAAAGGGGTTGTTCGCAGACAGCTGACATTATCTTCCTCTTCAGAGATATCATCCCCCTCTTCCTCATCATCCTGGTGGACGCTCGCAAGGTGGAGGAAGGGGCATTTTGATATCTTTGGATTTCTGCAGATGATTTCTTGGCCATCTCAGAAGCCCTTGCTTCATCCAAGGTGGTTTTGAGAGTCAGCTCTGTGCGCGCTATCAGGCGATGCTGTAGTTTCAAAACACTGACCCCACAAACCAATTGATCTAGTAAGTTCTCTTCTAGGTCAGTGAAATCACAGTAGAGGGCAGCTGACCGGAGGGCGGCTATGTACTGGTTAATTGACTCTCCCTCTAACTGAAATCTTTGCCTGAAAGTGCATCTTTGGGCAATTTTGGATGGCGCGGGGGCGTAATGTGCCCTCAGTTTCTCAATTAAGACATCCCATGGGACAGAATGTACAAGCTGAGGAACACAAACACTTCTGGTCCGCAGGCACTTAGGAAACATGATCTTTTTTGGCTGCCAGACCACCCTGTAAGATCGTGAGCTTCTAGGAAGCATTCAAATCGCTCTACAAAAGCTTCCCAAGACTCTGTTGCCGGACAGAAAGCTGTGAACGAGGCTAAGGTGGCCATCCTGAAAAGGACGACAACTCAGGTTGCCTCAGGAGAGAGAGAGGGATTGAAAACCCCTTTTTCAATCCTTCTTCACGGCATTCCGTTCGAACACCTCAGCTCAGATTCAGTGACTCAGCCGATCCGTTGCTCAATCCTGATATCCCACCTTTGTCGCCAGTGTTCTTAAGGGTGACGGAGGGAACAGGGCTGAGGCAAGACGGATCTAATGCAACTTGGTTTATTAACGTAACAAGTAACAAGCAGCAGCAGCTCTGAACCAGCAACAACACGCCGCCCGTTTGACAGTTCTTTTATACCCCAGCTGTCAAACGGGCAGCCAATGAACTGTCTTTATTTTCCCGCTCTGGCTGACACACCTCCAGTCAATCACCACAGCTTGTGGCGTCACGTCTTTGGAGCCTGGACACAACAGCAACCATCATAAATATAGTTAGTTGTCAAGCAACTGAATTTTGATCACATCACATTAGAATGGCTTGCAAGGGCGGAAAAGGAGTCATAAGTCACTTTTTCCAGTATCATTGTACCTTTGAATGGTCACTAAATGAAAGGTTGTAAGTCGAGGACTACCCATAAATGTTAGGCTGTGTGTGTATTGGTTAGCAGGGAGGACAATTAAGAAGGATTTTCCTGTGGCAGCCCCTCCCCCTCAGTTTTTTCTGAAGAAAAGCTTCTAAGGAAAATTTTGAGAGGCAGCACCCATAGTGCAGAATGAGAGGGAGAAACAAGATAAATGAAGAAAAATGTGAACGATGAGAGTGACACAAAATGAAAAAGTGAATCCAATTTCTTCAATTGATGTTGCTCGCCAGAAGCTGGCTGGGAAGGGTGCATATTGTGATCTCATGATCATAAGATGCTGCAGCTATCGTAAATACATGTCAGTTGTCAAGCACCTAAGTTGTAATTACATGACCGTGGGAGTGGTACAAAACCATAACTTCATGGACAGATTATAAGTCACTTTTTCCAAGGCCTTCATAACTTCAAACTGTTGTTAAACGAACAGTTAGAAGTCAAGGACTAGAATGCATTGCCGAAAACACTGGAACAGCTAAAGAAAAATGGAGGCTGTATGCACACAAGCAGGAAGGCCATGTCACGAGGATGGGCTAGTGTAGCAATTGTGAACCTTTTTTTGGCTTGCGTACCATAAGGGGGGGAGCGCAGGGAGGGTCGTCCATGGGCGTGCCGCACCCATAATGCAACACACGACCCCCACAGTGCACATGCGTGCATGAGAGGTGCTCCCCCTCATTTTTTGCATGCTTTTTTCACCCTCCCCAGGCTCCAGAGGCTTTATAGGAGCCTGGGGAGGGCAAAAACAGCCTCCCTGCTCCCCTCTGAGGCCCTCTGGAGGCTTCAGGGACCTTCAGGAAGCTTCCCTCCTGAACTGGAAGTGAGGCGTTGCCTTGAACCAGAAGTGAGTCATTGCACGCTGGCCAGCTGAGTTCAGCCTTTTTCAAAGCCATTTTTTGCCTTCCGCAGGCTCCAGATGCTTTATAGGAGCCTGGGGAGGGTGAAAAGAGCCCCCAGCCCCGCTGGAGGCCCTCTGGACGGTTCAGGAGCTTCTCTGAAGCTTCCAGAGCGCAAAAAACCTGGCCCTATGGGCAAACCGGAAGTTCGGGAATGGACTTCCGGTTTGCTCGGAGAGTCGGTTTATGCCCCCTGGAGGCTTCAGGGACCTTCAGGATGCTTTCCTGAAACCTCCAGAGGACTAAAAACGACCCTACGAGCAAACCGGAAGTCCGTTCCCAAACTTCCGGTTTATCCATAGGGCCAGTTTTGTGTGCTCCAGAGGGCCTCCGGGGGGGGGGCTCTTTTTGCCCTTCCCAGGCTCCTATAAAGCCTCTGGAGCCTGGGAAGCGCGAAAAATGGCTTTAAAAAGGGCTGAATTCAGCTGGCCAGCTGACAGGGCAATGCCTCGTGTGCCCTGACAAATGGCTCTGCCTGCCACCTGTGGCACGTGTGCCATAGGTTTGCCATCCCAAGGATAGTGGAACATCTTTGATTGCGGTTATCAAGATGTGAAGATAAGTCTTGAAAAAGTTATACTTACAATAATTTAAATGAGGTAACAACTATCCATGTGGTCTGGAAACACAGAAATAGGGCTGCAAAAATGCAGATGTCCATGAGATGGCAGCAAGGAGATAACTAGAATTCTTGGTTGCCATCTTATCTAAAGCCCAGATCTGGTAGCAATAGCACTTAGTGTCAGGGTTCCAAATAGCATCCAAAATTAAATCAGAGTCCAAGGCAAAATATTGATCAAAGTTCCAATTTATTAAGAGAGCCATGTTGGCACATCTGGGAAAACCCGAATCTGAAAGCTTCACAGTTTCCCCACCCAATTGAAAGTTCATGATCTTGCCCCCACACCCACAAGTCCATCACATGGTCCAATCTTCCACTGCCATGCTGGCAGTTCCACCCATCCAGTTCCTGTCAGGTGCAGAGGTGCAAAGACAAAGGATGACCTTGCCTTTCTAGAAAAAAATTTGTTATGGCTTCGTAGCATCTAACTCCGTACAATCCCTCCTCCCATTTTCCTACAATAGAAAAGGCATAGTAGAATAATAGAAAGTGTGGCAGGCCAAAGATCCAAAAGGAAGATGGCTGCAGGCCTGACACTTAGACTTATATACTATTTAACAGTGCTTGACAGCTCTAAGCGGTTTACCGAGTTAGCATATCACTCCCAACAATTTGGGTTTCCGTTTTACCAACTTTGGAAAGATGGAAGGCTGAGTCAACATTGAGCCCATCAGAATCGAATTCTGGGCTGTGGGCAGAATCAGTCTGCATACTGCATTCTACCCACTGGGCCACCATAGCTCATTAAACAAGGAGATTTCAAGAATACCTACTATACTAATAAAGCTAATTAAAAATTGAACATTTCCTGACAACCAAAATATTAGAAGGCATGCTTAACTTTCTTTTTCCCTACAATTTTCTGTTACCTTCATCCTATGGTCTTCAATTGATTTTCCCCTAGGTCTCATTAACAAACTGGGAAACTGTGAATATGTATCCTCCCTCCCCCTGCAGCCCCCCAAATCAATTTGTTTTAAGAAATGAGAGTTTGGGACTTATAAATGTCAGGATAACCTCTGGTTTTACGCTTAGCCATCGCTCCCTATTGGTACAGCCAGCAATACAATTGCTTTTCTTCTGCAAAATGTGCATTTTGGAGATTGAACCTGCTTTGTTGCACAATGAAATAAACATGGCAACAGCTGCTGTTCAGCGCTGGACAAAAGAACCTTCAACTTTTGTTTACTGTCAGTCAACAGAGGAACAAGACACATATTCTGAAAACTGGGCAAGAAGACGGACATTGAAGCCACATCTCTGTTCTATTGCAATTCCCCCCACCCCCTTTCTCTCCCTCCCACTTGGAATAGAACAACTCACCACTGCCAGTTCACCATAGCCAACTTGCTGTGGCCAGCTCACCATGGGAAAAATTCGCCAAAGGAAAACGTGGCGGCAGAACAATTCAACAGTTTTATTTAAATATTTAAGATAATTTTAAAAATATTTAAGTTCTTGTCATTCACGTTTCATTTTGTCCCTCCTTCTGCATCCTTTCTTTAGTGATATAGCTGGTTTCTTTCATGCTGAATTCAGAGGGGGGGGGATTCTCCTGTTATAGTGGGGGATTGCTCTTCTCCCCATCACCCCGGAGCTTCCCCTCTATGGTGCTAACCCCTCCAGGGCCAGACTTTGCCTCTATGGGCCTCCAGACATGAAAATTCAGATCGAAGAAACGGAGCCTCGTATTCCTCTACCGCACCACCGTGATGTCACCCTGATATTATGTAATTTTTAATCCCATGGCCAGTTGACCCGTGATGATTTGGCCGTGGTGAATTGTCCCGTGGAGAATTTTGTCCGCAGCGAGCTGGTCACAGCAAGTTGGCTGCGGTGAATTGGCTGTGGCGAGTTGTTCTAGACCTCTCCCACTAAGTCTTTGGATGGAAATTGAAGTCTTTCTAGACTGAAATCTTTCACGGAATAAAATGAACCTCTTTTCCACCGTAGTTTAAACAGTCCACAGTTTTGACTCATAGAAAAGCTTTTTTAAAAAACCAATCTAGATATTATTATAGCCCATTGCACAATCAGCTCGATGTTTAGACTGGATCTTGCATTTTTATCCACCTATCAAATCCTTCCAAAGGGCCTAGGATGGGTAGATGTTGCTGTTTGATGTGTGAAAGTATCATCACAAGATGTAAGTTGTTCCAGGTAAAGCTGGCTTTTGCAATTGACTGGTGGCGAATCTGTCAATGCCGACAGTGTTCAACGGGTGCTCCAGTTCTGGGATTGCGTGCAAGGCATCCATCACTATTGGTACTCTCTTTGCTTTATTTTGCAATCATTCCTCTTCTAGTTGATCTTATGTTTTGTGATCCCTCCTCTCCACCCCCACCCCCCCGCAGTTCTTTCCCTTCTACTCTGCTGTCTCCGGAGACTGCAATGTTCACAATCCAGATTTATTTTGGCTTTCTTTTGACAATTGTTAAATCTGGGGTGTTCTGTGGCAGATGCTTGTGTGTTTCAATTCTAAAGTCCCAGAGCGGTTTAGCTTCTTCGTTTTGTATTGCTTTCTCTTATTCCATGGTCTCACCAATGCTTAATTGCAGGCAAATGGTGTTACTTGCAGACTTGGTCATGCTGTAGTCTGCAAGTCTTCGTAGTCTGTGTGATTTTCTTGCAGCAGCTAACTAGGTGGTCCACCGTTTCTTCAGCTGCTTTGCAAAGGTGACGTTTTGTGGTCTGTTGCTATCTTCTCAATTCTGGCTTTGTATGCCTTTGTTCTTAAGGCTTGGTTTTATGCATCCAGAATTAGTTCCTCTGTCCCTTTCTTCAACTTTTCTGCTTTTAGCATTGCCAAATCTTATTATTAACCATATCGGGGAAGGCATCTCAGGGTGCATAATGTCTACATCAGTGGGGAAATTCAATTTTTTTTACTACCAGTTCTGTGGGTGTGGCTTGGTGGCCGTGGTGTGGCTTGGTGGGCATGGCTGGGGAAGGATAGTGCAAAATCTCTATTATCACCCCACTCTGGGGCCAGCCAGAGGTGGCATTTGCTGATTCTCTGAACTACTCAAAATTGCTGCTATTGGTTCTCCAGAGCCTGTCAGAACCTGCTGGATTTCAGCCCTGGTCTACATCTTTAAATTTGTGGACCAAGAAGTCCTGCAGTTTCTCACCAACAAGGCATATATGGAAAAGAGCAGCCACTTACGAACAGTCCATCCTAAAATTAAGCATCTTTAAATGTTATGGATTTCAATGACTAATCTTTTCTCCATGGAAAGCCATGGACCTGAGGAACAGGGCATCTCCTTCCTCTCTCCATCTAATCCAGCTGATGCCAAAAAATAATATGTGTCCACCTCAAGAAGAATAGAGCAGGAATCAATCTGAACCTATAAAAGTCTATCTCTGTCCAACCCATCCAAAATGGAAGAAACCTGCTTACAAGCAGCTGGTACAGGACCACTTTTCAATTGGCAGGAAAATGGATGGCTTGCATGACCACACTAGCTATTCAGAGATGAATACATTTATTGATGTCTCTGTTCCAATTTGCTTGAACCCTCCAGTAAAGCAAAGCTGTTTCTGAAGTCACTTTGTCTTTCAATTGAAGCTTCCGGGAAGCTCTTTATACACGTCTGCAGTTTGTGACACCTCTTTCCTGGTTTGGGCTTTTGCAAACTGGCCACAGGGACACCGGGAAAGCCGCATTAAAGGCAGTGAAGCATGGCAGGACCGCAGGGAAGGGGGCAGGGGCTTACCTGCCAGACAGATCAAGGGTGCAGTGCTTCAAGCAGGCAAGCTGCAGAGGAGAGACGAGGCGGGGCAGGGCAAGCGGGTGATGACCAGGGAACTGGTTCAGGGGCGTGGCCAGGCTGCCATTACTACCGGTTCGGAAAGGTATGCCAGATTTTTACTACCTATTCGGCCAAACTGGACTGAACTAGTAGGAATCCACCTCTGGGTTTGAGGGAGGAATTTTTCTCCGGGTTCCTGGGCTCAAATCTCCCAATACCTAACAACTACAATGAAGCTTTATACTCTTTGCACTTCCTTAAGATGTTTAGAGTTATTTTTGGAGTTTGTCTGCTTGTACATGCATTGTTTTAGAAACTGTCTCCTTCGTTTTCCCCTTTTTTCCAAATCCAGGGAGTAACATGCAGCTAAACAGCTGCTGAGAAAGGTACCTGCAGAATTGCTGGCATGGTAGCTTCACAAGTCACAGGGTTTTATTCAGTGGTGGGATTTAGCCAATTTGCACCTATTTGGGAGAACCGATTGTTAACTTTCTAAGCGGTTCAGAGAACCGGTTGTTGGAAGAAATATCATTTTGTTTTTTCCACTTTACCAGGCTAATCCTATAAAGGAAGGCAGGAAGGAAACAGTCTGGTGTTGTTTCTAGCCTAATCTTTATTGCTCTGCTTACAAAAACGGCCTCTCCAGTTAACCCTTATTACATTGTAACAGCTAAGGCGATGTAAGTGATGTTGAGTTGGCCATGCCCACCCAGTCACATGACCACTGAGCCACGCCCACCCAGCTGGTTTGTTAACTGAATCACTGCAGTTGTTAAATTAGTAACACAGTTCTCAAGTAAATCTGCTTTTCCCATTGACCTTGCTTGCCAGAAGGATGCAGAAGGGGATCACATGACCCCAGGATGCTGCAACCATCCTAAGTGTGAATCAGTTATCAAGCATCTGAATGTAAATCACTTGAGCATGAGGATGCTGCATTGATTGTAAGTGTGAAAAATGGTCATAAATCACTTTTTTCAGGGCTGTTTTTTCAGTTCACTAAGTGAACTGTTGCAAGTCAAGGATTATCTGTATACAACTGCATCCATCTTTTCCCACATGGCTGTCCTTCATAGCATACCACCTTTTTTGGAGTGTAAGACACACATTTTTTTCCCCAAAACAGAGGGTGAAAATCTGGGTGCGTCTTATACACTGAATACAGCATTTTTGGCCTCCGGAAACCCCCTCCCCTTCGCAAAAATGGATGTGCAGAGGGTTTGGGAGGCCTGCAAAGTGATCCTGGGGGCTGGGGAGGGCAAAAATGAGTGAAAAATGGGCCGGTTTTGCTCGTTTTTGACCCCCCCAGGCCCCAGGAGCACTCTACAAGCCTCCTAAAGGCTATGCATGCCCTTTTGGGGGCAAAAAACAGGGTATTTGTTTGTTTCTTTTTGCCCCACCCACACCCTCCAGCCCCTAGGAGCACTTTGCAGGCCTCTCAACCTCTCTGCATGCCCCGTTTTTCACAAAAAATGAGACATGCAGAGGGTTTGGGAGGTCTGCAGAGTGCAAAACCTTTGTTAAAAAAATTACGTCTTCAAAATCTTAGTGCGTCTTATACTCCAGTGCGTCTTATACTTCAAAAAATACAGTATCTCTCAGATTGTTACTATTTTCTTGCAAACCACCAAGTAAGCAATTACTAGCAATTCATTTCCTTTTATTTTGTACTTTACACCTGACAGTGATCAGGAGTGGGACTTTTATTGGGTGTTATTCTTTGCATCGTCCTACTAGTGTGCTGAAGTTAACAAAGGATGAACATCAGATGGGTGTTTTCATGGTGCTGTTTGCAAATACTAAACCTGCAAAGGGAGAGCAGAGGGTTTCAATGTCATCAGAAAACTAAAGCCTGCAGATGATTTTGAGTCCCACTTCAGATGGCTTTATGGAGAAGATTAGGTCTCAAAACCTAGGAGATATGGCAGCGCCTTAGAAAGATTGATGCATTCAACTATAATGGAAAGAAATGTATTGTTCTTTCTTTATAGGATGCCCCTGCAGTCAAGACAATGTTTCATCACTCATACCAAGCACCAGATTGTCAAAATAAAAGAAAAAAAAATAACGTACCTCCTCAACCTGTCTCCTGCTAGTAGAAGCAATGTTATTCTTGCAAACTTTTCAAGAAGATAAAAGGGGACAAGATCAGTATTTCATAACTGAACTCTGTGAAATAATGCTGATGTTAAAAAAAAACTAAGAGAGATAAGGTAGATGATAGATAGATAGATAGATAGATAGATAGATAGATAGATAGATAGATAGATAGATAGAACAAAGATGCCAATTAAGTTGATCTTTATTTCAGCAACCGCACAAGGAACATATACAGTTGGTTTATACACAACAATATAGAAGTGGTCTCCCATTTCTTTTTTCTGGGGTGTTTTTCAGTTTTTCACCCTAGCCCAGGGGTCTGCAACCTTAAACACTCAAAGAGGCATTTGGACCTGCTTCCCACACAAACAAAATACCAGGAGTCACAAAACCTGGGTGGGCGTGGCCAACTTGATGTCACTCGCTCCTACTGAGTCACATGACTCCTCCAGTCACACCTACCCAGTTTTGTGGCTCTCTATGTTTTCTATTTCCTATTTCCTATGGGAAACAGGTATCTTTCTCTTTCTCTCTTTCTCCCTCTCTCATTCCTTATCTCTCCCCCCTCTCTTTTTCTCCCTCTCTCCCTCTCCCATTTCTCTCTTTTGCCCTCCCTCTCTCATCTCTTTTTCTTTCTCTCTCTCTCTCCCTGCCTCCCTCAATCCCTCTCCCTCTCTTCCATCTTTCTCCCCCTCCCATCTCTTTCTCCCCCTCCCTCCCTCTCACCTCTTTCTCCCCTTCCCTCCCTCCCCATCTCTCTTTCTCCCTCCCCATCTGCCTCTCTCTCCTCCCCTCTCTCATCTGTCTCTTTCTGTCTTCCTCTCCCATCTTTCTCTCTTTCTCCCTCGCTCTATTTCTCTCCCCGCTCTTCCCCCTTTCCCCTCCTTCTCTCATCTCTCTTTTTCTCTCCCTCCCTCTCCCCATCCCTCTTTCTCCCCCTCTCTCTATCTCCCTCTCCCCTTCTCTCCTTATCTTCCCCTATCTTCCCCTCTCTTTCCCCCTCTCTGTATCTCTTCCCCCCTCTCCCTTTGTATCTCTCTCTGTATCTCTCCCTCTCCCTATCTTCCCCCCTCTCCCCCTCTCTGTGAATTACCCTGTTTGTCTCTCTCTATGTCTCTCTCTCCCCTCTCTCTGTATCTCTGTGTGTGTGTCTGTGTGTGTGTGTCTGTCTGTCTGTCTGCCTGCCTGCCTGCTGTCTCCCTCTCTCCCTCTCTCTTTTCCCCCTCTTTCTCTGAAAGCCATGGTTGGTCCAAGCCAGCAAGCTCTCCTTGGGGTTCTTCGCTACACCTTTTATTTCTTCTTTTTGGAAATCTAGGCTGGCTGAAAAACAATCGCTGTGGCAGAACCGGGAGGGCGCACATGGGTGGAAACCCTCCTCCAGCGAGTGCCTTTATGAATTTGTACAGACAAATGGACAATGCCAATCAAATCAGAGTGCATGTGTATGTTTAGGAGGGAACTTATTTTTTAAAAATCTGCTCTATTTGTATTTCCTGAAAAAAATACATGGAAAAATCCCATTGGCGGAAATATCCACTTAGGGTTAGGGTTAGGCCACCATGAATTCGGACAGAAAAATGGACGTCACCAATGAATTTGCAGTGCATTGATATATTTAGGACACTTTCTTTTCGAGTCTGGCTTTTCTAGTTTTTCTGGTAAAATACATGGGAAAATCCGATTGGGGGAAAAATCAGCTTAGGGTTAGGGTTAGGCCTCCATGAATTTGGACAGAAAAATGGATGTCAGCAACGAATTCACAGCACATGGGTATTTTTAGGAAGACACTTACTTTTCGAGTCTGGCTTTTCTGCATTTCCTGGTAAAATACATGGGAAATTAGGTTTAGGGTTCGGCCTCGATGAATTTGGAGAGAAAAATGGATATCGCCAATCAATTTGGAGCGCACGGGTATGTTTAGCACGGCACTTACTTTCTGAATGTGGTCTATCTGTATTTCCTGGAAAAATACATGGGAAAATCCCATTGGCAGAAAAATCCACATAGTCCCATCCCTGTTAACCTTGAAAAGTGGGTTTGTGCTAAAGCAGGGTGGACAATTAATTTTCCCAAAGGGCCACATGAACGGTTGCAGGAATTGGGTATGGCTAGTCTAGAAAAAAGAAGGACTAGGAGTGACATGATAACAGCATTCCAGTATTTGAGGGGCTGACACAAAGAAGAGGGAGACAACTTCTTTTCCAAAGCACCAGAAGGCAAGACAAGGAACAATGGATGGAAATTACTCAAGGAGAGAAGCAACTTGGAATTAAGGAGAAACTTCCTAACAAGTGAGAACAATATACCGGTGGAACAGCTTGCCACTAGAAGTTGTGGGTACCTCATCACTGGATTTTTTCAAGAAAAGACTGGACAGTCACCTGTCTGAAAGAGTATAGGGTCTCCTGCTTGAGCAGGGGTTTGGACTAGAAGACCTCCAAGGTCCCTTCCAGCTCTATTCTGATTAAGGGAGATGGGTTGTTTCTAAACATAATAAATAAGTAATACATAAAAATACTAAATACAAATTCTTTCTTAGCTCAAAGCTATAGTTGCCAGCCCCACATCCTATCTACGTGGGCCAGACAGGGACAGTTGAAGGGTTGGCTGTGGCCCAGGGGCTGTAAAATATCCAGGTCTGTGCTTGAGGTTGGGGTCCCTAGGCATAGATTAGAACCTGTCTCTTGGTTGTATGTGTTGGATTCGGGCAACGAGAGAACAGACGGAGGACACGTAGTGACTTATCAGCTCTTTATTAGTAGTAGTAGTAGTGATCCAGCTTCCTCTGTGGCCGGAGGGTTCCCCTTTTATAGGAATCGGGTACGCCTCTCGACCAATCAGAACGATACCTGTTTCCCGCTGTAGCGGTGGACCAGAGAGGAGACCTGCTGCGATATATGCTAATATCTAACACCCCTCCCCTCTTAGATGGAGCATTCCAGTTAGTTACATAGTCCTTAAGATACGTGGGTGTTTGCCTAACCCGGGTGGAACGCCGCAGTTCTGGTTGATCTGGAGTGGTTTCAGGATCGGTTGCTTTTTCTGCTTCGCGTTCGGGGGTCTGCCGGCTTTCGTTGCTTTGGCGTTGTTCAGTTTCTCCTTCGACCTCTTGTTCTATCCTGGGCTTGTAGGCGTCGTGGTTCTCTGTGTTGGGGCTCTCGAGTGGCTGACTTTGTGCTGGCAGATAGTTCTCATCGTCAGCCCGCAGGTCTGAGTGTGCCAGGCAACCTCATAGTTGATCGATGTGCCTTTTCCAATTTCGTCCGTCTTCAAGCTCTAACAGATATGATCGTGGACCCGTGATGCCAATGACCCTTGCCGGCATCCACAATGTTCCCCCCGCATAGTTGTGGGCGTATACTGAATCCCCTATGTTAAAATTCCGAATTTTGCTTGTAGAGTCTGGGGGCGATGTGGCAGAGTAATTAGGGTGAAGACGGTCCAGGTGAGACCGTAGACGGTGGCCCATGAGTAGTTCAGCGGGGCTCCTACCCGTCGTTGCGCTGGGGGTAATATGTTGAATTAAGAGGTAATGGTCAATGCGTGTTTGCCAATCACCTGGACCCATCCTAGCGAGGGCCTCTTTTGCGGATCGCACCATTCTCTCTGCCTGTCCGTTTGATGCCGGATGGAATGGCGCGACGAGGGCATGCCAAACTCCCTGACCTGCTAAGTACGTTTCAAATTGCATGGCCGTGAACTGGGGCCCATTATCAGAGACCAGGAGGTCGGGCAGGCCATGAGTGGCGAAAAGTCGACGTAGAACCTTAATGACTGCCTCTGCCGTGGTTGAAGTCATTAGGACTACTTCTAGCCATTTGGAGTATGCATCCACAACTATAAGGAAGGTCTGACCTTGGACTGGCCCTGCGAAATCGATGTGTATTCGTGACCAGGGTGCTTTAGGCTTCTCCCATTCAGTGGCGGGCGCTTCCGGGGGTGCTGGTCTCGATTCTTGGCATGGATCACAAGTGGCCACCCATTCCTCTATTTCTTTGTCCATGTTGGGCCACCAAACATAACTTCTTGCTAATGCCTTCATTCTAACGATCCCCGGATGCCCCACATGTAATGCCTCTAATACATTTCTACGTAACGCATAAGGAATAACAACTCGATCCCCCCACAATAAACAACCTTGCAACACTGAAAGCTCATCACGTTTTCCCCAAAATAGCTTGAATTCCGGGCCCACGTTACCTTTCGGCCACCCCCTCCAAACCCAGGTTTGAACTTGCTTTATTATAGTGTCCCTAGCAGAGAATCTGGCAACGTCGCAGGAAGAGACCGGTCCTGAGTCCAAACAGTCAATCAACAATACCGGTACCTCGGGAGTGGGGTCTGGCAAGAGATCCGGAAGTGGGCAACGGCTGAGTGCGTCTGCATGTCCTAGAGTGGAGCCCGGTCGATGAATTAACTTGTATGAGTACGCGGCCAGGAAAACAGTCCACCTGGTCATGCGTGGAGAAAGAGAGACTGGTGTGGGGCGGTTTCCCGCCAAAAGTCCCAACAGTGGTTTATGATCTGTAATCAGTTCAAAATCGCGGCCGTAGAGGTATTCGTGGAAACGTTTTACTCCAGCAACAGCAGCTAACTCTTCCCTGTCCATCTGGCTGTAATTCCTCTCGGCCGAAGAAAGAGTCCTGGAGTAAAAGGCGATGGGTGCTTCGTTCCCGTTTGGCATCCTGTGGCTGAGGACTGCGCCGACGCCGAATGGGGATGCGTCGCAGGTCAATACCAGTGGTAGCGTCTGGCTGTATTGCACTAGCAGCGAGTCGGTGGTGAGCAGGCGCTTTACTGCGGCAAAAGCTGCTGCTTCGGATCGTCCCCATCTCCATGTTGCGTTCCTTTGGAGTAGCCGATGAAGCGGTTCAGCAACGGTCGCCTTCTGTCTCAGAAAAACGCTGTAGAAGTTAAGTAGTCCCAGGAAGGCCTGCAACTCGGTCTGATTTCGTGGTGTGGGGGCGTCCTGGATCGCCTTAATTTTCTTTGAAGTGGGGTGTATTCCCTGACCATCGATTCTATATCCCAGGAATTCTACACTAGGCACGTTAATTTGGCATTTCTCCTTTTTGAGGCGGAGACCCTTTTCTCTGATTCTGGCCAAAACAGTCCTGACTCTCTTTAATAGCTGCTCCTCGTTTGCAGTGGATACCAAGATGTCGTCGAAATAGGGGACGACTCCCGGTATCCCTTGCAAAAGCCGTTCCATGATGCTCTGGAACAGACCTGGAGCAATACTCACACCGAATTGTAGCCGATTGCATTTGAATGCTCCTCTGTGCGTCACTATAGTTTGGGCCTCTGCCGTGGCGCTGTCCACGGGCAACTGCTGGTAAGCTTGTGCCATGTCTAACTTAGCAAATATTTTTCCTGGCCCCAACGAGTGCAATAAGTGTTGTACTACGGGCACAGGATATGCGCTTTGTTGTAGCGCGACATTAATTGTGCATTTATAGTCCGCGCAGATGCGGACTGACCCGTCTGGTTTGACTGGGGTCACAATGGGAGTTTCCCAGCGCGCGTGATCCACCGGCTCAAGGATCCCTTGCTCTACTAACTTATCTATCTCTTTATCTATTTTTGGGCGGAGTGCAAAGGGCACTCGTCTCGGTTTAAGTCGGATTGGCGCCACTTTGGGGTCTAAATTGAATGAAATTGGTTTACCCACATACTTACCAAGACCGGGGCTGAACACATCCTCGAACTCCTTAAAAATCTGTTCAGCGCTGCTGTTCTCCACGGCGTTGATTCCGGTGACTTCTAATCCCAAAGCTTCAAACCAATCAAGTCCTAGAAGGTTCTGTAGCGGTGCGCTGGCGATGGTCACGGGCAGCTGGGCTCTGATGTCCTTGAAACGAATCTGGAACGTGCCTTGGCCCACGATGGGGACTCGGTTCCCCTGGTAGTCTCGTAGCAGGATGTCTGGTGCGCGTAGTTGGCTCTTTTTGAGGCTAGGGATAGCCTTTTTCATGGAAGCCCATGAAATGATCGTCAGGGACGATCCTGTGTCAACTTCTAGCTCGCAAGGAGAGCCCTCCAAGAGGACTGTGACTTTCAGCTTTTTAGGTCGCTTGGTGCGGACCTGACTTATTGTGGTGAGATAGGTTCGCAATTCCTCTCTCTGGGTCAACTCTATCTCAGCATCGGTATCCTGAAAATACTCTCGTTGAGCGTCTTGGTAGAACGCTCTCTCAGCTCTTTGTGTATAATCTCTCTGGGGAAACGCCCTTTCAGCTCTTTGGGAATTGTCTCTCTGGGTAAACACTTGTGGATTTCTCTCTGGGCGCCCTTTTTGAATTCGCCAAGTCCCTGAGTTGGGCTTTTGTTGGCGGTATGTAGACGGCTGCCGTGAGGCAGGGACTTCGCTCCGACACACTCGTGCGATGTGCCCAAGTTTGTTGCAGTGTGAACAAACAACGTTCCTGAACCGACAGGTAGACCGGGGGTGATTCCCTCCGCAGCTTGCGCAGGGCGGCAAACGGAATCCGGGTCTCCCCCCAGGCCTCATGTGACTGCTCCGCATCAGGTGACTGTCCTCGAACTCGGGATCCTCGTAGTCGGGGTATGTGTCCTCGTAGTGGACTCTGGTGTGTCTGGGTGCTGGCTGGCTCACGTTGAATCTGCGCTGTATGGTTTCCGACGATCTTTCCGCTGACTCTGATGCTCTTGCTTCGTTTAGTGCTATTTGTAGGGTTAAATTCGGGTTTGCCAACAGCCTTTTTTGTAGCGAGATGTCCCTTAACCAACAAACAAATCTTGCCAGGATGTGCTCGTCCAGATCCCTGAACTCGCAGTGAGTTGCTGCTTTTCGTAGGGCTGCAACATATTGGTTGATTGATTCTCCCACCTTCTGGTTCCGCGTGTTGAATTCCTGGCGGCAAACGTGGCGGGAAGGTTTTGGCGCGTAATGAGTCTGTAGAGTCTGTTGCAATGCCGTCCATGATACCGCTTGTATCGGAGTAGGCGCGGTGAGGTCTCTGGCTGTGTTGAAAACTTCTCGCCCACAGTAGCCGAGGAAAATGTTTTTCTTGCGGGCATCTGTTATTCCCGTGTATTCGTTCGCTTCGAGAAAACACTCGAAGCGAATCATGAAAGCCTCCCATTCGTCGTTCGTTGGGTCGAATGGAGCGGGTGGAGTGTGCATCGCCATCTTCTCTCCGTTTGAATTTGCCGCGCTGCGGTGTCCTGAGATGGCTGCCGGAATTTCTGCCGAATTCCTGGTCTGGATCGAATCCGGGGATTCTGTAGTAGCTCTCTGCGTCCTGTCTGCCTCTCGATCCCACCTTCATCGCCAATGTTGGATTCGGGCAACGAGAGAACAGACGGAGGACACGTAGTGACTTATCAGCTCTTTATTAGTAGTAGTAGTGATCCAGCTTGCTCTGTGGCCGGAGGGTTCCCCTTTTATAGGAATCGGGTACGCCTCTCGACCAATCAGAACGATACCTGTTTCCCGCTGTAGCGGCGGACCAGAGAGGAGACCTGCTGCGATATATGCTAATATCTAACAGTATGTATAATTTGTATCGTCCCCTGATGCTATTTGTTTTTGTTTTACGCATTGTATTTTGTTTCATTGTAAGCTCCCTAGAGTCACATAAAAGTGAGATGGGCCACTCTATAAATGGAATAAATAAACAAATAAATAAATTTCCTTACAGTCAAAGCCAATCCTTATAGGAGGAAAAGAAATAACAATCAATGAGGGAAAATTATTGGAACAGCTGAGGATGGAAATCTACTGTTCAGTTAGTGATAATGGCCTCTCTACTTTTTATAGCCAGTTATACCTAGGAGAACTGGAATAAAAACGAGAGGAACAGTAGCTTGTCACCCAACTATTTCCTGTCAAATATATCATTTGAACAGTGTTGGAAGTCCCAGCACTGAAGACTTCCAGCATCAAACTGTTCTTGACCTTTCTCTGATCTCAATTTAAGACTGGCAATTTTTCAATTAGGGTCAGTCTCCCATTGGCAGAGACATAGATTAAAGAAGCCATCAAAACTTCTTTCTAATTTTTATGAAATGCCTGGCAAAAAGATCCTTGTCTACCCTGAACTTCAGCAGCTGCTGTTTTAAAGCTTTTTTTTTTTTAAGATAGTTTCTTAGAAAATCAGATTGCAGTGGAAAATGAGCGCTACCGAATGGCCTACTGTGGGTTTTTTCCAGTTAGAGGAAGAATTGTACTAATAGGTATATTTTTTAAAAAAAGCAGTTCTGTTTCTTTTGAGGAGTTTATGATTTGTATAGTACTCCTTCAGAGAAAGAAACAGTAAAAACAAATACCTGCTCTCAAAAGAGAAGCAGTTGTTTGCTAGATTAAAATCATTTTTGAAATTCTTACGCAAATAATACTTCCCCAAACATTATTTTATTCACACTGTGATTTTTGAATTAGCGCACATAATATTTGGGAAAAAAAAGAATTAATTTTGCCGAAGCTAGAAGGAGCAGCGTACAATTCTCCTATTTGAAGAGAACTTTCATGGACTTTCCTCCCCTTTTTTTGTCTCTAAATGTTCTCATATTATAAACGTTTAATCATTGCTCTATGCACTAAAACTACTTTCCTTCAAATAATGTGTAGCCTCTCTCCCCCCCTCCCTCCCTCTCCTTCCTAAACCTAATGTATTTCAGCGCTTATGTAATGATTTTTAATATCTTACACCTTAGGCTCTATTACAACTGCTGCTAGGAAGCAAATTTTCAAGGAAGCATGTGGTGGTGTAAAACATTTAAAAAGGTTAAAAAAAAACATCTGGGATCGACACTAAAATATTTCAATATTTTTTTCTGTCCTATGCAAACAGGGAGATAATTTGAACTGGGAAACAGAGTTTGAGTCTCAACCAGAAAATGCAGCCCCCTCAAACGGAGACCAGAATAAGCCTGCTGGCCATGCAGAAGGCATAGAGAGATTGCAATATGTGCATGGAATTTCAGAGACGGCAAGTGAAGACAGCCCTGGAAGGCATTATTAGAGCCTGCAAGAAAACATGGGAATTATGACTTTTTTTTTAGTGTATCCCACGCCCAATGATTTGTTCTAGAGAACTCTCCTCTCCTCTGCATATTCCTTTCTACTCTCTCACCCATTTTCCTTTTCATTTGGTCTTCAGTCTTTGATGCCTTCCAAAAATCCAGCACAAACCTATTCTTTTTTTTTTAATTAGAGAGTTTTAATAAAGTTGGTGACCATAATGTTACAGTCAAAACCCCACCTATGTTTATATGCCTTGTTTGAACTGTACTACATTTTCACAGCTCTCACCTCAACATTTTTGACCCTAACCTTCGGAGGCTCCTGTGAACTCATGTGGTGGAATCTGGTCCAAATTCCTAGGAGGGAGTGGCTCTATTCCAGAGGAATAAGAAGCAATGAAGTTTAGATAACTTGGTTGGGAGGAAGAAGGTCTATATGATGGATGATATGGATGCTTTCCCAGATGTCAGCTCGGGGGAAGATGAACCAGTTCCAGGCATATCTATAAGGAGGGGAGTCGGTCAATGGCTCGGAGCAGGGAAAGATGTTCAAAGAAAACCAGAAAATCCAGTTGCCTCTTCAAAAAGCACCTTTGGGTCAACCATGACCTGGATGACTAGAATCTCCATAGACATGTCCTATTTTAGTTGAAGGTAAGCAATATTTTCATTATCTAATTGACTTTGTATATTGTCCTTCAAAGTAGATTAGAGATGCTCCAGCTTCAGCAGGAGCACACTCTGTTTACCTTAGCTGAACTCAGAAGTTAAGGAGGAGTAACCCTGGTGACTATTTGATTGGAGGACAAATGGAGTCAAAACACACCATGGAAGAAAGCAATGATAATGACTTCCATAATGCTTTGGGGATGCAGTCGCCAGGAACTGACCTCAATATGAGGGCATCTTCATATGTATTTTAGGTACTACAAAATAATGTCTTGTTCTGTCCTTAAAGGCCAGCAGTATCTAAGACAGAATCCATTAATCTATTTCCCTCTTCCAAAAAGCAACCCATCTTATTAAATGGTGTGGAAACTTGATTTATACACAGGTTACAAAAACAAATGACAACCTGCTGAGTTACATCTCCAAAGTTGTATTTTAATGCAAGCTCATATAGCATAAATTATACTTAATGGCTAAGGGAAATGTTGAACTCTTGCAAATCTGGAATTTTCTTATGGCATTTCAGTGAGTCATCTTTTTAGATACAGATGGTCCTCCACTTACAACCTTAATGGATCCTGGAATTTCTCTTGTAAGTCATGATAGTTGTAAGTCAAAGCACCCATTGGACCAGTCCAATGTTACCTTTTTTGTGGTGGTCGTTAATCAAATGCAGCAGTCATTAAATAAATCAATGCATTCCTAGGAACAAGTTTTTTGCTGGAAACTGAGCAAAAAGACCAGTTTCCAGCAAATAAAAAGGCACAAATCATGTCATATAAACACAGAGCGATGCAACTGGCCATAAAAGCAAATCAGGTGCCAAGCACCTGACATGAGGTCATGTGACTATGGGGAGTTGCTACCATTGGATCTCCAAAATTGAGTTGTAAGTACCTTTTGAGGGGTACATTGTAACTCTGAACAGTCACTGAGTGAGCAGTCATTAAGTGCGGACTACTTATATTCTAGATCTTTCTCTTTCATTTGGTCACCACACTATAAAAAAGATGTTGAAACTCTAGAAAGAGTGCCGAGAAGAGCAACCAAGATGATTAGGGGACTGGAGACTAAAGCATATGAAGAACGGTTGCAGGAACTGGGCATGGCTAGTCTAGTGAAGAGAAGGACCAGGGGAGACATGATAGCAGCCTTCCAATATTTGAGGGGCTGCCACAGAGAGAAAGGGGTCAAGCTATTTTCCAAAGCACCCGAAGGCCAGACAAGGAATAATGGATGGAAACTGAACAAGGAGAGATTCAACCTGGAAATAAGGAGAAATTTTCTCACAGTGAGAGCAATCAACCAAAGGAACAGAAGTTGCTTTCAGAAGCTGTGAGAGCTTCATCACTGGAAGCTTTCAAGAAAAGTGGGAGAGAGAGCAGTGGGAGAGAGAGAAGGGAAAAAGTGTTTTTCTGCATCGGTGAATGCTCATCCCTCACCTGGAGCAACTTGAGGAGGTGGCGGTGGCAGTCATCGTGTGAGGGGACCCGGGCTCAGCTACCCTCTGCTGCCTCAGTCAAAGCACAACCTTGTGGGTGAGTGGGTGGAGTACAGCCAGCAGCTAGCAAGCAGGGACTACAGTGGCAGTTGTGGCAGAAGAATATTGAGCAGAATTCAGTTCAGCCAATTGGTTTGGCTCTCCACAACCATTCCAGTTTCTCATATGGACCCTTGGGAAGATTAATCTCCCATCCCTGCTCCAGTTTATCATGCTGCTTCCCAGCTCTCCAAGAAGAGAAGCATCTCCACCAGCTTTTTTCCTCCCCAAAGGCAGAGAAACTTCACCCATACATGCTAATAAGATTTAAATATCTACTCTGCTGTGCTCTGCCCTGCCCTATCTTGCCATTAATTAGCTTAATTGACAAAGAGTAGACAATATATTATTTGCCACAATTAAAAGCATTAATACTTTCTGCAGGGAAAATGTCTTCCTTGAAAATCTAAAACGAAAACAAAAACGTTCTCCAGTGAAGATGTTATTGAGAGACTCATGCCCTGAAAGACCAAGAAACAGGAGTTTAATAATAAGCTTATTTTTCTAAAATATATAGGCCATCATCACATACCGAAGTTGCTTAGCATTTTAACATCTACAGAGCATTTCACGTAACAAAGATCTTGGCCCTGTGAAGCACAGAGACCTTAGATGACATTTGGAAGCCTTAGTAAGACCACACCTAGAATACTGCATCCGGTTTTGGCCACCACACTATAAAAAAGATGGTGAGACTGTAGAAAAAGTGCAGAGAAGAGCAACCAAGATGATTAGGGGATTAGAGACTAAAACATATGAAGAACAGTTACAGGAACTGGGCATGATTAGGCTAGTGAAGAGAAGGCCAAGGGAGACATGATAGCAATGTTCCAATATTTGAGGGGCTGCCACAGAGAGGAGTGGGTCAAGCTATTTTCCAAAGCACCTGAAGGCTAGACAAAGCTACAATAATGGATGGAAACTGACTATGGAGAGATTTAAGCTAGAATTAAGGAAGAACTATCTGACAGTGAGAACAATCAACCAAAGGAGCAGAAGTTGCCTTCAGAAGTTGTGGGAGCTTCATCACTGGAGGCTTTCAAGAAGACACTGGACTGCCATTTGTCAGAAATGGTGTAGGTCTCCTGCTTGGGCTGCGGGTTGGACTAGTTGACCTACAAGGTCTCTTCAAACTCTGTTAATCTGTTATCTGTTAGAATGTAGCCACTTTTACAAACTGCTCATCAAAGCTGAGAGATGGTAGAGCAGGGACAAGCTGAAATCCACCCTCATCCATAGAAGACTTCAAGCCTTCAGGCTTTCATGGAGCTTTTGTTTGAAGTAAAAAAGGGAAGAGGCATCATTGCATATTCTTCCCTCAGTTCTTGAAGGAAAAATCAGGTGGAAACTCTGAAGAATTAAGGGCAGGGGAAAAAAGAGAGTGTAATTTCCTCAATAATTATTCTCCAGGTGGGCTCTGCACATCTTGAAAATGCTGGAGACAAAGTAGCTTGTTCTGTGGGCAAGCACAAAACTTCATTCTTCTGTTGGTAGAAATGGGTTTAGCTCCAAGTGGGGCAAAAGACACTGGAGACATGGAGGCTGCTTGGAAAGATGGTTTAATGGTGGACAGGACTACATGACTTGAGGTCCTGAACAGAAAAGGTGATCACATGCTTCCAGATGTTGGGTGAAGAAGAAAAAGAGAAAGAAGGGCTGAAAGTTCCTGGCTTTATACGCTCTGTTCACCCCACCTCTCTGTTTCCTGTTCCTGTGTAAGAAATGTATTCTGATTGGTTGTCCGACTCCCATGGGGCTATGCAGGGGCAACTCTCTAGACTGTGTTTTGAGTCCAAGTTTGGTTGAGCATTGCTTCTTCTCAGGTGCCCTATGGTGAGATGGGTAGAGGGCTAATACTATCATGCCTTAATCTCATCACCCTGGAGCTGAAGGGGGGAAACTCTTTCTTATGTAGAATTGAGTAGCTTGGGCATTTTAATGGCCCATTAAAGAAAGTGGGGGCTATTAAGAGTGAGTCTGTTTCCTGCCTAAGAACACGTTTCTCATTTCTGATCCAGGGAAATATAATATTCTGCCTTTTCAATATTTCCTAGGATATTTCATTTTCCTAGGAGTGGGGGCGGGGTTGCTAACTTCCTACATTTCCCAAGGACATGAAACTGTTGACTTTTACAAAAAGAGTCCAGGATCATTGTCAAGCATGAATTTCCACCCCAAATCTTATTCTGGCATTGGTTTTTTTGTTTGAGTCCCTCCCCCGCCCACTTCCTACAACACCCACCTATTGTTAGCACCAGGATTTTTCTTGCGGGCATCCGAAATGGTCAATTTTTAAAGAAAATCCAGGACCGTTTCTAAGCAAGACATTAACCCTGAGTCTAATACCAGCATCCATTTTTCCTTTGAATTGAATAATTTTACCACCTCTCTGCTGCACACATCTAACTGCCAGCAGTGTGAATTCTATTCTTGGGTCCTTGAAATGGTTGATTTTTGAGAAGGGCACCGGGGATTATTTCTAAGTATGAAATTCCAGCCTGATTATTGTCCTGGCATCAGTTTTTATATTCGGGTTGAAAATCTGACTTTACCTCCCTGTCACGCACTCCTACCTCTGACAGGATTTTTTTTTTTTTGATGGGGATCCAAACAGTGCATCAATTTTTGAGAAGGGCATCTGGGATCAATTCAAAGCATGAAATTGGGCCTTGAATTTTGTCTCAATGTCCATTTTTCTGAAAATTGAGCTTCACCTCCCTGCCCCATACTCAATTTTTATAAAAGAGCATCCATTTCTAAGCATGAAATTCCATCCTGAATCTTATCCTGGCAGCCATTTTTGGATTCGGGTACACAAAAAATTTCACCACCCTCGCCACTACTACAGAATCAGGATTATTTTTCCTTAGGCAAACAAAATGGTTGATTAAAAAAAACATTCAAGACTATTTCTAAGCATGAAATTCCACCCAGAATCTTATCCTGGTGTCTGTTTGCATGTTCAAACTGAAAACAATTGTCACTTCCTGGCCAGGACCTGAAAAACTAAGAATAAAAAGTGTTGCTTTTATAATGAACAGTACTTGGTGCAGTACAGTGCAATCCATGGCTGAATAATATGGATTAGACTTTGTGGGCAGCACTTTGCAGATCAACATTTGATAAAGCATCCATGAAGGCCCTGGAAAAGATATTCAAATGTCATGGTGTGTCTATATGTTCTGTCCTCGATGGCTTCCTATTTTTATACCCTAACCATTCCCAAGTATAGAAGAGCTTTTTCCCTAGCTCGCTTCAATGTCTTGCCCTCAGCACTTCTGGATGGTCGTTTCATTAATCGGGAGCGATTAATGAGCGGCTGTGCCCTTGTGACAGAGCCGAGGTTGAGACAGTGGAGCATGTCCTCCTATTTTGCCCTATGTATAGCGCGGACAGATCTAGGTTACTGTCTCTTCCTGAAATCGTCCCTTCTGGTCCTGATGGCTGTGATTTGTTTGTGCATTGCCTTGGGGATGTCTCCTCGTACATCACCTCTCAGGTTTCCAGGTTTTTCTTGAGAGCTGTGACCATTAGAGGAGAGAGCTGTAACCTCCCTTAGTTGGGCTTTTGGTGACTGGCTGCTGTGTCTCTTTTGTAGTGGTCGTGTTTTGGTCTGTGACTGTAAATAAAGTATTATTATTATAAAACCACCTATCCGCCAATAAAACAGACTGTGTGCGTAGATTTGAATACTTTAGGGAAAGAACAGGATATGGTGAACCTGGGGAAAATAGGAATATATACAATGAGAACCAAATACAAGATAGACAGTACTGAGTTACTGCTGAACATTAATAAATACAAGTCATTTAAATCTCACCAATGATGCTCTGTGTGGGATGTGGGTTTGACCTTGGGTGCCCATGTGCCACAGATTAAGATGGATTCTTCTTTGTGCTTCTGCCTTTTCCAAATGTTAAAGGGAATGGAGTCTGATTTCCTAGCATCCACTTGTTTTGAGGGTGCAGGCTGATGGATAAAGAGGTCGGGACAGCTTCAAACAATATGCTTGGTATTTGTCCCTCTGACCACTAGATGGGGCTAGAGAGCAACAACAGCATATAAAGTCATGTGCTGGGGCATGGCACTATACTTACAAAAATCAGAATCATGTGGGTGTGATATTCCCTCTGCAGAAGTTAGACTTGAAAGAAGCAGAAAAGGAAGTCTATTGATGCTTTTGAATTTTGATGTTGGAGAAAACTGTTGAGAATATTGTGGACAGCCAAGAAACTAAACCAATCATTAAACGAATCAGGTCAGGTTAGAATAACTTTATTGTCACTTTAAATGTACATTAATCTGCATACATTAAAATGAAATTTCATGCTCACTTCAGGCCAAAATTGACCAGGTTCAAATTATCCTACTTATAGTTTACAGCCTGCCTTTTCCTCCAAGGATGATTATGTATCTTTAGGTTATAAACAAAACATAAAATCGTAATTAAATACCAAAATCATAAAATAACAAATAAAAAAATCATCAATAAAATCAGTAGTTGCAGAATGAAATGTCCAGTGAACTCACAGTCTACTAAATGTGAACCGCAGCAAATAATTCTTTGAAATTTTACTTTTAAGTCATCAAAAAGAGCCATATATGTCTCATGGAAAAATATTCCAAAATTTGAAGCTGATGCAGAAAAGACCTGATCCTAGATATCCTTCAGTTTTACAGTTCTTTGTAAGATTGAGAAATACTGTCTTAGATTAGAACATCAGGCAAGATATGCACCTTTGATTTACTGTCCAAAGTATTATCAGCAATCAAGGCAGTTTGGAACCCCAAACCAGATTGGAATCAAAATAATCCAATATTGTGTGCATGGACATGCAAAGGTTTATGGAGCTGAGTAGCCTCATGGCATCTTTCAACCATTACAAGGTTCTAATGCAGAGCTGCTGTGAGGCACAGGATAGGATAAGATAGGATAGGATAAGATAGAAGAATTAGGAAATTACGAGAAGACAGGGTAGGAAAGGTAAGTTAAGATATACTAACTTAAGAAAAGGATATACAACATAATTCCTGTGTTGTTTTTAAGTTACGTGTTTGTCTTTGTTGATGTGTGTAAGTGTTTAAAATTAAAAAAATATAAAAAAAGAATAGAATAGAATAGAATAGAATTCTTTATTAGCCAAGTGTGATTGGACACAAAACGAATTTGTCTTTGGTGCATATGCTCTCAGTGTACATAAAAAGACATGAAAGATACATTCGTCAAGAATCATAAGGTACAACACTTAATGATAGTCATAGGGTGAAAATAAGCAATCAGGAAACAAATAATATCAATATAAATTGTAAGGATACAAGCAACAAAATTACAGTCCTGCAGTCATAAGTGGGAGGAGATGGGTGATAGGAATGATGAGAAGACTAATAGTAACGCAGCCTTAGTGAATGGTTTGACAGTGGTGAGGGAATTATTTGTTTAGCAGAGTGATGGCATTTGGGAAAAAACTGTTCTTGTGTCTAGTTGTCTTGGTGTACAGTGCTCTATAGCGTCATTTTGAGGGTCGGAGTTGAAACAATTTATGTCCAGGATGCGAGCAGTCTGTAAATATTTTCATGGCCCTCTTTTTGATCATGGTTGGTGGAAGACAACTGAAATGGGTTTGGCTAAATTATCTGTTTCTGTGGCGTCTCTTGACCCTTTTGCCAGTATAGATTCTGACATAGTGACTACCAACATATGCGCTTCTGCATCAACTGGTCAATTGCAAGAGGTGAAAAGATGAATATTTCCGAGCAATTTTTGCTGTAGAAAAAGGGCCTCTTGGTAAAACCCAGTAAGTGGATATAATAGTAAGCTTATAAATATTTAACATTTTACAAGCAGAATGAAAGTGATTATCTTGGATTTATGGAATGTACAATAATTGCCCAATTGTCTAGTGGAGGAAGCTTCGTTTGGTGAGGCTTCTGATAGAAGATAAAGGGAAAATCCTCTTCCTATGTGGTCAAAGGGCTGTTAATTCTATCACTTTATGAGCTGCACAGATTTGTTCTTGGTCTTCGTTCTTCAAAAGGTGGTGGTACAATAATAGCAAACTTCTCTTTGTACTTTGGGGATGAAAGCAATGTAAAGGGCAGTTTGGAAAACTCTTTCTAAGTTCTCTGAAGCTACGTAAGAGTGTATATGAGCTCATACATGATGGGACTGTCTAAAATATCCATGTTTTTGAATTTTAGTCATTCTTTTTTGTAGCTGGATATTTGCAATTACTCAGAAGTACCCTGTACTGAACCCAGTGTAGAATTGTAGCTTAAAATGAATTAAATGTACCACAATAGGGCTACGTTCTCTCTTCCTTTTCTTCAGCCGTTTTCTCTCCTTTTCCTTGAATAGACCCGTCTGATAATTGATCGTTTATGTTTCAAAGAGCTGTCATAAAACATTCTTATTCTTGGTAATCCATCATTCTCTCTTTCTGTTCCTTATCAATAGCATCTAAAAATAGTGAGGGGAGCTATTTATTGAGAAGAAAGGGAAAGGAAGGGAAGGAACATAAATAGTTCATTCTCTATTGGCATTCATAATATTTATAGCGCAGCAAATCTTGTTGCTGTACTAAGTGCATCCTGGCTCAAACCCCAGGCCATTCATCTGCACTTTGGTTGATGGTGCAGCTTCTTCTTGGAGAACATGAAATAGTGGAGGAATCCACATTGCAACTCTTCTTGCCAGCTTCACCCTTCTTTAAATTTACAGTAATATTTGGGAATCGACTGCCAATCTGGCTCTTTATTTAGCCGGGCTGACAGTATTTCTAGTTCCAATGGAAGAGAATATCTGTAGCTCAGTGTTAAACTGTGGAATCCTTGGTAGGTTTTGAGCTTGGTTATTTGCTCAAATATGATCAGTCACTGGGGAGTTTGCTCTCTTTTTATGCACAGTAGCTTAGCCTGCCGGTGTGGAAAGAAGACTCTCTTTGTTAGTTACTTGATTATGGTATTGTTTTCTGCTTTATTGTTTCACTGTTATTAATATCTGCTTATTTGGATGCTTATACTCTTGCTTCCTATTTTCTCCACAACAACAACCCTTTGAGATGGATTTAGCTGAGTGAGAATAACTGGTCTGAAGTCATTCCACCAGTTAGCATGCCTAAAGCAGGACTAGAACTCACAGAATCCTGGTTTCTAGACTAGCACCTTAACCACACCACCAAATCAGGTCTCTGTCTGTAAGGTGCAGGTCTCGAAACCAGGAAACGGTAAGTTCTAGTCCTGTTTTAGGCATGATAACTGGTGGAATGACTTCAGGCCATTGGGTCTAGCCATTAAATCCAATTTGATTTGTTCCTTTTATATTTATATCTCTATTTCTATTAAGCATATCCCCCTTATTTCTTCTCTTTAGATAAAATCTTTAAAACACAGTCATCTAGTTACCAGAAATAGCAAGCCATTTATTTTAACCTTGATCAAATAAACCAATGTTATGTTCTTTTTTTTATTGCTCCCAATAATGTTTAGATCCCTCAAACAAAGTTCTAACATCTGCCTTCAAAGTCGTCTGATCAGTTGTTTCCAAATCTAAACATATAAACAATTCTTTTAATTAACTTTAAAGTTTTCAAAGTCCCTCTGAGTCCTTAATTAATTTAAAATTTTGTAAAGCCAACACTAATTACACCTTTGTTGTTTATTCAAAAGCATTTTTAACAAATCTTTCAACTTCTAGCCAAAGCTTCTTTTTTTAAGGGATTGAAGAAAACTCATCGTGACTTCCAAAAGATTTCCAGATCAGGAGGTTCTTAACCTTTTAAAAGCATAAAGAAACAAACAAATCCAAAGTGATTAAGAGGTGAGCTTCAGTTCATATAGGCTACATGAGTGGCTACAATCTTGATGAAATCCTGTAACTCCTAGCCAATTGCAAGCCAACCACAAAAATGCAGCGTCTGCTGTCTGCTCATAAAACTTTCTAACCATATGGAGAATGCGTGGGTAATCTTGAGATCTCTTTTCTCCAGAGAGATTTTGGTAGCCTGAATCCAGAATTCATGCACTATGTTTAGTCTCAATGTCCCTCTGCTCTAGGATTGTCAAATCTCCATGGTATTCATTGAAGGTCCCTCCACCTCCCATCTCTCTTATAGATCATTACACTTTGTTCCTGGCTTCTGGTGAACTTCATCTGCTACCTATAGATTAGTCCTAATACTTACATTGATTTGTAAACTGCGCTTTTGGATCAAGCTAAATTTGAATGTATTTTGATTTGTTTGCTTATTAATTATGGTTGCGCCTCCATGATTGTTGCCAGTGGACAAAATTTAAGAATTAAAATCATATGAATAAGTGTAAGACTCCACAACACTTAATCTAAATAGTACCTTTGTTGAAGGTATCTTTGTCTACATCATTTTAGGGAAGCAGAAAGAGTTGCATCTAGCTTAAGAGGCACATGCATTGTCTAGATTGGTTTCCAAAAGAAGAAATGTTCACCAATTATTGATGTAGGATCACCAAGAAATGATGTTTAGGAATGGAGATATTATAGAATTAACCCAGATTTGTTTATGATTTCTATGCAATCTATGGACTAGACCAGGGGTATCAAACTGGATTTATTTGAAGGCTGGATCAGCATTGTAGTTCTCCTCTGCAGGCCGGTAGCGGGGAGTGGATGGGAGATGGGATGGATGTCTCCTGCAGCACTCTGCTGATCAAAATTGGGCATGGGGGAGCCATGTGTGGCCCTTTCTCTGTCCCATTTTTGGCCGGAATGGGACATGGGCACACAGCCCCCAATGCCTCATTTTTGCCTCCATGGCCTCCTGAAGCATTCTGCTGGCCAAAAACAAGCCAAAAATGGGCTGTTTTTGCTCAGCAGAGTGCTGCAGGAGGCAACAGAGGTAAAAAATGGACCCTGCCCCCCCCGCACATGGCCAGTTTTAGCTGGGGGAGGCACTGTGGGCCGGTCCTTTGATATGCCCAGGCCGGTCCCATGGGCTGGATTTAAGGATCCCATGGGCCTTGCGTTTGACACCCTTGGATTAGACTATAAATCTGGGAAGTCATAATGCATAAAAACCTAGTAGTCCCACATTTCTATGTTGGATAATAGTCATCCAGAAGTAGTAGTCCTGAAGGCTAAAGATAGAACTTCTTCCTTTATGCAATGGTTTTAGGAAGAGATAGAGACCTGGCGGGGGGACGGAGGGAGAGAGAGAGATGCCATTTGTCTTTTAAAAGGACTAAGGACAAAATAGCATGAACATTTCTGTAAAAAATGGATTTGCTAATTTGAATTTTACAGCTAATTTGACATTTAGTTCTTAGAGAGAAAAAATTGTTGCAATCACCCAACCAGAATCAGATGCATTAAATTTTATTTTTCCTTAGGAACAAATTAATTCACAAGCTTCAGTTAATTAGGTTAACTTCTGAAGAGGAGTTTTTTTTTAAAGAACTGGAACCATTAAAAAAAAGAACAACCCAGAGAAATTGTTTAAATGCTTCAGCAGAAGAACTCGACAAAATCCACCATGATGTTACAATATGACTTATTTAAACTGTGGCTGAGGTAAAAAGCAAATGAAATAGCTGCCTCAACTGGATTGTGGTGTTTGAAAGGGCAATATGTCTGTGTTTGCCTTCAGCTAGATTTCTTATACCATAAGCTGTCGGAAGCTGTCTCCCATCCAATTCTTCTCACCTACCAACTGGTCAATAGAAAACAAACAGCTTGTTAAAGATTTGTTTATTTTAAAAAAACGTCTGTTGCCTTCTCTTTCTTCACAGATGCTCAGCTCAAGATTGCTGGTTTCTTGATCTCTGTGAAGGGTTGCTAAAAGAAGGTGGTATGATGAAAAATAACATAGGCCTAGCCTTGGGAAAGGGGGAAAAATGAATGAACTTTAAGGGGAGAACCTACAAAGAATATTAAAGAATCCTTAGAAACAGGAAAGCAGAGCAAAAATACTCAAAACAATCCCATCCTGATTTTTTTTTTAGTGTATAACAGGTCAGGGTGAAACTTGGATAGGCTTTCAAAATTCTAGCTTAGTACAATAAAAAGCATTTTCAGAATGTCTACCCTGCCTGTTTTTTAACTCAGTCACCTTGAAAGGATGACAAATAAGCTTCCCAATCTTCTCCCAGGAAACCACTCTGCCTTCTTTTCTAACAGCTCATTTTTAGATTGGTTGTGGAAGGATAACAGTTTGATTGCATGTGAGAATCTTGCATGAAAGGCATGCAACTATGAGTGCTCAAGAGAGGAGACAAACGGGGAGAGAGTGTGGGAGGAATAAATAAGAATCTGTGTACAAAAACAATATTTCATAATTTGGAGTATGGGCGATGGAATCAGGTAAAGACCTACACACAGACATTATGCATGACCACCTTCCCAAAACCAGTCCAGACACATCTACAGTCCTTGGAGACAAAAAAAACATTTGCCCATGGTAATAGCCTCCACCTGATTTCCTGCCACCTGTCTTGGATAATTCTGAAAGCTTGTGCCCCTCAAGGGGAAGTCTGCACAGATCCTATGACCTTCTGGAATTGGCCTGACTCTGCAATTGGTCTGGGCCCAGTGGAGGCATGTCATACTGGAGATGGTTAATGGACTGAGATAAGATCCCATTTCCCACCTATGTACATCTTTCTTTCTCCCTTCCTTGCTATCTTTGTTAATTTTAAAATCAATTTTAGGGTTATTTATTATTTTAATGTTGTATCTTTTTGCTTTTATTTGTTGTGAGATGCCTAAGTCACTGCCAAATGAGATAGGTAGCATATAGGCTGAATACATACATACAGTACATACATACACACACACACGTGTGTGTGTGTGTATGTGTGTGTGTGTATGTTGCATTTGTACTGATAAATAAATAAAGGGAGACTTGTACTGATAAATAAATAAAGGGAGACTAGTACAAGACTATTTCAAGTTATTTAGCTCTCATCAGCTAGCCATACACTCACTGGGATTTGAACCTGAACTGTTTTACATGTTAGGCAGTTGTATTAGCCTCTAAGCCACAATCTCTCCTCCCTTATCAGCTGAGCCAAGGAAATAATTGTTAGGTCAAAGCACCCAGCGTGCCAAGATTCAAATCCCAGTAAGGGTATGGCTAGCTGATGAGAGCTAAATAGCTTGAAATAGATCTATACTAGTCTCCCTTTATTTATTTATCAGTATAAATGCAACACAAAAATGGTTTCCTGCCTGGAAGGCTCCTAGGGTGGAGCTGAAAGACAAAAGGGAAGCAGTATGCTCCCTCCCATATTTGGGCACACCGAGTGCTTTGACATATACATATATGGCTTAGATATGGAAGCAGTGGTGGGTTTCAAAATTTTTTAGAACCTCTTCTGTAGGTGTGGCCTGCTTTGTGGGAGTGGCTTGCTGGCCATGTGACTGGGTGGGACTGGCTTGCCAGCCATGTGACTGGATGGGCGTGGCCAACTTGTAAAATGTGGCGAAACTCACTTAACAATACTCTTGCTTAGCAACCAAAATGTTGGCTCAAAAACTCTGGCATTTAAAGCTGTCAAGTTACAAGTTACAAGACCCTTGCACCCCTAACCCTTTAGAAAAAAAAAACTCCCAGGGGTGTTCAAACTTGACAGCTTTAAGACTTGTGGACTTCAACTCACAGAAATCCTCCTCCAGTCATGTTGGCTCAGGAACTCTGGCATTGAAGCACGGAAGTCTTAGAGCTGTCAAGTTACAACACCCCTGCACCCCTAACCCTTTAGAAAAAACCCCCCAGGGTGTTCAAACTTGACAGCTTTAAGACTTGTGGACTTCAACTCCCAGAATTCCTCCTCTCGCTCTTCATCTTGATGATGTGCGGACGGGCGGGGGGAGGAAGCTGGAACAGGTTCTAAACAGCACTGTAGATTTGTGGAACCTCTTCTATAGAAGAGGTTAGAACTGGCAGGAACTTACTCCTGTATGGAAGACTGTCATAGACTATTAAAAGACCACCCTAGTCCTGAGTGTTTATTTAATTTGATTCGGTGAATTGTGCCTTGGGGTTCACTCTTCTCCTGAAATAATGACAATTTGTCCGAACTGTGCAGCAGAAGTAACAGCAAATTGTATGAATTAAACAGCAGAGCTGTCCAACAGGCTCTAAGCTACATTTGTTGAAATGGCCTGGAAGCTATCCATCTCTATAACAAGGAGCAAGATCTATACAAATTGCTGAACAAGGGTGAAAGCCAATTTGCAAATGAGAGACATCAAATGCCTTTTAATGTCTAGGACACCATGAATTTTATTAAGGGTGCTTGATCTTGACCGTACTCCAGTCTAGAATCAATTGAAGCCCATAGACATTTCAACATAGGTAGTAAATCAGTCTGCTGGTTGAAAAGCAATACTTCTCTTCCTGATAATTCTTGCTGCCTTTATTCCTATTTTCTTGAGCTAATTGTGATGAGTATGTATGTATGTGTTATGTATGTATGTATGTATGTATGTATGTATGTATGTATGTATGTATGTGTGTTACAACCCCTGGTATGCCCAAATATGGGAGGGAGCTCACTACTCCCCCTTTCTGTCCTTCGCCTCATTACAGAAGACCATCCAGGCAGAAAACCATATTTTTATTTTTAATGTTGCCTTTGCTATGTTTGTGTTGTATTTGTGCTGATAAATAAATAAAGGGAGACTAGTATAGATCTATTTCAAGCTATTTAGCTCTCATCGGCTAGCCATATCCTTACTGGCCATATTTGGGCATACCAGGGGTTGTAACACAAATACATATCTATTTCCCTGGCTCAGCTGATAAGGAGGAGAGCCTGTGGCTTAGTGGCTAATACATCTGCCTAATATGTAATACAGCCCAGGTTCTAATCCCAGTAAGGGTATGGCTAGCTGATGAGAGCTAAATAGCTTGAAATAGATCTATACTAGTCTCCCTTTATTTATTTATCAGCACAAATACAGCACACACACACACACACACACACACACACGAGGGAAATAGAAAAGCAACTGATTCCCAAGATGCAGGAACCGTTGGTGTTGTTGGGCTCTTGTGAAACCTTTAGAAAAAGTCTGACATAAGCGCGGGGACATTTCTCATCAAGGATGTTTCCTCCAATTCAAAGACATATGGTCAGGATGTATCATTTTACAACTTGTTTCAAGAATTTTCAGGACGTCCCTGTAAGCTTTGGCTATAAAAGAGTATTATCTTTGGTCTTCTGAAATGTCAGGTGTTTCAAATGAGGCTCCTCTGAATATGGACAAAGTTCTTTTGATAAGGAGAATGGAATTATAATATTTCTTACATAAGAACAACCAATTTTCCCCCAAATCTCTCTCCCTCTTTGTAGCCTTAAGATCCCCTTGAACTCTGCTCCTGAAAAATAGCAATACAGTTTCCTGTCATTCTGAAGAAAAATTGTAGACATGCTATAAAATGGGTTTATGTACTGTGGGTGGAGATACATCCCAAAGTTTTTTCCCCCCAAAGTCAATGGTGGGAAAAAATTCCTAAATATATCACGTAACCTTCAGCAGTCATGTAATATTAGATGTGGACCTAACCAGCTAAAACTTACTGACCATGGGATATTTAATTTATTAATGCTTTCCAGTTAATCTGGAAATTTCCTGCGTCTTAAATCTAGAATTGTTTGTCTTAGGTACCTGAGTAATGTACACTTAAAGGTGATCTTTGATTTACAACTTTTTCTTTAGTGACCATTCAAAGTTACAATAACGTTGGAAAAAGCAACTTACAACCTGTTCTCATGCTGACAAGCATCATAGCATCTCCATGTTCAGAGGATCAACATGTGGGTGCTTAGCAATCAGGATGTATTTATGATGCTTGCAGTGTCCCAAAATCATGTGATTTGCCATTTGTCACCTCCCCAACAAGTTCTGGCAAACAAAATCAATGGGGAAGCCGGATTCGCTTAACAACAGCAGTGCATCACTTAACAACCATGGCAGAAAAGATAATAAACGTGACTCAGTTCACTTAACAACTGCCTGGCTTAATAAGGGAAATTCCGATCCCAATTGTGGTTGTAAGTTGAGGATTACCTGTACAGTGCCAGATAAAACATGGGACAAAATGGCTCATTGCTAATTTGACTGAGAGAGAATTTAGAATTATTGTTACGTTCTGCAATGACTGGAGGGACAATAGAAGGAAGTGCAATCTTTTGGGAGTTTGCCATAAATGGTACATCCCCTCTTTACTTGTACCTGCTTTTGTTAAAGGTAGACCACCATCTTCTACTGGATTTTCCCCCCACCCCCCGCCTCAGGTTTTTCATTCAGCAGAAAATTAATTCGTGTTCAAATATGAAAAGCACAGCAGTACAATTCAATTCAGTGTATTACAGTCATAGACCAGAGACCAAAAACACAGCAGTAATAAACAATAGCATCTGGTTAATCTTGAAAAGCTAAGCAGGTTTAGATTTGGTTGGTATTTAAAGGGGAGACCACTTGGAAATATGTAGGTTTTAGATAGGAGTGGGAAATAGAACAATGCTTTTGGAAGGAGGTTCTTCCAAGTAAATCACATGGGTACATCCAAGCAGCATCTCTTGAAGGAGCTTTACTTTTATCAGTGGAGAAACATCTACGTATCTTTTAAGTAACTAGGTAAGATATCTTTAATTTTAAATTAAAAGGAAGTTTACCAGTGCAATTGCTGGGGATGGGATGTTTCTGAACTACTCATATCTCTATGAGATATGAGAGCTGTGGCGGCACAATGGTTAGAATACAATATTGCAGGCTAACTCTGCCAACTGCCAGCAGTTCGATCCTGCAGGCTTAAGGCCGACTCAGCCTTCCATCCTTCTGAGGTTGGTAAAATGAGAACCCAGATCGTTAGGGGAAATACAGTGAAATTGTAAACCATTCAGAGAGGGCTGTAAAATACCATGGGGAGGTATATGAGTCTAAGTGCTATTGCTATCTCAAATAATTGGATTGTAGGAACTAAGCACGGTGATAATAAAGTTCATCTTTTATATGATGTTGAACTACCATAACAAGCCACTATGGTCAGCGCTGAGTAATATTGATTGTTATTGTTTGGCAAGGTTTGGAGGGAGATTTTATAGGTTCCTACTTCTGAACTAACAGACAGAAGGGAATTAAGCCCATTAACCAGGCTACAAATTGGAGGGGGGGGGGAAAGGCATGCAGAAATTCACTGTATTCTGTTGCTTCTTATAGAGCAAAAGGAAGTAAAGGGGTTGACAGGGAAGCTTCCATTAAAATTCAGGTACTCTACATTTATGTTAACACTCTCAATTTATGAATTAGAATTCCTTTTTTGTCACGCTGAAATGGCTTCTCTTTTCAAAACAGTCACTTGTTAATCTTTCTAAAACAGGATGCACAACGGGTGCTCCCATTGGCCACACTAGAATTTTTTCTGCGGGGAGGAGGAAGAGGAACGGAATGAATGAATTTAGAGGCACAGATAAACTTTAATAAAAAAACATTGCCCTGCATATTACAACACTCGCACAGAAAGATACCCAGTATTTTCCCTTAATGCAATTGAAATCCGCAAAGTTCAGTACAAGGGCTTTGCTTTAAATCCTCCAGATCTAGGGAGCTGGAGGAATGCCATGTGCAAATTATCCTGAAGTGATTAGGTTTAAGTCATAAATAAATAAAGTTATAAATGGGTAGAATAGGATCCCAATGATCAACTAAAGGGCTAAAGGGTGTTTGGAAACACTGCTCATTGTTCCATCTAATGGAGCCAAGTTATATGTGGCAGTGTTTTGCATACAGTGATATATGATCCCATTTTTCATTTGGACCGATAAATAGGTTTCAAACTTTGTTTACTTGACCCGGACACATTCTGAGCTGGTGCTGTTAGCCAGAAGAAAAATTAAAGTGGCCGTTTTCAGAGCTGAAATGGCTCCCATTTCACGTTTTTGAAATGCCACTTGATTTTGGCACCTGTGCGGCTATATTGGCAGTACTGAATGAATGCATTGACAAACGCACAAGGCAGAGTAATGGCTGCATGCTGAAAACACTTACGCATGGATGATTTCGCTTGTTTTCCATGCAATTTACATATAGGCACCTTTATTTATTTATTTTTGAAGTCCACATCTGTGCAATGAGCTTAAGCTCATGTAACAGGGTTCCTGTCTCATTTTCATAAATGCTGCTCTTTCGCAAATGTTGCTCTGTCGGCAGATTGTGAATATACTGTTCATTGTTGTAGACTGAATTCCGGAGGAAGGAAGAGTCCCAAAGGTGCTTTTTCAAGAGGCAACTGGACTTCCTTGTTTTTCTTTGAAGATGTTTCGCTTCTCATTCAAGAAGCTTCTTCAGATCTGACTGGATGGTGGGGCAATGGAAGGATTTATATTTCTTGCAGACAGCTGGTCATTTGCATTCTTTTAGAGAGTCATTGAGGCCACCTGGAGTTGTACCTCTTCCAAGAAGACTCCATGTCTATTTGCATTACTCAGGTGACCCTGAGAACCCAGGCAAACCTCCAAGTGGCCTCAACAACCATGCAAATGACCAGTTGTCTGCAAGGAATATAAATCCTTCCATTCCCCACCATCTGAAGACGCTTCTTGGATGAGAAGCGAAATGTCTTCAAAGAAAAAACAAGAAAGTCCAGTTGCCTCTTGAAAAACCATCTTTGGGACAACCATGACCTGGATGACTGAGACTCTCCATTGTGGAGTACAGAGTTGATCCTGCAGAAAATACGCAGAAATGATGAGCAAACCCTGAATTCAGTATGAGAAAACAAGACAGCTGTGAGGGGGGAAAAATCTTAGGGTTGCTTGCCTTGACATTTTTTTGGTATAGGACAGAGGGAAGAGGAAGTGCTACCAGGATTTCAAGATTTTCTTATTCTAGTTGATATCAAAAGGAAAGTTCTAGTAACTTTCATGGTGCCTATTTCCTGACAGGGCTTACCTCAAAGAGCTGGCATATATGGATGGGGCAGTTTGAGGCTGTTGAGGAAGATCAGCATTTCTCTGTGTGCTTTTTGCACAGAACATCCAAAATGCTGAGCTCTGAATGATAAAAGCCACCCTTCAGAATTTTTAAACGTGGCCTCCACGGTGTTATCAGGAGTGGGAGAAATATCAAGATCTCTGTTAAAACCATGTGACTGAAACCAGGGTTGGGATTGAAAAATGTTAGCCACTGGTTCTCTGCCTGGTTGCTGGGTGGGTGTGGCCATGGTGGGCATGGCCTACTTGGCCTCCTGCACCGTGGTGGTGGTGGGGGAATGTTTTCGCCCTCCCCAGGCTCCTGAGGCTTTCCTCAAGCCTCTGGGAGGACAATAATGGCCTCCCTGAGCTCCGGAGGCTCTCTGAAGGCCAGAAATAGGCTTCCGGGAGGCCCATTTTTTGTCCTCCCAGAGCCTCCATGTGAGCCCTGCACTTGCCTGGCCTGATGAACGGGCCACGTGGAGACTCTTGGGATGGGAGGGGAGGGGTGAGCAGTGCCAGCCGATCCTTGCAACAACCAGTTTGGTGAACTGGATGCAAAATTAACATCTGGTTCACCTGAACCAGTGCAAACCAGCTGAATCCCACCCCTGACTGAAACCCTGGCTCTTTTTCTTTCTTTTTTACATGTGTTGTGGCTTGGATCATACAGTTGAAGTTAATACTTTGACTTTTTTGCCCGCCCCTGTGGAGGCTAGTTCATTGAGTCCAACACTGAACTCACTTTGAAGATATCCAAGCCTATGTATCACCCACCCAAAACTATGTATTAGTTATAAACATTTTTGGGGGAGAGGGAACACTCTACGTATAGTCACTGAACAAAACATTTCTCTATAGGTTTGATGGATGGTTCTTGAATGAAGAGGATGTCAAAATAAGATAGCTAGCTTGATTTTTAAAAAAAATGTCATATAGCTTCCCTGGGCTGGGCCTGATCTTAACACATTGAACACAGATGTCTTTAAGTGGAAAACCTCCACATTTTCATCTTAGCAATCCATTTCTGAACGAACAAAAACACAATCTATTTATCTGGTTGCCAAGTATCGATGACTTAATTGCTCATAAGCACTCCATCGATCAATCACAGAACTTCATTCATTTCATATCTCATTTCTTCTCCTCTAAAGAAACAGTGTGCACTGAGCATGGAAAACATGAAATCAGCGATGGAAGAAACAAAATACTCTTCTGTAAAAATCAATGCATGTACATTGATTTGTGAAGTTAGCACTGAAAATAGAGAGGCCCCATGAGATGACAGGGCCTAGATTGCATCCTATTAATCCATGCCTTAAGCTGGGCTCAAAAGAGTTCTGAATTAAATTACCTTGTTAAATCTGATCATTAGATTAGAGGAAAAAATGCCAGTGGGGATTTTTCCCATCAATTCCGCATGCTTCTTCCTCCTCCTCCCTTTAACCAGCCCAGTTCAGCCCCAGTCTGGAAGAAACCCAAAACAATTCCCAGCAGAAATGAGCTTTTAAATAGATTCTACTTAGATCACTGGAGGTTTTTTTTTAAAGTCTCATTGACCCTTATGGTGAGTTTTTGTGCAGGCAGCCTTTGTTGGAGAAGGAATGATAAATGCAGGGCAACAAGAACAACAAGAACAACAACAACAACAACAATAATAACATAAAAAAGTGGCAATCTTAATTGCATCATCTAAGCTCCACCTGCTTTTTATGTTCATGTATGATGCATATCAAAAACAGGTACAGCTGCCATCACAGGACTGCAGCCAGCATCTTGAATTTTTGACCATACCCTACTGATGTTCCAGAATAAGTTCTTTTTCCCCTATTCTCTTGAAAAATAATTATTCTCAGATTTCTAGGGAAGAAGAAGAAATTGAAGAGAGCTCCACTAATAGCAGAGTTGATGATTATGGTAGAATGAAAAGCTGTCTTTTTTGATCATTTCTTTCCGGGTAAGGAAAGGACTTGAGATCACCCAAAATGCAGTTGCTCCCCCTGAAGAGACTGTAAGAGATATCTTTGGTGGGTTTTGAACTCTGAGAGATGAGGGAATAACTGTCTTGCTACTACTGCAGTTGTAGCCTTTGTGGATACTGGATTTGCACACTTCCCTTTCTAATCACTTTTGGGTAATTGGACTCAGAAATTAATTTTAAGAGTCTCTGCCTCTATAGATAGACTGTGCTTAAAAGATGTTATGGAAGAGGAACAACTGGAAAAGGCTGAGACTAATCTGAAAGTGGATAGGCTTGTTAAAGCTTTGAAGAATGTTGTAAGAAGGGACAAAGAAAAATAATGACAAAATCCAGTTTTAGGAATTTATTTAAAGGGATTAAAGGGATCAAGACTGTTAAAACTAAACAGAAGGAATATAAAGTTGGTTTATTTGATCAAAGCAAAATAGATATGTTGTTATCTCTGGAAACCCTTAATGGCCTTTTTTTTAATCAGAACTGAAGTGACAAGATTTTAAGGCTTTGTTTATACATAAGAGATGTGATATGAGAAGAAGAGATCATATGTCATAATTTAAGAAAAGGTAATAATTTACTAAAAGTCTTTATACTTATACTTGTATTATACTTGTAATGAAGGAGGAAGTCACTTCTTTATATATTTTCTTTTTTCTTTACTATATAAACTTTAAAAGAATTGTTGTTGATGTCAGAAAAGATAGTCTTTAGTGTCTATGTGAATAGATATCATACATCAAATGACATGAAGATTTGGGCCTAGTCCCTGGCAACAGTGTCAGAGTGTAATCTTCACTGTTGGTACACAGGTCCAGTTTGTTTACCTGGAATGAATTGGACCCTTAAGCTCAATGGCTTCTCCTCCTCTGTGTTAGCAGAGTGAAATGATTCACGCAACTATTTGTAGGTACTGTGATGGAGAACAAGTCAACTTCAAAGTGTGAAATTATCATATTTTTGCTGTCATGGAATTAGTTCTGGGATGTTTGCCTCAGATGCCAAAATAAGTTGGCTAACCTTGAATATGGTGAACTTCAACTCAAGAGGGAATCTTTTTACTGTACTAACTCAGGAAATTGACATGGGCTAGTCCTGGGCTTAAAATGTATGTAGCATTGCATGCATTGTGTTCTTCGGTTCCAAGGCAATATCTTCCTAATAGAGGAAAATGCAGGGCAAGACTATTGGTATTCTTTGACTAAATAATGACAAATTTAAAAAAAACAATTGAATTGTTCCCCTTATAAGCATTCCCTCTCAAAATACATTTTAAAAATATCAGGGATAGTATATGTGTGTGTGTGTGTGTGTGTGTGTGTGTGTGTGTGTTGGAGAATAAATTCTAGAGAAAGTTGGGACCATGTCTATAATTATGATCTAATTATGATCCCATTTTTCTGGTGGCATAATTACAGGGCCTTCTAATATCATTACTTCAGCAGTTTGTTGAATGGCATTTCAGCTGGACCAGACAACAATTCTGATTTAATTGAATGGAAGTCTCCCATTATTAATTATTAATCGTCAGCAGACAAAACATTTCTTTTCGGCCAGGGAAAGGAAGAATGGACTCTTCTCTCACCTTCAGTAGAGAACTAACTTCTCTCTCCTTGACAATACGGAGAAATCAAAGGATCATGACCCATGGAGGAACACACATTTTACACAGAGAAAATTTGCACATTTGTAATAGGGGCAGATTGTATTCATATTCTTCTCTCAAACCTCAAGTCCACCATCTTCTGTCCTGATCCTCAGTTTTTACTCTGAGTCCAGCAATGACCTGGCATAGCTGCTCATACCATATTCTTTCTTTTTTACTACTTGTTCGGAGCACTCCTGTAGTTTCGCCCAAGATACCATGATGCATACAAAAATACAACTTGAATGAGAATTGCCTATTCTTGATCTCTCTGGCTTGATTGCAAGTGATGAGTTTACCATTAATCTAAAAGGAGCAACTGATGATGGCAAGATTTTTCTACAATTTGGCGCAGATCTGAAAAAAAAAATACAGAAGCCAACACAATTCTTTCTGTTCCTTTTTCTTCCCACCAAGCATTTTACCACAAGTTTTTAAACGTTTCCCCCTTGCTGATGCATTGTATTACCCTTTGTAATTCCTAGACTTCAATTTAGAGCTTTCAGAGGAATTCAAATGTGTTCAACTCTCTCACACAAGTTCAGCAGAGTTCTAAACCCTATGACTTCTCAGAAGGTAGAACAATTAATCAGTGGAAGGGCTTTCATTTAGATATTGTGTCTGCTCCATCATTGGAGGTTTTAAAAGAAAAAACTGGATAACCATTTGTCTGAAATAGTATAAAAGACCTCCAAGATCTCTTCCAACTGTGTTATTCTATTAAGTAAAACATGTAAAAGATAAAGGTTCCCTTTGCATATATGTGCTAGTCGTTCCTGACTCCAGGGGGTGGTGCTCATCTCCGTTTCAAAGCCAAAGAGCCAGCATTGTCCGAAGATGTCGCCGTAGTCATGTGGCCGGCATGACTAAATGCCAAAGGCACACAGAACCCTGTTATCTTCCCACCAATGGTGGTTCCTATTTTTCTACTTGCATTTTTACATGCTTCTGAACTGCTAGGTTGGCAGAAGCTGGAAAAATAACAGGAGCTCCCTCCATTACACGGAGCTAGGAATTCAAACTGCTGAACTGCCGACCTTTCTGATTGACCAGCTCAATGTCTAAGCCACTGAGCCACCACATCCCTCTCTTCCAACTTATTCTATTAAGTAAAACATGTACTCAGGAGTAAATTCTATTGAATACAATGAAATTTACTGCTACACAAGTGACCCAAATGTCACTATGTTTTAATCCACGAGGATAGTCACAAGTACATTTCTTTGTATTTTCGTTTTTCTTTATTATTTTAAATTTTCATATCCTGGTTTTTCTATAACTAAACTCAAAGTGACTTACCATACAACATAGATCAATTACGACAAAATCTAACAGGGCTTAAAGAGAAAACATTTTATGAGAAAATTTCAATAACTTTCTCAAAGAAATAAGTGGTCCTTATGGAAAATTGAGACTTATTTGCTTGACAACATGGTGATCATCCAAACTTTTATTTTTTACTATTTTAGCAACATAAAAATGTTAAGACACTCCAATGGCTATTAATCCATCTCTAATAGATTTATGGAATAACTGAAATTTGAGCTTATGACAGTAATTATGATGGACTAAAATGTATCACAGCAAAAGTCAAGCTCTGTGCAAGTGAGTTCTAATTTTTGTTATGGAGAGGTGATAAGCACTAATACCTAATATCTGAATGCAATATCTTGCCTTTGTTACCACCCAGGTAGACTACTGCAGTATACTTCACTCGGTGCTGTCTTTAAAGATTATCAAATTACAGCTGGCCCTTAATGTAGCAGTCAGTGTATTAATGCATTCCCTGTGCTGGTATAGCTGGTATAAGAGCCATGGTGATGCAGTGGTTAGAGTGCAGTAGGTAGTAACTCGACCGGCCACACCCCCAAACCGGTTTTATTAGCAGCACCATGGGTGCGGCTACCCAGTTTTTTCTTCTGCGCATGCGCAGAATCAATTTTTTACCTACTGCGCATGTGTGCATAGCATACATCAAGCACTCCCGCGCCCGAAGTGAACTGGTTGTAGAAGAAGCTGGAACCCACCACTGGCATTACTGCAGGCTATTCTGCTGACTACCAGTTACTGGCAGCTCAAGTCTCACCGGCTCTAGGTTGACTCAGCCTTCCATCCTTCCGAGGTTGGTAAAATGAGAACCTGGCTTGTTGGGGGCAATATGCTGACCCTGTAAACTGCTTAGAAAGCGCTGTAAAGCACTGTGAAGCAGTATATAAGTCTAAGTGCTAAAGTACTGGGTTTAACCTGTAAAACTCTCTCTGAGTTGGTGCCTGAAGATGCCTCTTCTCCAATCTATATCAGACTGACCTACTGGAACAATTTTTTTTTTGCACATTTCTAGGATGTGTGAATGTGTGTGGTTTAGGTTACAAGGAACTGCTTTCATAGTGAGAATGCTAGTGTTGTGGAACAGACTTCCTATAGAGATTGGGCCAGGGGTAGTTTTTCCTTCCCTACCGGTTTGCAAATGTGCCCATGTGCACAGGCACGCTGGCCTCATTTGCATGTGCCCTGTCTGCACATGCGCCTGGCCTTCTGCGGACGCACTTTGCTCAAAAAATGTCCCTAAATAGGTTGACATAGAGCCGAGGTGGGTGGGCAGGCCCACCTGCGATTTCTGCTACCGGTTCGGGCGAACTGGTATGAACTGGCTGAATACCACCTCTGGATTGGGCTAATATTTCAGGTGGTTGTTGAAAACTGAGTCTTTCCCAGAAAATATCTCAATGATTTTCATCTGCTGCAATGTTTTTTAGAAGTGGTAAGTGGTTGGGTTAGAGTTTTATTTTATTTATCTACGTTTTTGATTCTCTTTTTAATCTTGTTCGTGTTTTAATCTTGCTTGAATGTTTAAATTATTTCCTCTTTGTATCTTGCCTACCATCCAGAATTGTGAGATTGGGATGGGAAATAAAAATAAGATAAAATGAAAGACGTAAAATAAAATAAATAAAGGGAGGACCTCATTCCTGATAAGAGGCTTAGGAAAATGTTATCAGTTGGTGCAGCAGATGAAGGGCCCTTTGGTATGCTTGATTTTATTTTGAGAAGCTGCTGATATGAGGCATGCCTTCTGTATTTTACCTGATAATAAATGCTTTCTAGAGATCACAGATGCATTTTCTAAGAGAAAATTCTCTACAATAAATCCGTGTTAGGCCTTGCTGACGTGAAAGTCTAGTTTTGTTTCAAATAACTGTAAGAAGCGATTCACCCCCCCCCTTTTGTTTTTAATTGTTTTTAAATCAATTTTTCTGTTTTTGATGTTCATTCTCCTGTCAATCTGCTGAAGTTGCAGAGTGGGATATCTGGATAATGGGGGGATCTATTCCACTAGGTCGACAATTTCTCTGGAGCGTTATGCCAGGAAACTTTTCAACTAAATGGGCCAGAGAATATATTACAAGGATAAAAGTAGCTTTGTCCATTATTCTTATTAAATTGCTGGTGTATTCATCATGTTCCAGCTTAATGGCGATTGCTCTTTAGTCGGCATCCTTTCATATATTTCAGAATAAACTTATTCCTAGAATGCATTATTTTTATCAGTGAGAATGGACTGCTTAGATGGATTTTCTGTAATAGCCTTTGGTAGGTCTTCAAGCTCGATTTTTCTGCTGCTGCAGTGTTGAGTGTTGTGAACTAATAAACTGTTGAATTGCAGTTTTTATTTTGGTACCACGTACAGTGCAGTGGTGGGATTCAAATTTTGTTACTTCCGCTTCTGTGGCCGTGGCATGGCTTGGTGGGTGTGGCATGGTGGGCATGGTAGATGAAGGATACTGTAAAATCTCCATTTTCTCCCCACTCTAGCGGAAGGATACTGCAAAATCCCCATCCCCTCCTGATCAGCTGGGACCCAGGAGGCAGAGAATAGATATTGGGGGGGGGGAGGGGGGGTTATGAGGCGGGACCGAAGTCACGACGATACAGCATGCGATCTCAATGCTCTGAGATCGCAGTTGACACTATTGCCACTGGGTGGTCCAAATGGACCTAAACCGTCCCCCAGAGACAGGAAGAACAGGAATAATAGGTCCCTGATCAATCCAAGAGAAAGTCTTCAAGCTGGTGACAAAAAATCCAGCCATTTGGCTGATGAAGTCAGAGCGGCTCCAAAACGGGAGGATATGGAAAGAGAAAGTGTTTCTGGCTGGTGAGGAAATTTTATTGTTTTAAGAGTGACTGCCTATAAAAAACTTAAAATAAATTTAAATTGGAGAACAGAAGAAATAAGCGGCGGAATTAAATTTGGAATGGTTTTTGATGGGGGGGTATCTTTTTTTTTCAATGCTATCTTCACGTACGGACTTTTAAAATACGTACAAGACCTTTAAAATGAACGGACTAAGCTTTCTTCTATTTTCCTTTTTTCATTATTCTCTGTAACCTATGGTCTAAAACTCTCATCTGTCATTACTGTGGATGTTTTTCTAACTCATTTAAGAATTGGACTTTCTCTTCAACTTGAAATATAAAAAAGACATTTTCTTTTTAAAAAGAAAAAAAAATTGCCGCATTGTGGCTAACACTGCAGAAGTTAGGCTTTGTGTATTGGAAACAAAACACCTTTACTTTTTTTCACGGATTATCTCGGCTGGTACCTCAAGGTCTTATTGCTTGTTTACAGAGAGCGATAAGAAGAAACAGATGTTCCTTTGAGGTATTTCTAACCAGAGAGAGGTGTTTAAAAGCTACTAAATTAGAATAACAGTGTTTACATAGTTGAAAACAATGGCGCTATCACAGCAGGAGAAAAAGGCTTTAAGTCTGCAAAAGATATTTTCAGAAATACAGAAACTATCAAATACACGTGAGAGGATTGAGAAGTTGGATGATTTAGTCCATTTAACAGCAAAATATGACGGGGAAGTTATTCATCAAATGGAGAAAGTGGCAGTTAAAATTCAAAAAAATGAAGAGGAAAATGAATATAAAGAAACTAAAACTGCTGATATTTATGATGATGGGTTCGTCTCTGAAAATGGAAAGAGTGGAATATTGAAAGAGGAATTAAATGGAGGGGAAACTTACTCCAGATGGCAAGATACAGAAGAAGAAAAAATAAAAGAATTTATGGACCTAAAGAGAGAATTTTTTTCAGCAATAGTTTTGATAACACCACTGACAATTATAGATAAGCTGATTGAGGAAACAGAAGAAGGGCATCTAAATTACAAGAGAGACTGTATAAGCAAAGAGCTGCTAAGAGGAGTCCATACAAAGTTGATTAAAGAGAAGATAAGAGGATTGATACCACAAACAGCAGAAGATATGAGATTGCCTCGTTACTGGAAAGATACAGGTTGATAGATGGAAGAATATAACTTGAAACTAGCAAAACATAGTGAAATTTAGTGATCATAGATATAGTTAAACAAATAATTGATAACGATAATAATGTATACTATGTGTAGTGTCATGATAAGAAATAATGGGATATGAATATTGAATGGTACCCATGAAAGGAAGATTAGAAACTGTCTTGGATTATATATAAAGATTAATAAATTAATAAATAAAAGAACTAAGTTAGATATAGTTAAGTTTTGAATATTAGGGGGGAAATGTAATGATATACGATATAGTTAAATAAAGGAGGGATAATGATAACAAGGTATATATAGGCATGGGCCAATGTTCCCTCTAATTCTTTTTCAATGTGAGCAGAAAAGTATAGTGTTTGAGAGGCACATTTTCATGCCTGAGCACCTGAATTTTTTTCACAGATATCACCCAAGACAACAACAAAATCAGTATTATTTGAAACTCAAAGTTATGTTTCTTCAAGGTACCCGCTTAATTAAAAGTGTTATATAATATCAGTATCACTTAACAACGCTCCTGCTTAGCAACCAAAATGTTGGCTCAGAAACTCTGGCATTTGAAGCACGCAAGTCTTAAAGCTGTCAAGTTACAAGATCCTTGCACCCCTAACCCTTTAGAAAAAAAACGCAGGGGTCTTCAAACCTGACAGCTTTAAGACTTGTGGATTTCAACTCCCAGAATTCCTCCTCCAGTCATGTTACAGCAACGTCATCTGCGTGGATCTACTCCATCTTTGGTTTCTTCATCGTGGGCAGGGCTGCCGCTGAAGATGCCGACGAGCCCCCGCCGCCACCAGAATAACTGCTGCCACCTCCTCCTCCTCCTCCTCCAACAGCACCACCACATTTGCTGCCCGGCGCTGCAGCTGAGGTGAAGCCGGCAAAGCTCCCACTGGTGCCCTCACCTGTGGCAGCGGCGCCTCCCCCGCCACTCGGAGCACCTGATCTGGGCCTCGCATTACCCTTGCCCCCTCCTCCTCCGCTGTGCTTTTGAGGAGCCATGACGCCTTTTTTCCCCTGCTCCCCCCCGCCGCCTTCAGTGCTCTTAGAGGAGGAGGAGGTGGCCGCAGTTATTCTGGTGGTGGCAGGGGCTTTGGGGCTTCACAACTACCGTCAGTCACCCCATGCTCATCAAAACAAGTCCGGGGAGGTCCTTTGCGGGTGGCCAGTTCTAGCCGCCTGCAAAGGACCTCCCCAGCTTCCGGAGCCTGTGGCAGTAGAAATCACTGCACGGCAGTTGAAAACTGCTACGTGGTGTTCTCTTGCCATGTGCGCGGCCGCACAGCCGTACACCTTAGAGGGAACATTGGCATAGGCACAACATAAGGAAATTGAATGTAAATTGCAAATAATTATTTGGAAAGAAGGATTAGAAAATGTTGTTATTGAATATTATGGATGTTTAGCTAGAATAGAATATAAAGATTCAGTGTTATTGGAGGATTTTAGAAATAGCAAATGAAATGCTAATATGTGGTTATGTATTAAATTTTGGTATATTTTATGATGAAGGACGTTTAAACAATTATAGTCAAATGAAAATGGAGGTATGATGATGGTAACATGTATAAATATCTCAGTTAAAACGCTTGAGTTAATATGAATTATGCTTGATGACTGTGGAAGAGATGCACGAAAGCCTTTTGTAACCAACTGATACACTTTCTACAGTATGCAAAAAGGAAGATTTTATGTGTTGTGTTTGTTTTGAAAATTAAATAATAATAATTAAAAAAAAGAATAGGTAGGGGTGGGGCCAGTCAGAAGTGGTATTTACCAGTTCTCCGAACAACTCAAAATTTCCACTACCGGGGACATCCGGTTCCGGCAGCTGACGGCTCCCTGGTGGGCTTCCCCATTCCTTGGGGGGCACAGGATGCCCCGCAGAGGCGTCCTGCCGGAGGGGCGGCACTGCGGGGGATCCCTGGATCGGCGGCGGCCGGCGGGAGGTCCCCCGCCTCGCCCAAGGCACCGGAGAGCAGATCGGAGGACGCGTGGGCGTCTTCGCTGAGAGGCTGTGCGGAGAATGAGCAAGCAGAAGGACGCAGCAGCGGTGTGGTGAGGCACAGACCCCCCTCCATCCCCTTTACTGACTTGAAGAATTTGCCAGCAGTTTAAAACTTTTTCTCTCGGCTGACTTGAGAGGCGCGGCTGGAGGGAGGGGGATTTCCCCCCCCCTCAGACAGGCGGCTTGGAACAATTCTGCTCTCAGCCCCAGGGGATGGAGGAGGGGGGAGAGCCAACCAATGATGCCACACCCTTTCTTTTTTTTTTTTAACAAATTTTTTTATTGGTTTTTCAACATTTATAGGGAAAAGGGTAAATGGACAGGTATACAAATTATGGCAGTTGCAGAGTGTGACAGGCGCCCCTCTCTCCATACTCATAGTATACATTTATATATAATGCATTGGTATATAATTGATTACAATCAGCATATTAGTTCTGTTACTAAATTCAATCAGATTAGACATTACAATATAAAATCCAGATATAATTCCATTATCACTTTCGGTCAGTTTATAATAATATGATTTTCTTGTTTATTTTTGTGATCTGAGTCTTCTTGCTATTGCCCCATCTCCCTCCACTGGCAGAGCTCTGGCCCCTCCCGTGTCCTGCGTGTCCGCTGTAGTGTCTCGTGTTTTTTCTAGGAGTGTTCTGTTTTTTTCCATAAAGGCCTGCGCCTCTATGGGTGAATTGATTCTAATTCTTGTCTCCTCCCAGAATATCAGCATACCTTCAGGCATCAACCATCTAAACCACACCCCTTTCTGGTATAATTTATTCGCTAATTGCGAATAATTCTTCCTTTTTTCTCTAATCTTCTTAGGGATCTGCTTCAGAATGGTTATCTCCATATCATGGTATGTCAATGCTTGCCCCCTTTGTACACCCAGAATTTCATCTCTTGTGCTTTTTCTAAGAAATTTAATGTGAACCTCCCTGGGTACATTGTGAGTTCTAGCATAAGCTGAGTTCACTCTATAAACCAGGTCTATATCCCACCCCATCTGTTGTTTTTCTTTATGTGTGTAGTCAGCCAGGATGTTTATCATGATGTCCCTTATGTTTTCCCCATCTTCTTCTATAACATTTTGAAATCTAAGGTAATAGGACATTCTCTCAAATTCTATTTTCATCTGTTGGATGTCAAGATCTTTGTTCCCTTTCTGCACAGCTTCTACCCCCCCTCACCTCCTCCACCCCCCCCCCCCTTCCACAAGATTCAGTCTTTGTGAGTTCTTATATATTTGGGCTTGATTTTCTTTAATTTCATCTTTCATTTCCCTTAGCTGTTTCTTGATTTCCTCCTGGCCCTGTAAAATTTGTTGAAGCATTTGTTGAAAGTCCATCTCTGTAGTCTTATGTTGCATCAGTTCTGTTATCTTTGACTGTGTGGCTGGACTGGATGTTGCGGATGTTGGAGCAGAAGTGGCAAAGCCAGGTTTTCCAGGAGGGGGTCTTTTGGATGCCATCCTTTATAACGTTAGAAGTTCAGTCCAAATATGAAGTAAACAGTTAGAAAAGAAGGGTAGCCAGGTGAATCCGGGAGCAGAAGAACCAGGCAGAAGAGAGTCTCTCCAATAAGTCTGGCAATAGATAGAAAATTTCCCCTAGAAGGTTTAAAAAATACCAATCCACAAGAGATTCCTCTGGGAGACACGGAGACAAAGACCGGAAGCCTGAATTTTAAAGGTGGAGTCAGGTTTCAGAGTTCATAAAGACAACGGAAGTGTGCCATCTTGCCCTGCCAGTTTTGGGCACAGAGGCATAACAAAGTTTTAAAAAGTTCCAAAAGTCCTCAAATCATTGTAATATGTAGGATTAAATTGAAAAGAAAATCATCTCAGCCTAAGTGAGGCTTCATTCGTTGGCTCTCCCCCCTCCTCCTTCCCCGGGGGCTGAGAGCAAAATTGTTCCTCGCCGCTTGTCCAAGGGGGGGGGGAAAACCCCCCTCCCTCCAGCCGCACCTCCAAAATGCTCCGAAAGTTATTTTAAAGTTTTAAAAGGCTGAGTAAATCTTCATGCAGAATAAGGGATGAAGAGAGAAGCAACCTCACCACACTGCAGCTGCTTCCTTCAATTGTTGCATTCTCCAGTCGGCTTATAGCGAGGCGCGAGGCGTAGGAACGCGAAGCGCCCTCCGAGCTTGCTCCCCGGTGCCTTGGGCGCGCGAGAGACCTCCCGCCGGCCGCCGCCGCTGCAGGAGTCCTCCGCGATGCCGCCCCTCTGGCAGGACCCCTCTGCGGGGTGTCCTGTGCCCCCAAGGAGTGGGGAAGCCCACTGGGGAGCCGGAGCGGGCAAAGAGCTGCCCGCCGCCGCCGCCAGAACCGGAACTCCGCCACACCCTTTCTTAAAGTGATTTTCTTTTAACTTAACCCCATAGCATATTGATGATCTGAGAACTTTGGGAACTTTGAACTTTGAAAACTTTGTTATGCCTCTAAACCCGAAGCTGACAGGGCAAGATGGCACACTTCCGTTGTCTTCATGAACTGTGAAACCTGACTCCACCTTTAAAAATTCAGGCTTCCGGTCTTTGTCTCCGTGCTACTCAGATAAATCTCTTGTGGATTGTTACTCTTTGAACTCCCTGGAGTGAAAAACTTTGCTCTACTGCCAGGGTGATCAGAGAAACTCTCTTCTGCCTGGACCTTCTGTCTCCTGGACTCTTCTGGCTGCTCTGCCGCTCTGACTGTCCATTCTCTACACTGACTGAACTCTTTATTCTATAAACAATGCCTCCTAAAAGACCACCTCCTGGAAAGCCTGGCTTTGCTACCTCTGCCCCGACATCAGCAACTTCCAGCCCTGCTACACAATCAACAATAACAGCCCTGATGCAACCTAAAAGTACAGAGTTGGACTTTCAACAAATGTTTCAGCAAATTTTACAGGGACAAGAGGAAATCAAGAAACAACTAAAGGAGATGAAAGAAGAAATTAAAGAGAATCAGGCCCAAATTAATACGAACTCACAGAGACTGGACCTTTTGGAGGGTGAGGCGGCTGAGATGAGGGAGGGGGTGGAGGGGGTGCAGAAGGGAAACAAAGAACTTGATACCCAACAGATGAAAATAGAGTTTGAGAGAATGTCCTTTTACCTTAGATTCCAAAATGTGATGGAAGCAGATGATGAAAACATAAGGGACATCATGACAAGTATTTTGGCTGAATACATTCATAAAGAAAAACAACAGATGGGGTGGGAGATAGACCTGGTTTATAGAGTGAACTCAGCCTACACTAGAACACACAATGTACCCAGGGAGGTACACATTAAATTTCTTAGAAAAAGCACAAGAGATGAAATTCTGAGTGCACAAAGGGGGCAAGCCTTGACATACCAAAATAGGGAAATAGCCATTCTGAAGCAGATCCCCAAGAAAGTGAGGGAAAAAAGAAAAAATTATTCGCAACTAGCGAATAAATTATACCAGAAGGGGGTGTGGTTCAGATGGCTAATGCCTGAAGGTATGTTAATATTCTGGGAGGAGACAAGAATTAGAATCAATACACCCATAGAGGCGCAGGCCTTTATGGAAAAAAACAAAATACACCTAGAAAAAACAGAAGATCCTATAACAGACATACAGGACACGGGAGGGGCCGGTGCTCTGTCGGCGGGGGGGGGGGGGGGAGATGGGGCAATACCAAGAAAGCTCAGATCACAAAAATGAATAAGAAAATCTTTTTAACATAAACTGATCAAAAATACCAATGGAATTAATATGCTGACTATATACCACTATGTATTAATGATTTTTACTTAGATGTATACTATGAGTATGGAGGGAGGGGGCGCCTACCACACTTTGCAACTGCCAAAATTTGTATACCTTTTCCACTACCTTTTCCCTTGTAAATTTAAAAAAACCTAATAAAACTTGTTTATAAAAAAAAATTTAAAAAAAATTTCCACTACCGGTTCTCCAGAACTGGTCAGAACCTGCTGAATACCACCTCTGGTACAGTGGTATGAACTCTGATCTTACTGAAGAAGTCAATGTCTTGTTCCTAACAAGACCACAAACCAACACCAATAATTATTTGAATCTAGTTTCTCTCCAGGCAAACATACCGCAGCTGGCTAGCCCCATTGCGTAGTTTATGTTCTCGGGCATAAACAAACCAGTAAACCAGTTTTATGTCTCATGCTTTCTATTCTCATAATATTCTGCAGTGATTTCTGTTCTTAAAATATTCTCTGACTGTGTGATAGGTCTCAATTATACTTAATGCTTGGCTTGTCAAGTTGCCTTTTAGGTAGTTAAATGCCAGAACTGAGAATGATATAATAGAATCTACTTTCGTGCATTTATTTTCCTCCTCTTGTTTAATTGCATATATGTGATTAAAAAAGAAGCAAACTTTGTGGTCGCGGCACATACAACTTGAGAGCACTCTATTAAAATAAAGACCTTGGCATTTTGGAAAAGGCAGGCGTACTAAGTATGTTCAGATATTTTACAAATGAAAAGAAAATCAATGAGGAGGAAATACAAGAGCTCTAGGAACCATTTCATATAGTGCAGTATTTAATATACATTATGGATTAATTTTAAACTCTCCATATCATTTTCTTCCATTTAACAGGGGGATTTTTCTCTCTCTTAGGTAAACGTAAAGGTTCCCTTTGCACATATGTGCTAGTTGTTCCTGACTCTAGGGGGCAGTGCTCATCTCCATTTCAAAGCCGAAGCGCCAGTGCTGTCCGAAGACGTCTCCGTGGTCATGTGGCTGACATGACTGGACACCGAAGGCGCACGGAACGCTGTTACCTTCCCACCAAAGGTGGTTCCTATTTTTCTACTCGCGTTTTTACATGCTTTTGAACTGCTAGGTTGGCAGAAGCTAGGACAAGTAACAAGAGCTCACTCTGTTACACGGCGCTAGAGATTCGAACCACCGAACTACCGACCTTTCTGATTGACAAGTTCAACGTCTTAGCCACTGCGTCTTAGACTCAGATAAATTCAGTTGATTAGCCTTAGGTACTATTGGGAGCGGAGGGGAAGAGGGGGATGCTGTTTATTGCCCATATTTGGCCGCCCCGAGTCCTTTTGGAGAGGGTGCGGCTAACAAATTACATTTCATTCATTCATTCAACAAAATTTTGGGGAGACAGCTCCTGCAGAAATCATCAGAATCAAAGCGAGCATTTCCTGCTAGCAACAATAATGCAGAGTAGGCAAACAGTCTATCGTGTTTTGAGAGCATGTGTTTGACATGTTTTATCATCATATTTAGGTCAGAACAAAGCATCCATTGACATAAACATACATCACCTTAATCTGAGATGCAGTCATGGCCCAAAGCTAATCAAATTTTCAGACATCACTTTCTGCTTTGGATTCTGGCATGTGGCATTGAGATTTCTCCTTCTGTGGCATATATTGGCCTATGTGCAGAAACCTTTAGAATGGATAGACAGAGGAACCATTATAACCCAAAGCTGCATTTCAGATGCATTGAAAGATCCCCAGAGTGCAATATGTGAAACCTTTGTTGTAAATTAATTCATTGGATTTTCAGAAAGTTTCTTTTGTGCTGCATGACATTTTTGCTAATGATATGAAGCATATTATCTACAATTTGCCTGATAATAGCTGCATTAAATTTATTTCAGATGCAGCACATAAATTTAATAAACAAATAGACAAACAAATAAATTAATAAATATTAGTACAAAAACAATAGAAGCCATGATGGCGCAGTGGTTAGACTGCAGTATTGCAGGTTAACTCTGCCCACAGTGTAGTGTTCGATTCTGACAGGCTCAAGGCATTGCCTCAGCCTTCCATCCTTCTGAGATCAGTACAATGAGGATCCAGATTGTTCGGGACAATATTCTGATTCTGTGAATCTCTTAGAGAAGGTTATATGAAGCAGTATATAAGTCTAAGTGCTATTGCTATCTGCCTTGGGGCTCTCCACTTGTTTAGGCAGCGGAACAAGATCCCTGATTATTTTTCAATCTCATGAAATCGTGTATCTATTCCTGAATGGGCTTCTATAAATGTTTTGTTGCAAATTAAATAATTTAAAGTTTGGGGTTTAGACCTCTTACTAGGTTCAACAAAAGCTGGTTAGAAGGATTAAATTGCTGCAACATGCTTAGGAGGAAAGGAGCACGGTGGCTCATAAATAAAGAAAATCCTTTTTCTTTATTTATTATCCTAGATCTTTACTATTGCCATAGTGAAAGAAATCCAACGAAGACCTCTCCAAGTTGTAGGGCATCTAGGGGAGAAAGTATAACTAAGGAAGATGGTGGCTGGGGAATTCTGTGAGTTGGAGTCCATGCACTTTAAAGTTACGAAAACTAAGTAACAGCTTTAAAGAAAAATATTCCAATATCTTGGCTTGCGAGCTAAAACAAACGTTGCAATCATGTAAGATCTGGAGTGATGATCCCATTTTGCCTCTGATTTGTCCTACTGATGGGAAAATGTCCAGCCCCAAACCAAGAATGACACAGGGTGATTCTTTCAAGCAAGTTCTTTATTGTTTAACATATGTAGATAAAATCTTGCTAGACTGCACCTACAATATACTCTCTGCACCTACAATACACTCTGTGAGCTATTAGGCAGCGTCTGTCTTTATTGTCTTTTCCTCTCAGATACTATCTGAACTGAGTTGTCTCTTACCCCTCTGGATTGCACCTCCTCCCTCCTGAGAATCCATCTTCTTATTACATTCCATCACAGAAAATCATTCTTTTTGTTCAGCATAAGAGCATGTAAATGTTCCTTGGAGCAACTTCAAAGCTGAGTTAGCATAGGCGTCAAGAACTGATGTCACTATGCATTTTGATACAGGGATAGATTTACAAATGCAGGGCGGTTTGCTCAACTCAGCATTTTTAAGTTTTGTTATTTTATTTTATTTTATTTTTCCTTAGCCAATAGCTATGAGATCATTTATGGCAATCCTTACAAAGACACATACCAACCCAAGGGACTTCTCCTTCTGAATCTAAGAAGCCGTACATTAGTGTGCCTACATTTACTTTTTCAGAACCAAATGACCATACTTGTCATGGCTGCCAATTCAATTTATGAATATTTTTCAATCGAAGAGATAAAGAGCTTCGGTTTGTAAAATGGGATGTGCTGCTTCAAAGAGTCAAACTTGCATTATCTCTCGCATCTTCTCTTAGCATTCCAGAGATCTTTGGCTACTTTCAGGGGGTCCTTGGTGCTTGGTGCTTGGTCCTTGGTGCTCTCTGAGCTTGCTTGCTTTCTTGCAGATGTTTCATTAAACCAGGGGTGTCCAAACTTGAGAACTTTAAGATTTGTGGACTTCAACTCCCAGAATTCCCCAGCCAGCCAGAATTCTGGGAGTTGAAGTCCACAAGTCTTAAAGTTCCCAAGTTTGGACACCCCTGCATTAAACAAACTAGGTGGTGCACTGATGATGCTACCTACTTTGGACAATGAAAAGTCTTGAAGAAAGCAATCAAGCTCAAAGACCACCAAGAACTCTTCATTTCTACCCTGAGCTACAAATATTGTCCTTTATTGGAATTAACCTCTTTCCCCAATATTGTAGTTTTCATTTAAAAAAAAAAGATTTTCAATGCAATTGACTCACCACTCTTTTTTTGTGCATTAACACTCATTAAAACAATCTATGCGGTTTTGATTGAATGGTTTTTCAGCTACCACCTTGACTTTGTTTGACATATACATAGGTGGACATCCATAGCTTAAAACTACTGCTGTGCCTACTTCAAACTTCTTGGTCATCCACTGTATTCTGCTGCTTAATTCTCCATATTTCTTTCAAAAAAATTGCCATTTTGTTTTAATGGAAATTCCAGTTGAGTTAAACAACACCAGATAACAAAAATGTGTGTGTGCCGGAGCTTGGTGGCTGAATCCATAAGTGAAATTGCATTAAGATGTTGTTTTCTGCATTAATTGATGCAAAATCTTTGCCAGTTATATTGCATTTCTTGGAAGGCTATATTCATTCAGCCCAAACCACCGTATCATATAAATCCTTAGTACAATTAACGCATAACATAAATCCTGCTTGTTCTCTGTGTAATTCCAGAATAAAAGAAATGTCTGCATAGTGGCTAAGGACGGTACATGCATTTTCTGGAAATTAAGGAAAATTGTAGCATTATAATACTTATTTTTTAGGCTGCACAGTTGTACAACATATGTGAAGAGTCCATTCCCGCCGATTTTATTGTGCACATTCATCTGCTCATCCTTTTTCCCCTGATCTCCTCAGTTCGGATTTATCTAATATTATCATAGCATGCATGCCGTGAAAATATGTTGATAAAAGTCATTCTGCCAAAATTCCTGCGTTAATACCAGAAACTGGAGGCAAAGAAACAATTTCCCACATTCTGATTTTTAAGTCAACTCTACATCCTTACTATTTGCCCCTGGCAATGTGCCTAATTCTAATTTATTATATCCTGTCCTTCTCCCATAATATGCAACTAGTTTGCTTGGAATAAGGTTGTTTAAAATAAATTGACCATCTAATCTTCCATAAATTAGAGATTAACCATGGGGCTGTATAATAAATGTTATTCATCTGTTGTTTCATTAAACGAAATGGGTCTGAATGCACTGATTTGTGGCAGGTTATATTTATTATTCAAAAATATATGAAGCTGATAAATTCTTGAAAACCTGAGCACACTCACACAAAAAATCTGTCCCAGTACAGAAAAAACTTTCGGCTGCTGCAGAATCTGGGGCCCTGCTAATTTAGCACCTTCTGGAAACAGGTTATTATTACAAGCTATAATTGGACTCAGAACAGTAACTTTAAAAAGAGAGAGAAGACTTTACAATAAGAACTTCAAATTAGTTTCGTAAGGTTAAATTACCAAATTGTGTGATGGATGGAGCTTTTATGTCATTCACTGGGTGGAAGGCTTTTTAGTTTTAACTGAAAAAAAAACCCTTTAAAGATTTACATAAGAAAAGGAACAAAGCCCTCTGTATGTTCTGAAGGCAAGAGAATGCTTTGACGAGGATGGGCAGTGAAAGCTCCAGGCCAAAATATCTTGGTAGATCAGTCCAGTGGTAGATAGCATGTGCTTTGGACATTAGTATCCATAATTCCTTGTCATTCGGCAGCCCTGGTAGCACAGTGGTCACAATACAGTATTGCAGGCTACCTCTGCCCACTGTCAGGAATTCAATCCCCACTTGGCTCAAGGTTGACTTAGTCTTTCCTCATCAGGTTGATAAAATTAGGGCCCAGATTATTGACTCTTTAAACTTCTTAGAGAGCACTATGAAACTGTATATAAGTCTAATTTCTACTACTATTGCTTTTATATCCAAATCTGATGTTAGCACAAATCTGAAACACGCCCCTGTTAGCTCTGTTTTCACTGGCAGAGAGCAATAAGAGGCTGTCATGGTTGAAAATGGAGCCTGGCCGGGGGGGGCACCCTCAAGCTCCATTTGTACTGGCAGAGGGTGACTGGAGGCCCTCACAGCCGAAAACGGAGCTTGTGAGCCCCTTTTTGCTGACAGAGCACTTGGGCCACTCCAGACGCCCCCGACACGAGTTATGTCAAGTTGGCCATGGCTACCCCCACCCCCAAGGTCAAACACAACTCTAATTCAGCCCTCAATTAAATCAGGTTTGCCACCCCTGATGTAGAGAGTAAGAAAGATGACCTTGATGTAAATAGTCAAGAGCTCTTACTTAGGTAAAAGGTGTTGAATAATTTTTGAAGTCCAGAACAACAAGATGACATTCAACAACAACTTGGAAGTCACCTCCTTAATTTATTTAACTGTAAGGAGGGGGAGGGGGAGAAGGACCACCACAGTCAGGCTTGCAAGATTCTAAGATTATAACTAATTTCAGTAAAAGTCATTTTAGACTTCCTGTGGAATTGATGCCTTGATCTGTCCATCTAGTGGCACTAAGATTTTTCTCACCTGACACATTCAGGTGAGAAAATAGTAGCGTAAACTCTTTTTTTAAAAAACTGAACAGAAATTAACATATTCAAAAGTCCTGACACAGCTGGAAAAAACAAAACAAAAATGCAGCTTTGCCCATTTGTATGACATGGCCCGACCACTTTGCATCATTGCTCCGATTCATTCAGATTGCAAATGTATGAATCTCAGGTTTGTAATAACTACCAAGGGAGCTCAGTCTAAAATGGCAAATGTCACAAGTATCACTCACAAGGATTAATCTGCAAAGACACCACTTCAGAGATGAAGAAGTTTGCTGGTCCAGTAAGTGAAGTAATAAAAGGTAAATACTCCCCCATGTCCAGCTCAACTGTTAGTCACCTCAAAGATATCCTTAGGGTCTTCTTGGCTATAATGTAGAAATGGTTTGCTATTATTTTATTCTGAGGAAAGCATCTTTTATTCTTTATTTTAAAAACTCCAGTCTAGTTGATAACCGCTAGGTTTCTTCAGAATGTCCCATCCAAATGTTAGACAGATCCAACTTTGCTTAGCTTTCAGGAATTAGCCAACATTGGCTAGACACCATCATCTAGCTGGATTAAACATAGGTAGTTTTTGACTTGCAGCAGTTCATTTAGTGACCGTTCAAAGTTACAATGGCACTGAAAAAAGTGACTTATGACTGTTGTTCACATTTATGATGGTTGCAGCATCCCCATGGTCATTCAAAATTCAAAATTCGGATGCTTGGCAATTGGTTCATATTTATGACGGTTGCTGTCTCCCAAAATCATGGGATCCCCTTTTGTGATCTTCTGACAAGCAAAGCCAATGGGGAAGCCAGATTCGCTTAACAACCAGGTTACTATCTTTAACAACTACAGTGATTCCCTTAATAACTGGGGCAAGAAATGTACTTAAAAGAAGCAAAACTCACTTGGCAAATGTCTCACTTAAAAACAGAAATTTTGGCTCATAGTCGTACGTCGAGGGCTACCTGTAAATAATACGGTTCATGGATTAGAAGATACAGGACAATTGTGGGATATGGTTAAAAAAAGTCAAAATGAAGTAACAGTGCAATCTACGCTCCACCCATTTGTAATGTGTATTTCACCATCATGGCTGCCTTGTTGATTTTATTGACTACATTATGTTCTGCAGACATTCCTGAGAATACATCTTGGGGGTTCAGTTCTATGACCATACTCAATTGATTATCAGATCTCAATTAGTACTGGGGATACTTATATTGGTTTAAGACTGAAAAACAATATTTGGGTCTTAGAAGCCAAAATGGAATGCTCACAAAACAGAAGCTCTAGATGTATTACGAGTGATTCCAAAGTCAAGCTAAGCTATGTTTCATATATTTACTTTCACATTTACCTAGGGAAAATGTTTCCAAACCATTAAATAGATTTTTTTTTTACTATTCTGTATCACTCAACCATCTGGTATGTCATTTTTAATGTGCAGATTCTGAAAGGGGTACCTTTCCTACATTCAAGTCTTTTATTTATTTAAAGCATTTACAAAGAGTTTTTCAGCTCGTCAGATCTCTCAAAATAATGTAATCCTTGCCTTTGCTGTGATAAAATGCAAATTATAAACTCGTTTTGATCCCCTCCTATTGTTTCTAGTTTCTGCCAGTTCTATACCCCATCTGTCACATGGAGCCTAAGAATAGTAAATGCTCAGCAGCTAGGAATTAATTTCAACATGTACGGATTGCAATTTCCTTTTTAATATTTTTTCCAGGAGACCCGTGACTTACATGTCATTTGGCCACGTCCAATCGTGTTTCAGTCCATCAAATCAATGCTGCAATATTTTCCTACCAGTACTTTTCCTTTTTCTTTTTCTCTCCAGCTTCCCTAACCCCAGCCCAAACACTCCAGTATAGATTTCCTTCTTGTTTGAACAAGGCTATTGATTACTTCATTTCTTTGATCAATAGCTATCAAAGAACCAAAATAACATCCAGTTTGTCTCTGTTTTAAGAGTGTCTAGGTCTAATAAACGAGTGTGCATTTGTGCACGTGCATTCAGTCGGCTAATTAGAAAGCGCTGAAACATGCTGTATGTTTTTATTAGAAAGGCATATTTTAATGTATGACTCTCTTAGAGATGGAAAGAACTGCATATTGTCGTTATTTTAAAATCCTCCTTTGAAGTAGCAGTCTTTAAAACATATGAAGAAAGGTTGCAGGAATTGGGTATGGCCAGTCTAGAGAAAAGAACAACTAGGGGTGACATGATAGCGGTATTCCAGTATTTGAGGGGCTGCCACAAAGAAGGTGGGGGTCAAGTTATTTTCCATAGCACCAGAGGGCAAGAGAAGAAACAATGGATGGAAAGCAACCTGGAATTAAGGAGAAACTTCCTAACAGTGAGGACAATTAATCAGTGGAAGAGACGTTGTAGATGCTTCATCACTGGAGGTTTTTAAGAAGAGACTGGACAGCAACCTGTCTGAAATGGTACATGGTCTCCTGCTTAAGCAGGGGATTAGATTAGAAGATCTCCAAGGACCCTTCCAGCTCTTTTCTGATTTATTGATATTTATATTGTTAGTGCACAAGTGTCAAACTCGATTTCATTGAGGGCAGCATCAAGGTTGTGTTTGACGTTGGGGGGCTGGGGTGGGTGTGACCAGGATGGGCATGACAAGCTTGATGTCATTTGCGTCGGGGGTGCCTGTGGTGTCCCAAGTGCTCTGCCAACTAAAACAGGCTCCTGAGCTCTGTTTCCAGCTGCGACGGCCTCCTGCAACCCTCTGCCAGTGAAAATGGAGCATGGGAGGGCTGCAAGCGGTCTTCCTGAGCTCTGTTTTCACTGGCAGAGGCATCATGGGCCGGTCACTCACTGTTTCTAGGCCTGTTGGACAAACTCAAGGCCCATGGGCCAAATCCAGCGTGCAGTTCTAAGCACTCTGCAGGCTGGATTCGGCCCAAGGGCTTTGAGTTTCACACCCCCTGTGTTAGTGGAAGACATCAAATACTGATGAACCTCTAAATTTCTATTAATTCCCCATGTCTTAAAACACTTTTCCAGTGAGAGGTGCCACCCTGTTTTTATTATGGTTGGTTGCGCAGTCAACCAGATGTTTAGACTGGATTTGGCATTTTTATCCACCTATCACGTCCTTCCCAAGAATCTGGAATGATGGTGATGATTATGATGATTAAATATTCTTCCTCATTTATTGCATTAGGAAAATGCAGTTTGGTGGCAACTTAAAGGTTGCATCTTAAGCTTTCTTTGCCATATACACAGTTTTGCTTTTAATATAGAATTTTTCTTAGAGAAAATTTTAAAAGAATAAAAACAATAAACATTTTGAAAGAGAAAAATAACTTGCAAGGAAATACATAGTAAAGAAAAAGAAAGAACAGTTATAAAGAAGCAGCTTCCAATCTTGTCCATCTCTGTGTTAAAAGATATATACCAGGAATGGGTTTCTCCTACTGTCGCTATCCGTACCCTACTTGTGGTCTGTCCATGTACGTGCCGGATGTGTGTGGCTCACACATGCGCACTCCACTGCCCCTTCAACACCAAGATGCTTGTTGGAGGTCGCACAGGCACCACACACTGTGTGCGCATGTGCAGTTGGCCCAGTTGCTTCAAAAACAGGTATGGAATGCAAGTGGGCAGGTGGGCCAAATGAGTCACCATACTGGTACAGTGGCCACTGCTCCCAACTACTACCAGTACGGCCGTACCATACCATGCTGGCCAGAACCCACCACTGATATATACCATCTATCAGATACAACTCAATGGCAATATTTACAGTTACGATATTTGTTAACGACATTGTGTGTACCAGCAGCATTTTCAGCTTCTGATTACTAATTATCTTGCAAAACCTAATGATTTCAGGATACATGCTGAGGATTACAGTTGCCCATTCCACAATGGGCAATTTCTTAATTAATTTGCACTTCTTAATATGCATTTCCTAATTAAATATATTTCTTCTGCCCCCTCCCTCTCCTCCCCTCCAATTTCCAGAATCTTTTGCGAACAGCAAAGCAGTGGATAGCTATTTTTAGAATAGCAATTACACTCATCAGATTAACAGACCTTTCCATGAATTAATGAGGATGCCCACGAAGAGCACGGGAAAAAAAATCCCATTAACCTGGACATTATCACACAGTGGATACAGGGCGGTGTGATGTAATTATGCAGTATTTTCTGTAGAATTTAATTGCTCAAATGATTTACATGTCTACAACAATAACTCAGAATAATAAAGACGTACATCCATTATCCCTTCTCAGCATAGGCTCTGTTGAATAGGCCTGCAGGTCGCAGCAGTTTTTGTAAGTGGCCCTCTCAGAAGATTGGGTTCCTCACTCCACAAACTATTCCTGCAAGGAGAAGTAACTCTTAATTCTTTTAAGATTCAGTCCCTAGACAATCCCATTATCCCTAGATAGTGTGCCTTACAATTAGGGTGATGAGATTGATTGACATACAGAGAGTGGTAAGGACAGCCGAGAAGATTATAGGAAGCTTGCTTTCTGTTATTCAGGATACTGCTTATAAGCACTCTGTGCTTAGAGCTGTGCTCAAAACACTGTTAGAGACACCACACACCCACTTTATGGTCTGTTTCTGTTGCTTTCCCCTTCTGGGAGGAGGTTTCGAAGTATTTCTAGCAGGACTACCAGATTCTGTCACAGCTTTGTTCCCTATGCCTATGCCAAGATTCATCCAGATGTATACATCCAATCTAGACTGTGTTGTTTCTCTGTGTCATATAATATATATGAGTATGTGGCTATATGCATAATTTTTTATTTAATTATGTTTTTGTCATATTTCTGTAATGTATATTGGAGGTGGTGACCCTTTGAGAGCTGTATGCAACAAAATTTCATTTTAATTTTAATTCATTTCACCCGATCAGTGGTGAAATTCAATTTTTTTTACTGCCGGTTCTGTGGCTGTGGCTTGGTGGGTGTGGCAGGGGAAGGATACTGCAAAATCTCTATTCCCTCCCTACTCCTGGGGGAAGGATATTGCAAAATCTCCATTCCCACCTCACTCTGAGCCAGCCAGAGGTGGTATTTGCCAGTTCTCCGAACTACTCAAAGTTTCTGCTACCGGTTCTCCAGAACCTGTCAGAACCAGCTGAATTTCACCCCTTATGCCGATTAACATACATTTAAAATGACAATATAGTTATTCTAAGTCTAAGATTAGTCTTTTGAAAAAGCACCTTTGAGACAACCATGGCATGGATGACGGAGAATCTCCATAGACAATGCTCAAAACGGTCGAGCTACCTTCACATCTATCCATGGGGTTTTTATAGTTATTGTTTTTTATCCACTGATAGCTAAGGATAGAGTTTGCTTGTGGCTTTCCATTTCAGTGCTCTAATTGTGATAGGATTTAATTCCTTAAATCCCCAGTCTGTCTGGCTGATGACAAACTAAACATTTGTTGAATGGCAAAGAAAATGTTCGTACAGATAGGCAACTGCCTGGCATAATTAACACTCTAGCTCAGGGGTGTCAAACTCAAGAGCCAGGGGCCAGATCCGGCCCATGGGGTACTTAGATCTGGCCCACCCGGCCACCCTGGAAACAGCAAAGGACCAGCCGTGGTGCTTCTGCCAGCAAAAACGGAGCTTGGGAGGGCTGCATGTGGCCCTCATGAGCTATGTTTTCACTGGCAGTGGGCTGCCGGAGGCCATTGCAGCCGAAAACGGAGCTCAGGAGCCTGTTTTTGTTGGCAGAGTGCTCGGGCCACCACTAGCATCTCCGACACGAGTAATGTTGAGCTGGCCATGCCCACCCCAGCCCCCTAGGTCAAGGGAGTCAAGCAAAACCTTTATGAAGTCCTCAGTGAAATCAAGTTTGACACCCTTGCTCTAGCTAGATGGCATTTTCTTAGTTCATTTTTTCCATTTATAGATTGTTAGGGTTCCAGGTCATGGGAACTTTTGTGTGGGATGAATTATTTCACAAATCAATGCAAGGAAACTGTTGAACTCTCTGGTCTTTTAGTGATCTTTGTTTCAATTTACATTCTCCATTGACATGAACCAGACTTTTTACACATCCGAGGGGGACTCTGAACTTTCTTCATTAGCATGGTTATAATTAGACTGTGAAGTGATCAGTGAGATTATTATTTTTTTAATAAACTTTTTTATTTTCAAACAAACACAAACACACAAAACATATAACATAAAAACCTCTTCAACTGCATACTGTGTGTCGATTGGTTACAAGGTCTTTCTGCGTCCTTTCCATAGTCATCACTTGAGCTTTATCAAAAATCACATATTGTCAATCAAATATCTTTGTATACATTATTATTATACTTCATTTGTTTGATTATCACTATTGTTTCTCCATTTTAAACAAGGTATTCTAAATATGTATCCATTTATATTATAATGATTCATTATATCATCTTCAATATATCCAATAATAAAGAATTTTTATATCCTATTCTGTCATTCTATTATTTTAGCATTGATAACATTCTCTAATAATTTTCAATTCCATGTTTTTTCCATTATTAGTATCATCAATCTACTATACAAGTATACAAATTGTTATAATTGTTAAACATCCATTAGGCATAGCTATTATTACATCCTTTTTATATGAAATATATTAAATTTGAAGTAAATTTATATTATGACATTTCATTACATCATCCTGAAATCATCCAATGATATTACATCTTTATATTCTATTCTATATAGAATTATTTATCTTTTATAAAAAAGGTTTTTCAACATCATCTCCATCATCCTCACTTACAGTTTGTATAAAATTTCATATTATCAATCTAGTATATATAAATGCTTTATTATCATTATTGATCATTTATTTGACTATAGCTATTATTACTTTGTCTTATACATAGTACTCAAAATGTAACTACATTTAACTAAATTTTATTGTGACATTTCATTTCATCATCCTGTATCCTTCCAGAAATAGTGCAGTCCAATATCTCTTGCCATTTGTAGAATCTGTATTCTAAGTGTTTTCTTGATAAGTCAAAAAGAGCTTTTTCCTGGATCGATCAGAGGCTTTGTGATGCCCGTGAGATCAGCAGGACGTGCCCTTCTCTATCACCATTCCTTCAGAACAGTGTAGATCCAAAAGGATCGTCCAACAACAGAGATATCGACAGCAATCCTGGAGCCCCAAGATTGCATGTCTTGTCATAGCGACGTCAGGTCCTGCCTCTCATCAGTGAGATTATTAACCCATTAGAGCTTGTCAATAAAACTTAACTGAAAAAGGCATCCCCAGACTTACAGCTTCAGTATTTATTCCAATATTTACAGAGTCTCTTAAAGGGGAAAGGATTTGTCCATGCCTCAATGCAACATTAAATTTCTGCAAGGTTCCAGATGGATTGTGGGTTTTTTTTTGTTGTTGCTATGATAGATATTCTATTTGTCCCTGTTGGAAAAGCAAACAGGTGGCCACAGATGTCTTAAGTACCATATATAAATTGGAAAGATTAACATCCAGTGTGTCAGACCTGGAAGCCATCTTTTACATTGGGCCTTCAGGCTTGCCACAATTTCTATTGTGGGAAAGTGGGAGGGGGGATTATATGGAGTACGGGTGACATATATTTAAATAACATTCTTTTCTCAGAGAGTCAAGGCCACCTTGCCCTGCAGCTGCGATGGTGTGAGTGGGAGGTATCTCCAGTTTTGGATGGTGCCTGATTGGACCATGTGATGGACATGTGGGTGTTGGGCAGGGACTTGAACTTTCATTTGGGTGGGGAAAACCTGGAAGCTTTCAGATTCGGGTTTTCCCAGATGTGCCAATATGACATCTCTAATAAAATGGAACTTAGAGGAAAGCCTTGGAGTCTACTTTCGTTAGGGATGTTACTTAACATTGTGATGATGTCATTCATGATATGATCCTATTTATTATGGCACTGGATAGTACTTATGGCATCTCTACTGCCTCTGCCATATCTACTCTGTCCACCTTGCACTTATCCTAAGTGATGGGGGAATGTACTTAACCTGGAAGAAAATGATCTGTATGCAAATTATTCTGATTTTTCCCCCCTAGGACAGTTATGAAAGAGTATTCATTGCCTTTTGGAATTCCCAAAACATTGCATGCCTTTGCCACCAATTGTTATCAGAACCCCCATGTGGGCCCAATTATAATAACTGTTTTCATTATTTCATAACCGAAGTCATCCAACATGTGATCTACCAGCATAATCTACCTTTAACCAGTTCAACCAGTTCAATTAAAGGGGTAACTAGAGACAGTCGTGTGCGTATTTTGTTAATTTGTAAAGGCTGATTTGGATTATTCTTGTCCTATATAAAATCTCACTAACTTTGATAGGAAGTGTTTGATTTTAGTGGAAATCAGTGGAACAACTTGCCTCCAGAAATTGTGGGTGCTCCACAAAAACTGGAGGTTTTTAAGAAGAGATTAAATCATTTGTCTGAATTGTTATAGGATTGCCTGGGGTTGGACTAGAAGACCTCCAAGGTTCCTTCCAACTCTGTTATTCTCTTATTCTGCAATTCTTTAGCTAAAAGATGGCACAACTATCTACTGAATCAAAGCTGGGGATAGCTTTTTCACATTAGTTCATTGCATGTTGGATGATTTGTTTATAAAATACAGTAAAACAAGGACTAAAAAGTGGTATAATTGTTCACTCAAATTCCCTTATATCTCAGTAGGATCAAGCAAATAGTGTCATGTCTGAACAATGTAAATCATGTCTCAATCACTGCAAAAAATAATAATCACACCTGTATTTTTATTTGACCCCCCTCCCTTTTTTTGGGGGGGGGAATTTGGCATTCTTTTTAAAAAAGTTTTTTTTATTTTTATCTTCATATAAATATCCACATGTATACCATTACATCTTAACAAACACTATTATTATTTTATCCAATATTATATCAGTTCCTCTCACCATCCACCAACAACTCTCATTTGCTCTTCTGCTTTCCATACACCATATTATACCTAGTTCTACAACAGCCCTACCTTCTCTCCTTCTCTCCCCCTCCTTCTCTCCTTCTTTCCCTTGCTACTTTCTTCTACCATCCTTCCTCTCCTTTCTCTTCTTTACTTCCCCTTCCTCTCGCCTTCTCCTCTCTCCTCTTTCCCGTCCTTCTCTTTCTCCTACTCTTTTCCTCACCTCTGCTTCCCTCTCTCCTGTCCCCTCTCTTCTTTCTCTCTTCCCCTCCTTTCCTCTCCCCTCCTCCCTTCCACTCTTCTCTACTCCTCTCTCCACTTCATCTCTTCGTTGTTGTACAAATGTGGTTATTTATCATATGGTGTATTTTAGCCTCTGAGCAGACTCAATGTAATATTGATGGTATTAATAGTCACATTCCAGTAGTCATCTTTCATATTAATAATTTTACATACATCCTCCTTTTAAATGTATACATATATGACAATTCCATTATTAAGGAATTTGGCATTCTGTTTGATACTTTCATTAAGCCACCTAGTTTGCCTCTGGCTTGGCCACTAGTAGAACCTACATAAAAACCTCTAATCATTTTCAGCAGCAAAGATATGCAAAATATCAGTCAAAGAGGACTATGCCTCTAAGTCATGTAGGCTAAGAGTTTTGTTAGAAATTCTCCACCAGGGTTACTACTGGCAACACTGACTGGGGTAGATCAGCGCTTCTTAATCTTGGTACCTTTAAGAAGTGTGGATTTCGCCTCCCAAAATTTTCTAGCATGCATTCTGGGAATTGAAGTCCGCACTTCCTAATATTGCTGAGACTGAGAAACACTGGTGTATAGATCACAATCTTTACCATAAAAGATTTTGATGCATAGGATTCCACCTTGAAGCCCTTTGAGATATGATGGTTCTTCCTAATGTATGCATGCCAGGAAATCATGGAATTTTCAAGAATGGGCACCACCATACTACCAGTCAACTCAAAGTTTGAGGGTGATGGAAGTTAGAGTCCCTCACTTCCATAGGGCAGCAGGTTACAGAGAGGTCCTAATTGGAAAGAATAGATCGTTAAAAATACATAGTTTTTATTAGCTGTTCATCTTTAAAACTCTTGAGAAAATCCCCAGGGATAGTACAGAATAATTTTAAAAATCTCTCAATATGCTCAGCTATGTGCCAACAGCAGGGAAAGAAGACTGACTGAAAGCCAAATTGTAAATTGGGGAAGCACTAAGATGAGGAGCAAAAATAACTGTTTTCTGAAAGAAAGTTAAGAAGACAGTATATAACTCAGTGGTGGTACAAATTTGAAGACAACAACTTGTTCCCAACCTAACTCCACTTCCCCTCCCTGTCCCTTTTCTAGTTTGAAAAATTACCCGATAATACTGTCCATTAGCTTCCTTTATATTTCTTTCTTCAAATTATTCATGTTTCTGACAGTTTGGCATGTATGCATATTAATTGCTCTCCAGTATTGTAATAATGAAAAATTGGATATAAAAAACTAAGAAAACTAAGATTACGGCCTTTGCTAAAAGGCCAAAACTCTGTTCATGGTATCTCAGTGGACGTAACATAGGGCAAATGGTCACCTTTGAGTATCTGGGTGTGGCCATACATGCCACCTGCTTGAGAAAAGCACATTGTGAATATGCAGCTTCCTGTGGCCATCCAGGTCTATGACCATTTATCATGGCCAAATTGCCATGACCATCACACCACAGCCAACTCACCATGACTAACTCACCACAGCCAACTTGCTGCAGATGCCATGGTCATCTCGCCATAGGACAACTTGCCATGGGACAAGAGTTACACTAATATCAAAGAAATGGTGGAATAGAATCATTAAAGAAAGGATGCCAAAGGAGGAACAGAATAAAATGTGAATGGCAAAAATTAAAATATGTTTTAGTTATTTTAAATTAAATAGATGTGTATGGAGATTATCAATCATCCAAGACATGGTTGTCCCAAAGGTGCTTTTTCCCCCAAAAGAAAGCCAAACTTTCTTGTTCTTTTTCCCTTCTCATGCAAGAAGCTTTTTTCAGTCCCTCAGAACTGAAGAACTTCTTGGTTGAGGCGCAAAACGTTTTCAAAGAAAATAAAACATGAAAGTCCGGTTGCCTTTTGGAACAAAAAGCACCTTTGGGACATGTTATGGGATGGGATTTGTCCAAAAGACAGACAGGACCTGCAGAATTAATTGGACATTCGGAGCCTGTTGGTATGGTTAGGCGTGGGCATGCCTTTTGAGCCGGCCTTATGTACATTTCCTGGCAAAACTCAATGTCACTCAAATCAATGGGTGCTGCTCCTTGGCTGTTTCAATGTAATAAGAGTTAACCGGAGAGGCAGTTTCTGTAACGAGGGCAATAAAGATTAGGCTAGAAACAACACCAGCATGTTTCCTTCCTGCCTTCCTTAAAGGATTAGCCCTGTAAAGTGGGAAAAAAACAAAATGAGATTTCTTCCAACAACCGGTTCTCCAAACTGCTTAGAAAGTTAACAACCGGTTCTCCCAAATAGGTGCAAACTGGCTGAATACCACCACTGATGCTAAGAATCATATACCCCAAAGTCATTATGCAAAGTCATGAATCTCAGTAAGTTAAACTGAAACATTCCGAATGCTAACTGCCTAGTCTAGCTAGAATGGACAGGAGGAATCAATGTTCATCCATGATTTTGGGACAACTATTTAAACACAAATAAATTCATAATAGAAATTTCATAGAAAAGCAGAAAGTCCCACCCGATTTGCACAAAGCATTGGAGTCTTTCCTGCTTTAATTCCCAACACAGTGAACTATTTTCAAATTGGGAAACTTTAGTTATATTTTATTTGAGTAATTGACATGCTAGTAGGAAAGGGGAAGGTATAATTATAATTAAGGAACTTTCTTGTGTCAAAGCCTCATACATCAATCTGCAAAGAAAAGAAAAGCACCACATTAAATCCTTACCATAATTATGCCTTATGGATTGGCATCTATTTATGTGAAATTATGAAGTAAGGTTACTGAGTAGAACTTGTGTTTTTTGGAGCCAATGTAGGACAATTTGATGGTGAGTTTGTTTCAGCCATTTGATACTGCAAGGCCTTGCGTGCCAAACTCTTCATTAATCACTTTTGCACCAGTCTTGGGGTTGCACTAGGGTTCAAAGTGAGCTAGAATGGCATGTAGCCTTCTCCTTTCCTCTAGAAAAAATTCTTCCACCTGAAAACCATCTGTAGTTTTTCCTCTCTAACTCCCACTTGGAATTCTGTTTATTGATGAAATTGAGACTAAGCTTCAGTTTCCAATGATACTAAGAAGAGTTTTATTGCTTGTTCTTAAGGGGGGAAAGGCTATTCTTAGGTTTCATGTAGGCATTTTGAAGCAGAGGAGCGATGCAGATATCAATGAGCAGAAAATTCCTTAAGCAAAAATACAGTATTTTTTGAAGTATAAGGCGCACCTTTTCCCTCAACTAAGATGCTGAAAATCTGGGTGCATCTTATGCACTGAATACAGTATTTGTTTTGCCTCCTGAAACCCTGTCCCTTCATCAAAATGGCCGTGCATAGCCTTTAGGAGACTTTGAGAGTGCTCCTGGGGGCTGGGGAGGACAGAAATGAGCAAAGTACGGGCCGTTTTTGCTCATTTTTTTGGGGGGGGAGGCCCCAGAAGCACTCTATAAGCCTCCTAAAAGCTATGCATGCCCTTTTTTGAAAAATAATTGGCACATTTTCACGAAAATCGGGCCATTTTTGGGAGGTCTGCAGAGTGCAAAAACCTTTTTTTTAATTTACCTCTTCAAAATCTTGGTGCGTCTTATACTCCGGTGCATCTTATACTCTGAAAAATATGGTAATGACATGTTATAAATTACCCAGAAGAGAAGGATCAGACTTTCACACTGGATTTTCTTCAATGCAATGTATTCAGACGTTTTGAGGAAGAAATCAAAATTCACACCTCCGTTATGTTGCCATTCATCTAGGCTTCTTACTTCTCTGGAATCTCCTCTTAAAGAATGAAGGTGCATCTGAAATCTGCCTCCTGTGTCTTTATCATTTATTTATTTATTATTATTTTTGAAAAAGCAATAGGGCAGAACTAAGTGCAAAATTATGTACTTTATCAAAGAATAAAAACATAAAATGTGCTTTAAAAAAAGGAAGTGAAGTAAAATATAACAATAAACTATTGTCTATAGAGCTTCTCAGTCTTCCAGGTCATGGTTGTCCCAAAGATGCTTTTTTTCAAGAGGCAACGGGACTTTCTGGTTTTTCTTTGAAGAATGTTTTGCTTCACATTCAAGTAGTTCTTTCAGCACCATCCAGTCAGAGCTAAAGAAGCTTCTCAGATGAGAAGCGAAAAACCTTCAAAGAAAAACCAGAAAGTCCAGTTGCCTCTTGAAAAAAAGCACCTTTGGGACAATAATAAACTATTACTATATAAGAGGTAAACAATAGCACCAAGAAGCTTTTCCTGCTTTGACAGATTGAATAATTTAAAACCCTGATCTGAAATTCCTGATATATTTTGGAACTGTGAGGAAATCCTAGATTAACTAACAGGTTCACTTATCAACTTTCTACCCTGTTTGCCTGAAAATAACACTTCCCCAGATAATAAGCCCAATTATGCTTTTGAGCGCATGCGCTAAAATAAGCCCTCCCCCAAAATAAGCCCTCCCTAAAAATATTTCAGCACAGCAGCAGCCATGAGGTGACCACGCTTGCCATCACCTAGAAAAAATAATAAGACCTCCCCCAAAATAAGGTCAAGTGCTTATTTCAGGGGGCAAAAGAAAATAAGAAAGTAAGTCTTATTTTTGGGGAAACATGATACTTTCCTGATTAAGATCCATGTTTTTGCCTTTTGTAGACTTTCAGCATTATGGAAATTCTCAGTAACCTAGATCATGGTTGTCTCAAAGATGTTTTCCCCCCTCCCCCAAAAGCATCTGGACTTTGAAGGTGTTTTGCTTCTCATCCAAGAAGCTTCTTCAGTTGTGCAATTCTCCTGAAAACATTCTGCGATCATTTTCCTGTTACACTTTTTAAAATTATTATTAACATATGGAAGTGTAAACAAAGGATATTTACTTTGTGTGTGTATTTTTTTCATTTGCTAGCCTAATGATTATAGCTTTTTTCTCTCTCTCTCCCTCTTTTTCTTGGCAATAAAACCTGTTGAAAGTATCTGTATAATAGGATACTGCCCTTACCTCCATTTTCTCAGCTTCCTATTGTTTTCCCACAGGTGATCTTTTTTTTTTTTGCTGTCAAGTGAACATACTTAATCATTTCTATAAATCCTATTATGCATTGCAGTGCAGTTCATATTGACTTTTGGAACATTAAATGCTATCTTCACATTCAATTCACAGGCTTCATGCATTTCTAACATTTGCCTTTCTTTTTTTTAAAAAAAAAATTGCCCCAGGCATGATGGCAACTGATTTGCTATAATTATATGCATCAATATAACTAAAGGTCTCTGTGGATAAGGAAAAGCAAATGTTGTTTGTATCACTATCGGCGAGAAATAAAATCTTTTGAGGGGCTATTTTTTTTTGACATTTGATTTTGGACTTTGTTTTAAATAAACCTGTTTGTTGTACCGTTTGCTACTAGCTACATTCTCGTTATGTTTATTTGTAGAGATAAACATTGGGTACTTTTTGCACAGCAGGGAAAGTCTGTAAACTTTACTGTACAGCTCAAAAGATTGCCAGTAATTTGCTGATGGTCCAAAGAAAAGGTTTGGCTTTGTTCTATTATTTTGTTCCTTAGTTCCTAAGGAGGGGTGAGGAAGAAGAGGGGGAGGAGGGGGAAGAGGAGGAGGAGGGGACACTATGATGGAGAGTGAGGGGAAACAGTTCACTGAAAACTAAGGATGTTGGTTGGATGCAAAATGTTGATTGATAGAAAACTAGATGGTAGCAAAGAAACAAAAAAAAAAAAAAACGGAATCTGAATCAAAACACATTTGAAGCATTTTGTTGCCAAGCTTTGTGCCTTCTGTAAATTTCTTTAGCATTCTCGTGATTTAGAAAAGGGATAGCCAGTCTTAAATTATGTCTTGCTAATTTAATAATTGTACACTGGATTCTGTTTTCGTAGATTTTCACGGGTGTAGGTATGCTGGTTTTGTTGTATTTGGGTCTTTTCCCATGTAAAGTTGAGATTGTCTTTGCAATGTTTCGGCAGGATCTCACCTGCCATCTTCAAGCGTGGGCTCAAAATGTGGGCTTAAATTGAGCCCACGCTTGAAGATGGCAGGTGAGATCCTGCCGAAACGTTGCAAAGACAATCTCAACTTTACACGGGAAAAGACCCGAATACAACAAAACCAGCATACCTACACCTGTGAAAATCTACGAAAACATATATATATACACATACATACATACATACATACACACACACACACACACACACACACACACACACACACACACACACACACATATATATATATATATATATATATATATATATATATATATATATATATATATATATATATATATATGTACATTAGAGTCCATTTTGATTTGTGGCCGCTGCATGGACTATTCCCTGCACTTTTCGTGACAGCTTTTTCAGAAATTGATTGCTCTTGACTTCTTCCTGGGGCTGAGGGAGAGAGAGGAAGTGGCCCAAGATCATCCAGCTAACTTTGTGCCTCAGACACTAGAACTCCCCATCTCCCAGTTTCTAGCCTTAACCACTATAATGAACTGGCTTTCTGTGTCTTCGATAGAGCCTTCTATAAACAAAAACGAAATAAAACCCAGTATATCTGCTATGTATATTTGCCATTTAGTTCCTATTTGTTTGCCTCTGCAATATATCAGAAATGTAATCTCATATAAATGGGTTGATTTAAAATGTAACCCAGGAGGATGTGATGACAGGTTTTATTCCAAGCAAATGAACTAATATGCCTTATTCTCTCTCTCCCTCTCTCCCTCTCCATCCCTCCCTCCCTCTCCCTCTCCTTCTCTTGCCCTCTCCCCCTCCCTCTCCATCCCTCCCCCTTCTCCCTCTCCCTACCCCCCCTCTCTCCCCATGTGTGTGTATATATAGGAAAGAAAACACTTTTTATGTTAGCAGGATTGAAAGCATCCTGTTGTATTGCATTACTGTGTCAGAAGTATTTGAAAGTATTGTTTCAGACAGAAGGCTGGGTAGAGCGTGGTGAGGAAAGCAGAAAAAATTATTGGAAGTTCACTTCCTTCTACCCAGGAGTGTGTGTTTGTCCGTGTGTATTCTTTTGCAAGCGGGCATCAGAATTTTATTTTATGTGTATACCAGCGTGTTCACAGAAAAAAGTGATAATAAAGGTTATCTTATCTTATAAGTGTGGCTAGGTAAACAGTCAACAAGCTTTCCTACATGGTGAGATTATCTGTACATTGTGATAGAGAGGCATGTACATACACCTTATTGCCGGAACTAAATTTGGCTGTATTTTAGTAACATCGAGATAAATATGATGGGAGCCAGGATAGCTGATGTCAATGCTTCGTAGCATAAACTTCTTCATGTAGCCAAATAATTCAGCAAAATTATAGAGAGAGAGAATTATGAGCCAAGCTCACTTTATACCTGCAAACACTCTGTGTGTGTGTGTGTGTGTGTGTGTGTGTGTGTGTATGTGGCTGTATGTATATTTGTGTGTATAGTACCAGTGATGTGCAGTCAGGTGAGGCAGGGGAGGCACAGCCTCAACACTGTCATCATGAAAAGAAAAAAAATTGTAAAAGGAAAAAGGCGAGAGCTGAGGTCAGGCTGAGCTATTTGCTGCCTCACCGTGGATGACTCTGCTTAACTGTTTAAAAAAGCCTCTAAAAAAGCGCCCTCTACTATGAAGCAGGAGAACTGCGTGCCTCATCTAGTCTGACTTTAGGCGTTTTATGATCACTCGAGCCGAGTTAAGCAAGGGTTAAAAGCCTAAAAATTCCTGACGTAGGTGAGGCACGCAGTTCTCCTGCTTCATAGTAGAGGGCGCTCGTTTGGGCAGGACTTCTTCAGAGGACCCGAGGCAAGAGCAGAGTTGAAATCCTCTCTGAAACAGCTGGAAAAGGTACGTGTGGGTCGGAGGGAGGGGGAGGAATTCAAACTTCATCCTCCTGGTGCGGGGCTTTGGGCAAAGGCTGGAGGGAAGGACTCTGGCTCGCTTGTGCTCTCCCTGAGGTGTAGTTTGATTGCAGGCAGAGCCACGTTGCCTTTTCAAACCTGTAATCAGTGAAGCTGGGCTGGATCCTTCCGGGGCTGGGGGAAAGTGTGTGTGCTCCAGTATGGCTCTTTGACTGGCTCCCTGCCTCCTCCTGTGGTCTCGCTGGTGCTCTTCCCTCCAATCCAACTTTGTGTGTGTGTGTGTGTGTTTAAGAGAGAGTGAGTGAGTGAGAGGGAAGGGGGTAGGAGAGATAGTCCAATCCAACTTCTGTGTGTGTGTGTGTGTGTGTGTGTGTGTTTGAGAGAGGGGGGAGGGAGAGAGAGAGGGAGGAAGGAGGGGAAGGGAGAAGAAAAAGAAAAAGAAAGAAGGAATCTTCTTTCGCAAAGGAGAAAAACAAATCCTGTCGCTTTAAATCGGAACTGAGCATGCCTGGCTGTGAAATTCTGGGAGTTGAAGTCCACAAGTCTAAAAGAAATTTGAAACCCACCACTGTGTCAGTGCCTCACCAGCCATAAACCTCACCGCACGTCACTGGTGTATACATATACATACATACATACCCAACCTTATACTACTCTATCTATCTATCTATCATCTATCTATCTATCTATCTATCTATCTATCTATCTATCTATCTATCTATCTATCTATCTATCTATCTATCTCTTATCTCTCTATCTCCACATATACATACACATACATATTCATACATAAATACATACAGGTCTCTACAATTAGCTTGTAATGGAAGGAAGAAAATATCCAAAAAGAAGATAGAAGGTTGCAAACTTTGGACTTTAGTTACCCATATCAGAGCATTCTGCTTGTCTAGAAGTGATTTGTTGAACCCTAATTTAAAATTGGCATATTAAAAAAATGGCAAGTGATACTTAGTCGAGGCATCAGCAGTAAATGTATTATGCCACCAATGTTAGTCACAGAACAGCCTTCTCCAGCTTTGCCAAGCTGAAATCACAGTCACAAAACATTTGGACAATATTTATTGAATACCTGTACAGAGTCTCAAATTCTCAGACAACTTTGCTATAAAATAACCTGAGGACTAAGAAGAAGGTCACTAGAGTGTATGGAAAGTCCATGATTTGGTAAACATTATGTGTTTAAGACTCATTGTTTGATGGACACAGTTATTTTCTGTGATGGTGTAGGGCTGAAGTGTAAAAAAAACCTTTGTGAGAGATAACCTAATCTTCAACTTGATAATTGAAATAGGTGGATGGGAGCTTATATATTCTTCTAACAACAATAGCTGACATGCTACAAAGGAATAGAAGCCATGGATGGAAACTAATCAAGAAGAGAAGTAAGCTAGAACTAAGGAGAAATTTCCTGACAGTTAGAACCAATTAATCTGTGGAACCAACTTGTCTTCAGAAGTTGTGAATGCTCCAGTACTGGAGGTTTTTAAAAAGAAACTGGACAACCATTTGTCTGAAATGGCATTGGGTTTTCTGCTTGAACAGGGGGCTGGATTAGAAGACCTCCAAGGTCCCTTCCAACTCTGTTATTCTGAATAGCCTTGCCCTTTATAGGACATTGGTACACTTACAGATTAAGCATGCACCAATTTGTTAACATTTTATATTAAATTATAGCAAGAACCCCTATGGATCAACCTCGCAACTAGAAAACCTTGTAGCTTCTACAAGTAAATTTAGAACTACCGAATGTCACTTGAAATAGAACTTCAAATTTAAGTTCTGTGTTACAAGTGCTAATGACATAAACATGCCACGTACAATCAAGTTGTGAATGCCCCAACACTGGAAGTTTTTAAGAAGATGCTGGATAGCCATTTGTCTGAAACGGTATAGGGTTTCCTGCCTAGGCAGGGGGTTGGACTAGAAGACCTCCAAGGTCCCTTCCAACTCTGCTATTGTATTGTATTGTATTGTATTGTATTGTATTGTATTGTATTGTATTGTATTGTATTGTATTGTAAGAACTGTCTGCACCATATATGTCAGGGCAATGGATATGTAGGTGTACACATATAACATCTACCTGGAGCACACATTTCATAGTGATGTTTCAATTTCACTATGAAAACAATACCACAATGCAGTACTGTTTGTTCTGTCAGACAAATCTGCTGTAAAAATTGCTTAAGATAGAGGAGATTGTTAGCAGTGTGTATAGTGGATTAGTAAAGCAGGAAGGGAAGATTTGCTATTTGACATAGTCCTCTGGAACTCTACAGTAATATAGCAGCTCCAGTAGAAACTTACTCCACACCTATATTGCATGGAAAAGATTTACATAGACCTTTGCAGCTTGGTCTGGTTGCTAGGCAACACATTCACAAAATTGTAATCACGTTTGCTACAAAGGTAATCCCTATGGCTGCTTTTTAATTCTCTTGAGGGTAAAGTTTATCCCTGGCTATTCTATCCAAAGGCCCAGCCTGCAAACTGATAAGAAGGCGTTTATTTGCTGTGTCTCCATTGCCCTAAGCTATAGTATGGCTGGGATTTATTAAAATGCTTCTCCCTTTTTGTTAGATTGGGTAAAGGAAAGGCACACTTAGGCTTAGGCAACAACAGCTCTTTATTGTAACAGAACAACTATGTACAATCCAGCGAAGGTTCAGTCTGACAGCAGCTCTTTTATAGGGAGCTGTCAGACACTTCGACCAATGAGATGGTCAATGATGACCCCGTATCAATCTCCATCTCGCATGGAGAGCCTTCGATGAGGACTGTGACCTTCAGCTTTTTTGGCCGCCTTGTGCGGACTTGGCCGATTGAGGTGTGGTAGGTGACTCTGGTGTTGCACTCTGAGTGCCGTGGTGGTGGCTGCCATGCCCCTTGGTTGGGCCTCTGCTGGCAGTTAGGTTGGCTTCTGGGCTTCCAGGTCATCGTGGGGTGCTCGCTTCTGCAAATCTTGGTGATGTGCCCCTTTTGCTTGCAACGCTGGCAGATGGTGCCGCGGAAACGGCCAAACAATCTGGTATGGTCTCCTCCACAGCTTGTGCAAGGCAGGAAACATGGTTCAAATTTGCGCACTGGCTTGGTGTGGGCACTGCGCATGCAGCAGCTGTCAACTTTGCTTTCTGAGCCCTCGGCCTCTGTAGCCTCGCGATGTACATGTGCGCTCTTCCACACGCCTTGCACACGCCTTTGGCGCTGCAGGATTTCTGTAGAATTAACGGCAGCTTCGGATGCTCTGGCTTCGTCCAAGGCAATTTGCAGAGTGAGATTAGATTTGGCAAGTAATCTCCTCTGTAAATTAATGTCCTGCACACCGCATATGATGTGGTCAAGTATGAGTTCGTCTAGGTCTTTGAACTCGCAGTATGCTGCAGCCTTTCTTAGCGCCACAACGTACTCATTGATCGATTCGCCTTCCTTTTGATTGCAAATATTAAATTTGTGCCGGCGGACGTGCTTAGACGGCTTGGGAGCATAGTGTGTCCTCAGCATCTGTTGGAGCACCGACCAAGCGACCGATTGGAGTGGCGTTGGCTCAGATAGATCTTTGGCTGTTTCGAACACTTCCCGTCCACAGTAACCCAGGAACATGTTCTTCTTGCGGCCTTCAGAAAGGCCCATGAGGTCGTTGGCTTCGAGGAAGCAGTCGAACCTCAGCATATATGATTCCCAGTGCTCGGTGACTGGGTCGTATGGAGTCGGTGGGGCGTGTATGGCCATCTTGTGTTCTGAGGGCGTTTTGAATCTCCCCTCAAAAATGGCTGCTCGATGCCGCGCTGAGCTCCAGGCTGGATTTACTTGCTGGATTGCTACGCTCTTTTTGGTTTGCCTAGTTGCCTTCCAATCCCATCCTCGTCGCCAGTGTTACATTGGGTAAAGGAAAGGGTAGATTGGGGAAAGGGTAGATTGGGTAAAATCAGGCTTAGGCAACAACAGCTCTTTATTGTAACAGAACAAGTATGTACAATCCAGCAAAGGTTCAGTCTGACAGCAGCCCTTTTATAGGGAGCTGTCAGACCCTTCGACCAATGAGATTGAATCCCTGTTTCTGCCGGAACAGAGGACCTTGGTAAAAACCATTATGCTAGTATCTAACACGTCTCTCTCCATTTCCCCCCTCTCATTTTCGGGATTTTCTTTCTGGCAATTGATCACTCAGTTCTTCCTTTCTTTATAGACACCACAATGAATAACTAAGGATTTTGGAGAGAGAAAAACAAGGTGGCATTTGAATCTCCATAAATTCAGGTGAATAGTAGTGCTTGAGCACACCATAAATGGGAATTTCCTCAAAAGTTTCTGTTAGTGCTGATGCATATCTTTAAGGGGATCCATTTGTCTGAAAATACTAAGATACATTTGAGCATTCTCTCTTTCCTTGAATTCACTGCAATATAATCGTTGAGAAGAGTAACACAGATTTCTGTTTAGCTATTCCAGTGCTATATAGTAGCATTTCTCCTTCAGAACCAGTAGCATGTTGTGGTAGTTATAAGGTGTATAAAAACTAGCACACTTTGCAAACCAACCTGTCATGAACCCAGTCACAGGTGGTCTTTAGTAGGTGGGATGAGTAAACTGTCTATTGGCCAAATCAGTCAGCCTCAATCATGAGCGTCCCCTCAAATCCCTGGGCACAGTTCTTTACTCTGGTTGGGACCGAGCACAAGTAAGAGCCTACGTAAGGACTTACCTTGTGGCAATAAGAGTGGCCAAACGTCAGTATTGTGCCACCCTTATAGCGTCCGCAGAGAACCGCCCTGCCGCCCTGTTTCGGGTGACCCGCTCCCTTTTGTCACAGGGGCAACGGGACCCCCCATTGCTGGGCCGGGCAGAGGAATTTGGAGAGTTCCTGCAGGATAAAATCGATCGGATCCGAAGGGGATGGACCCACCTCAGTGCTCCAGTGGGGACGTCTGAGGCTAGTCTTGAGAGACCATGCTGGGAGAAGTTTGACCCTGTTGTCACCGAAGATTTGGACAGGTTGCGCGGGCGACTGCGAGCCACTACATGTTTATTGGACCCGTGTCCCTCCTGGTTGGTACTGGCCTCCTGGGAGGGCTCACGAGGCTGGCTACTAGGGCTGGTGAACGCTTCGCTGGGTGAGGGCCTTTTACCAGCCGCCTTGAAAGAGGCGGTGGTGAGGCCCCTGCTCAAGAAGCCTTCTCTGGACTCAACGGAGCTAGCAAATTACCGTCCTGTCTCCAACCTTCCTTTCTTAGCGAAGGTTGTTGAGAGTGTGGTGGCTCAGCAGTTTCCGCGCCACCTGGAAGAAGCTGATTATCTAGACCCGCGCCAGTCCGGCTTCCGACCCGGTCACAGCACGGAGACAGCCTTGGTCACGTTGGTGGATGATCTCTGGAGGGCAAAGGATGGGGGTTGTTCCTCCATCCTTGTTCTATTAGACCTCTCGGCGGCCTTCGATACCATCGACCATGGTATCCTATTGCGCCGTCTGGAGGGGTTAGGGGTCGGGGGCACCGTATTACGATGGTTCCGCTCCTACCTCTCTGGCCGGACGCAATGTGTGTTGGCAGGAGAGGAGAGGTCGACCGCGAGGCCCCTTATCTGTGGGGTCCCACAGGGGTCGATCCTCTCGCCTCTCCTGTTCAACATATATATGAAGCCGCTGGGCGAGATCATCCGTGGTTTTGGGGTGGGATACCATCTGTACGCTGATGACACTCAGCTGTACATTTCCACCCCAAACCACCCCAACGAGGCTGTTGAAGTGATGTCCCGGTGTCTGGAAGCCGTACGGGTCTGGATGGATGACAACAGGCTCAGGCTCAACCCCTCCAAGACAGAGTGGCTGTGGCTTCCGGCTTCCCGGTTCAACCAGCATATGCCATCGCTGACCATCGGAGATGATCAATTAGCCCCGGTGGAAGGGGCACGCAATTTAGGCGTCCTCCTTGATGCCCGGCTGTCTATGGAAGATCATGTGGCAGCTGTGGCGAGGGGGGCGTTCCACCAGGTTCGCCTGGTGCGCCAATTGCAGCCCCTTTTGGACCGGGAGGCCTTGCGTACAGTCACTCACGCGCTGGTGACGTCTCGCCTGGACTACTGTAATGCTCTCTACATGGGGCTCCCCTTGAGGTGCACCCGGAGACTGCAGTTGGTCCAGAATGCAGCCGCGCGGGTAATTATGGGGAGATCGAGGTTCTCCCATATAACACCTATCCTGCGCGAGCTGCACTGGCTTCCTGTGGCCTACCGGGTGCGCTTCAAGGTACTGGTTACCACCTTTAAAGCGCTCCATGGCACAGGGCCTAGTTACCTGCGGGATCGCGTCCTGCCCCATACATCCCTGCGACCCGTCCACTCACACAGAGAGGGACTACTCCGGGTGCCGTCCTCCAGAGAGTGCCAGAGGGCAGCGCCCAGAAGTAGGGCCTTCTCTGTAGTGGGCCCCACCCTTTGGAATGACCTCCCCCCAGACATCAGGACTACAACCGACCTTCGCTCCTTCCGTATGAAGCTGAAAACCTACCTGTTTCGACTAGCTGACCTGGCATAATTCTACAACCTCTCCAGCCCTGGGCATTTTTAATTGGTAATTTTAGTTTTTAAGGGTTAATTTCATTGGGGTTTTAACTTTTTTAGGTATTGTAACTTATTTATTTATTCTTACCTCCTCTGTACGCTATATAATACTTTTGTACGTCGCCCCGAGTCCCTGTGGGGAGAGGGGGCGACTAATAAGTTCAAGTAATAAATAAATAAATAAATAACGGGTTCTTCCTCCTTACCCCCCAAGTCTCTGAGCCTATGCTCAACTGATTCCAGGCTTACAGCAGAGGTGGGTTTCTACCGGTTTGGACCAGTTTGGCCCAGTAGGTAGTACTCGGCCTGCCACGCCCCCGAACTGGCGCCACCATCTTGTTTTTTTTTTAGTACTGTGCATGTGTGCGCAGCACGTCTCTGAGCGAACTGGCAGTAGCAGCAGCTGGAACCAGGGGTGGGTTCCTGCCAGTTCTAACCTCTTCTATAGAAGAGGTTCCACAAATCTTCCGTGCCGTTTAGCACCGGTTCCAGCTCCCTTCCCCTGCCCGTCCGTACCTCATCAAGATGAAGAGCGAGAGGAGGAATTCTGGGAGTTGAAGTCCACAAATCTTAAAGCTGTCAAGTTTGAACACCCCTGGGTTTTTTTTCTAAAGGGTTAGGGGTGCAAGGGTCTTGTAACTTGACAGCTTTAAGATTTGCACACTTCAATGCCAGAGTTTTTGAGCCAACATTTCGGTTGCTAAGCAAGAATGTTGTTAAGTGAGTTTCACCACATTTTACAAGTTGGCCACGCCCACCTAGTCACATGGCCAACAAGCCACTCCCACCCAGTCACATGGCCGGCAAGCCACTCCCACCCAGTCACATGGCTGGCAAGCCACTCCCACAAAGCAGGCCACACCTACAGAAGAGGTTCTAAAAAAATTTGAAACCTACCCCTGGCTTACAGGTTTAGCTTTGAAAAGGGGATCCACTTGTTAGCTTTTGGAAGAAACCGGATGGTCTTTTGAAAGATAGCTAATCCTGCTGATCAGCGCCCGGAATCCATCTGCTACTAGTGTTACGGCTCTGCTGCACTCATCTTCTGATGATGGAGAGCAGGAGAAAGTAGAGCCAGAGGCTCTAGGGATAATAGTCCTGGAGGGGGTGGTTGCAGTCACGTGGAAGCCAATAACTCCACTGTAGCTGAGGCAGATCCAGCAAGCTCTCAGGAGTGCCTATCTGCACTGATTGACAAGCTTTCAAAACCAGAGGCCCACCCACCCAGCCCTAAGCTTTAAAGATGCTTCAAAGGCACAACAACAGAAGGTTGAGCTCTGCAGGTCAGATAAGCTGGCAAGAAGCATACTGGCAGGAGATCAGATTCTGTTGACTAATTTACCTCAGCTTTGCATCTGAGTGGTGGCTGAGCATGGTTTGTTTGTTTCTTTTTAAATAGCTTCCAGGCCCAGTTCCATGAATCAAAATACCGAGAGCCACTTTTCTGTTGTGCTTTTGTTATGCCACGCTTTTGATCTTCGGCTTACAACTCACTATGCCTCTTATCCTCGCCTTTGAAATTGTTATTGGTTTATTGGACTCCTGGTCTCGACCCAGGCCAAACCTTGGCTATGTTAACAGTTGCTGTTTTCAGTCATAGATTTTTTTTAAAAAAGTACTCTTTGCTTTTAAAAATTCTGCCTGAATTTGTGTCGCTCTGGACAATGGCAGGAAACTAGCTTGCTGTCTTCTTGGCCAGCAGCCAGCAGTGCCACAGCACAGGAAAGCACAGGGAGTTTGGGAGTGGCTTGGGTGCTACCCATAAAAAAGAAAGCATGATGGGGAAGGGGCTATATGGTGAATGGGCCAATTTGATGGGCTGGCTGCTAAAGCAAGGTCATGGCACACACTTGAAAGTAAATCAAGAAGACTGTAATTGTGTGTGTGTGGGGTGTCTGTCTGGCAAGAACAAAGAATGCTTATCAACAAGAAATATGCAGGTGTAAAGCTTGTAGCAGTTATGGATAGCTAGAAAGCTGATAAAAAGTAACAAGAATTAGACAACTTGCAGACCTGAGCCAAAAGTTAGCAATGGAGATGGCCTGCAGCAAATGAAATGTGCATTAGATAACTCCTAGGGCAGAGGTCTCCAAACTTGGCAACTTTAAGACTTGTGGACTTCAAGTCTCCAAGCATAGCTGGCTGGAGAATTCTGGGAGTTGAAGTCCACAAGTCTTAAAAGTTGCCAAGTTTGGGGACCCCTGTCCTAGGGCATTCATTAATCAAGGCTTAGGAATGGGACAGCTATAGACCAATAGAACAAATTGTAAAATTATTGCTAAAATGTTTATTAGATGATATTTCTTATTATTTCACCTTGTCCCACCTTCTCCTTTAGTGAAAATGTATAAAACTTTCTTAATCCTTTGTTCTTCGTTATTGGCCTTTTGACTAGGAACCCTTTTCCTTGGAGTACTCCTATAAAAGGCAATCAGAAAACCTGCACCTCGTGTCTGGTGTCCATCATTGGCTTTGGCACCAGGCCCAGACCCGAATTGGGGACAACACATTCTACTTCACCTTGTAGCCATTCCACTGATTCCACTGCTTACTGGGCTGATTTGGAATGCACCCTGTACAAAACACACAATGCTGGGAGTGAGTTTTGACAGATGGCTAACTCTCAGCCTTCACTCCATCCTTCTGGGGCTTCAACCCATCCCACATTAAGGAGAGGGATTGGCGTATCCTTCCAGAAAAATATAAGAAAGAAGATACCTTTTCGATTATACATGTAACTACAGCAGTGATAATTGCTTAAAATTGGAAATTAAATAAGGTACTGACAGAAGAGGAGATAAAAAAAATTCTAGACTGTGCAGAGATAAAGATTGACTTTGAAAATAAAGGATAAAGAGGAATCAGTGTACTTCAAGACATGGGGAAGATTTTATGAATGGTTAGAGAAAGACATACAGAAAAGAAAGTAAGGGGAAGATAGGGAATCCAGATGATATGCCATTAAGTAGAAAAGGAGGGGAAATGGGGAAAGAAATAGGAAAGAAAATAACAGTATATAAGTATATATTCAAAAGTAAGATACAAAGGGGAGGGAAACATAATCAGGATAGATTTGAGAAGGAAAAGGAACAAGAAATGATATTCAGCTATTTTTGGGTCTGCAGAAATACCACCCCAAGAAAATAAAAATTAAGAGCTGGAAGAGACACCTACAACAATATAAAAAGAAAGGAAGAGAGGAGGAGAGAAGATGAGAGGAAGAGGAGGGAAGGAAGATAGAGGTGAGGAGAGGAAGATGGAAGGAAGAAGGAGAGAAGGAGAGAGGGTAGGAAGAGGAAGAGAGGTGTAGGGGAAAAGTAAGGGAAGAAGAAAGGCAAAGGAGAGGAGGAAGGGAGAAAGTAGAGGAGGGAGGGAGGGAGAAAAGAAAGGGAAAAGAATGTGGTGTCAAAACAGGTGAGGGATGGTAAACAAAGCAACTCAAACATTATGTTATAACCCTGTAAATGGAACGACAAATGTATAAGAATGACGAATGTAAAAAAAGAATAATAACTATATGAATGTATACCTAGAATGAGAGGGACTGGTGAATGTTGTCTCGCTAGTTCTCTCCTTTAGTAAGAGGTGGGTAAAAGGAAGGAACCCACCACTCTTTTGCTTAACATGTCTTGTAAACGTATGACAAGACAAATTAAAATAGAAGCATTGGTAAGTTGCAACCAGGCAGCAGAAGTTCTAATAGTTAACTTTTCAGCCCGCTGAAGGTTGAGTAAAACAATTGACCTGAGCCTTGGAGATGTTTCCCTAAAAAGTATTCTAATGTCTTATCAGATTTTTTTTTTAAAAAGCTAAATGTCACCGTTCCAGATAGCATCCAAAATTCAATTAGAGTCCAAGGAAAAGTATTGCTCA